>NC_090271.1:32253846-32564134 GCF_040414725.1 Anabrus simplex
TGTTAACGTGAGATACATAACCCAGATTCAATTTTCAAAACAGTCTCATATGTAATTTTTGTCCTAGTAGTATTAACATTAACCGGTACATTGGGATGTTTTAGATAACCTAACCATATTTAAAAAAATATTTTTATTGAAAATTTTAAATATAATTTAGTTTGAGGTAATCTTAGCATTTAGAAGATTATCTTTTTTTTATTGTATAGTTGTTTATGGTAGCTTAGCGAGAGTTGTACTTTTAATAGATTATTATTTCTTTTTTTGCTAGTGGCTTTACGTCGCACCGACACAGATAGGTCCTTTCTTTTTTTGCTATTTTGCTTTACGTCGCACCGACACAGATAGGTTTTACGGCGACGATGGGATAGGAAAGGCCTAGGAATTGGAAGGAAGCGGCCGTGGCCTTAATTAAGGTACAGCCCCAGCATTTGCCTGGTGTGAAAATGGGAAACCACGGAAAACCATCTTTAGGGCTGCCGACAGTGGGATTCGAACCCACTATCTCCCGGATGCAAGCTCACAGCCGCGCGCCCGTAACCACACGGCCAACTCGCCCGGTATTATTATTATTATTATGCCAATGAAAGAAGTGAGTTGTTGCATCGACAAGGAATTAGCCTTTAGAATATTGATTATGATAATAATAATACATAAGATGTGAGATAGTCAGTTTATTTGGAAACAAGTGGGTTTATTTCTTACATGCTTTTAACTCCTTTTGTGCATTACCGAGTATTCCAATTGTGTGTACCAGAACTTGGTGTACCTTTTTCTATTGGCTTTACGTCGCACCGACACAGATAGGTCTTATGGCGACGATTGGACAGGAAAGGGCTAGGACTGGGAAGGAAGCGTCCGTGGCCTTAATTAAGGTACAGCCCCAACATTTGCCTGGTGTGAAAATGGGGAAACCACGGAAAACCATCTTCAGGGCTGCCGACAGTGGGGTTTGAACCCACTATCTCCCGAATACTGGATACTAACCGTACTGAAGCGACTGCAGCTATCGAGCTCGGTACTTGGTTTACCAACTGAGGGTTAATTTTTCTGCAGGTCGTCAAATTAGAATTTTGTTCATATCCAAGTCAACATTTCTAGTCAAGCGGGTTGGGCAACTTGGTATTTCGGGTAATAATTAAATCGGCTTTCTAAAAAACTTCAGTAGACTGAAGGTGCCTCTAGTGATGCATACTGCTGCTACAATCCACCTAGATAAGCAGCGTGACATATATAACATTATATATTCTTGCTCATTATATTCTCGCTTAAGCGCCTCTACTTTATGCCTGGGCGCAATCTCGATTCATTAATGTGTGTCAAACCCAAATCATCCCCTTCAGGTACCCACTTGTTCGCAATCTCGATTCATTAATGTGTGTCAAACCCAAATCATCCCCTTCAGGTACCCACTTGTTCGCAATCTCGATTCATTAATGTGTGTCAAACCCAAATCATCCCTTTCAGGTACCCACTTCGCAATCACGACGACACCGCCCTCTGACCCGAAGGCAACTACGCTGACCATTCAGTCAAGTAGCCGGACATTGTGCAGGTAGCACTATGACTGTGCGCCGGGAATACGAAAACTGGGGTTCAAGTCTCAAAGTTCGCTAAGCGCCGCGGTCGGTCGTGGAAAACGGCAGACATGTGATTTGCAGTGATATGCTACGTGGCAATCAGGTGGGAGAATTCGGGTAAGACAGATGCCAGGTGAACGATACCTGGTTCATGCGTCCATGAACGTACGATTTGTTGGCAATTTTCACTATTTTCGGTACCTCTCCTACTTGTCTGAATTTAAGTTTGATGTTGCTGTTACCGTAATTGCTTTAGGTTTGGTTACTTTTCGTTGATTTATTATAAGTTCCCTTTGACGTGCAATCATGTCACAGGTTATACGCTCACCTCCAATGGGGGTGTACCTGAAAAGAGCTGCACCACCTTGGGATGAGGACACGAGTTTACTTTACAGGTTATACGAGTAGCGCTGTGAAGAGGAAGCGGACCTCCTGTTGATTGAATCGGATAATACGATTACAGCGCTCCTCCGGTGATCTCCGGTACTACCGACGGAGGCAAAGCAGTTACGGAGCTCCGGAGGTTAACAGGAGGCCGCCTCCTATTCGCAACAGTAGCTCCGAGTGTAAAGACGTAGTGGGCTGCAATTTCAAACTAACGTCCGTGATTGTAGGCGCCCTATAAAAATAGTTACCTACATACACAAAAATTGATCTATATCACCGATATTCCATACAATACCCCTTAAAAAAGAACGTAGGCCTATAGTCATTCAGAATAATTTAATGCATCCTCTCATTTGTTATCAAGAAAATGTAATTATATCGACATATAATACACATCCCATATACCTGTAGGTATAAACCTTGTAGATACAACAAACAATATATCTAAATAGGTTCAGTTGTTTCTCAGAAAAGTGCAGGCCCTACTTGTGCAGAACTTACGCAGTACACTTCGTTCATTATTATTATTATTATTATTATTATTATTATTATTATTATTATTATTATTATTATTATTATTATTATTATTATTATTATTATGAAAATATTCCCATTATATTGGCGCTAGAATACAGTAGTTTCAAGTTAAATTTGAATTCGCTTTTAATTTCTGGACATATGTAAAAAAACGCAAAAGACGTGCCGAAGTATGGGATGATTATTTACGAGCGGACGGAGGAGTTCAAGCGGTTCGTCTGTAAGTGCTGCGCTGTAAAACATGGCACAAATGACTCATAAACTCCGACCCCGCGGTGTAGGTGGCAACGCGTCCGCCTGTCACCCGGCGGCCCCGGGTTCGATTCCAGGCCGGATCAGGTTTTTAATTGTAAATTATTAATATCCCTGGCCTGGGGACTGGGTGTTTGTGTCATTCTTAACGTACCTTTACTCACATTCAACACTTTACCCTACCGCCATTTACATAATACACGCAGGTTTCCTCATATATGGTGCAAATAGGGGCAGAAGATCTTCATAGGTCGACGCCCCGAACAAATATAATTTAAAAAAGAAGGAGTGTAGTTTCGCGCAAAAAAACAGCGACAAGTCATAAATTCCTGTGAAAATGCTCGTTCATTTCTCCCGTACCAAGTTCACACTACGCACTTGATATTCAATCGGAGGTTCTGATACATAATTACGTTTGTACGTAAGAATGCTATCTGTAATATCGCCAAATAATTAAGGTATTAACTGAGGGGTCTAGTTTCGCACAATAGTAGCGACAAGTTATAAGTTCCTGAGAAAATGCTAGTTCATTTCTCCCGTACCAAGTTTAAACTACGCGCTTGTAATTCAATCGGAGGTTCTCCGGAGGCACCGATTGAAAGCGCCCGGAGCCTCCGCTCCGTAAACAACCGCTCCGTTAACAGCGCTATATACGAGCACTGCTTGCCTATTGTCTTCCTCTCGCTTCGCGGACATACTTAATTTTTGTCACCTGTTGATTGGTTACATTACCTTGACATGACTGTTTGCGTCATCGGTAACTTGTTTCCAGTTGGTACCGAGATTGTATTTTTCCGCGTCTTTCTACTTTTTCATTGGTTACTTCTGTTTTTTCTCTTTGCCTTTGTTATATTATTAATTAATTGGAAATTATTAATATTCTTTCTGGACTTCCCCTTTCTCGTTATTTTGTATTTTTTTTTATAAGGTTTTTCATGTACTTTTTAGTAATTACTACTGTTAGTCTTACAGCGCTACTTTTTGTCGGATCTGGAACCTTCTGCAGTGGTTCTTAAGGACTGCCACTCATCATGTTCTCCAGGATTCGGCTCCTCACTCTCAACGAGCAGCTCAGCTACGCGGTAACGTCTATGCTGACTTCTCGTCCAGGCTGATAGTTTCGCCGCGCATTTGGAGGCGGCATTTTGACGACATGCATTCATTTCGCCTTGCTTGGGGCCGTGACCTGGGCTTGCTCTCCTGTTTGAACGAGGCATGTCAATCCGAGCACTCTCTACATTACTGCAGCTGGCCTGTCCGGCACTTCTATTTTACTGAATTTCATTAATGCCAGCCTGGACTTAGCATTCTGCACAAATTCGTGCCTTACTCTTATGAATTTTTCAATCTACGTTTCTGTCAGCATGTCTGTTTCTGGAAGATGACATTTTTTCTCAACTGGTTTGCCTTCGAAGATTTGTCTATAGCACTGCAGTGTTGGCCTATTTATTTGACAGTTTTAATGTTTGGCAACCATTTCTTTCAATCGTTATCTCCCTGGTAGAGAAGTTAATGCTGCAAGTCTGGCTTCAAGTTCGTCATTAAATTTCGAGTCTTTGTTAATCTATTGTTTACGGAAACCACTAACTTTGTAATTTTTTGATGTCTTTAATATCCAGTTACGCTGTTAAATTTCAATATTGGTCTGGCTTGGACCAGCCTTCCAAGTTAATATAATTTTCAGATATTCTGAATTTTATCAGCTTCAATCTATATTCACATTTATGTGCACAGCCGGTGGTCGGTTTGGCTCAAGGACATGTGTACGCTACCTGATTTTCAAGTTTGATCATTGTTTAAATCATTCAAATTATTTATTGTTGTTTTCTTAAAGATTATAATAAATGTTGTGATTGCTGATCCCTTATCTTTATCATTTCCCGTAAAACTTGGAATTTCTCTCTGGCTTTTCCTTGTTTTCCAATACCTGTCTGCCAGCTTGTAACAGTACCCAGACTCAAAGTGACAATTTAGGATTGGAAAATGTTCAATAAATTTCCATGTTCTCTGAAAACGTTGAAGATAAAGCTAGGTAAACAACTGATAGAGTATCTGCAACCTGGCAGAAACTCTAAATGCAGATCATTGATTGATTGATTGATTGATTGATTGATTGATTGATTGATTGATTGATGATTGATTCCGCCTCTGTGGTGTAGTGGTTAGTGAGATTAGTTGCCACTCCCGGAGGCCCGGGTTCGATTCCCGGCTCTGCCACGAAATTTGAAAAGTGGTACGAGGGCTGGAACGGGGTTCACTCAGCCTCTGGATGTCAACTGAGCAGACATGGGTTCGATTCCCACCTCAGCCATTCTGGAAGTGGCTTTCCGTGGTTTCCCACTTCTCCTCCAGGCAAATGCCGGGATGTACCTAACTTAAGGCCACGACCGCTTCCTTCTCTCGTCTTGTCTATCCCTTCCAATCTTCCCATCCTCTCACAAGACCCCTATTCAGCATAGCAGGTGAGGCCGCCTGGGCGAGGTACTGGCCAACCTTCCCAGTTGTATCCCCCGACCCAATATCTCATTCTCCAGGACACTGCCCTTGTGGTGGTAGATAGACACTGAGTCCGAGGGAAAAACCAACCCTGGAGGGTAGGCGGATTAAGAAAGAAGAAGAAGAAGTAACATCTATTTGGCATGTAGGCCTACTTGATACGACCTAACAGTCGAACACCGCATGTGGTTCTTCAGTTGGTATGTGAACTGATCCTTAACCTAGTTTGTAGCCATGAGTATTAAAAGGGTGACTATTTGGAGTGTTATACTCACCTTACCCGTTGGTCGCCTTCCTCGACGTCCCGCGCGGTGCGTCCTTCCCACCAGTCGCGACAGGCCAGCCTGTTCAGCAACATCCACACCACTGTCAGAGGCTTCACTGTGCGGTCTCCTACCATGAAGTAGGCCCCCGGGGGGTTATGGTTACAACTGAGGCACAGAATAAGGATTATCATTAGTGAACTCCTCCTCAGCAGCAAGAAGATGGTGGATCTTCGGGATAGGCTGAGGAGATGAGGAAGGCTATCAAGTACACACCGTAGAACATTTTCATTATAGTTATATACCATTTGCTTTTCTAGCGTACATCTCTCTGTGGGTGGAGGTGGTAGAATAACATCCACGGTATCCCCTGCCTTTCGGAAAAGGGGACCAAAGGGGGGACCAGAGACTATGAATTTGGGAGCGTGCGTTGACAACCACGGTTCCCCTAGCTGAGTCTGGCTTTGCTTCCACTGAGTTAACACTTTTACCGAACGAGTAGGCCGTGCGGTTAGGGGCGCGCAGCTCTGAGCTTGAATTCGGAAAAGAGTGCGTTCGAACCTTACTGTCGGCAGCCCTGAAGATGGTTTTCCGTAATTTCGCATTTTTACACCAGGCAAATGCTGGGGCTGCACTTTAACCCTTCCCACTCCTGGCCCTTTTATATCCCATCGTCGCCTTAGGACCTATCTGTGTCGGCGTGTCGTAAAGCAACTTTTAAATAAAACAATAAAAAATAAACGTTTCTCTTTTCTATCCGACCTCCTTCGTAAACCATTGTTATTTTTCGACCCCGATGGTATTTGATTTACGAGGCCTAGAGTCTTTCACTTCCACGCCCTTTTTGCAAATAACCTCATTTTTCTAAAATAATAATATCGCTCTTCTTTCTTTTTTCCCTCTGATTAGTGTTAATAGAGGATGGTTACCCAATTGTACTTCCTCTAAAAACAATCATCACCACCACCTGCAACATACAGCCGGACTACGAATAGCTTATATTTCGGACTGAGTCACTTGATTCAGAATATGAATATAGTCAACGTCTGAAGTGGTTTCTAATTACTTCATTGTCTTCTTATTTTCTATCTACCGTGTCCAGTCTCCCGTATTGTAATGATAACTGGATCGACTTGCAGACGGAATGATTTCTCGGCTGTATTGATGCTAATGCATTCCTTGCTGTCGTCGAACAGCAATCTCTTTCTCCTTCCAAACTCACACCCCCCTGTGGGTGAGAACAATGACTTGCTCAGTTAGTTTTTGAGGGAAGTGTAGGTGATAGACCAAGGGATTAATACGAAGGTTGGAACTTAAATAGTGGCAACTATTTATTTACAACAGGTACAAAAGAGTTACATGTTAGCAACCTTTACTGTCCTTAAATGTAGTCACCAGCGTTGTGTATAACCCGTTGCCAGCGATGTGGAAGTCGTAGCATACCTTTAGCAGAGCCTGTTCTGTTGATGGTGCGAATGGAGCTGTCTACTGCCTATCGAATCTCTGTAACAGTTCTGAGCTCACTAATCGCCTGGTTTCGATCACTGTCCAGTAACGTGGCAAGAGCATGCACTTCTTCTTCTTCACTTGTAGGACGACCTGCCCGATGAATGTCCGCCACAGTTTGCCGACCATCGTTGAGGCTTTTACCCAACGTGCCACTGTTCTGTAAGACAATGCAGATTCCCCGCAAGCCTCTTGAAGACCTTGATGACACTGTCGTGCTGTAGGACCTCTGGCATATTCAGTCTTGATCCAACTCCGTTGTTCCTGTTTGGAAAACATAGTGACAACGTTACGTTAGACCGCTAGCTCACACGTGACTGTGTTTCTCTCGCTTGTGCGCACGCAGGTGTTGTGGGAAGGGCGAGTCCATTTGCTCTCAGGTAAGGTAGGTATGTAACGAACTTGTGCTATCAGGGACAATGTTAGGTTCCGATGCATAGCGTCTCCACAGCAGTGTTGCCACTGTTTAAGTTCCAACCCTCGTATAACAAAAAGGTTACAATAGATGCAGGACATAGCAGTTACTTATTATAAGTAGGCCTAACTTATAATGAAAAAAGTTAGCTTAAGGTAGGGTATCAGGGCGAGCTGAATCAAACAAGTACATTGACTGATTATTCAAACGACAATAACAAGCCGATACTGAAAATAAAGTCGTTTCCACTTTAAGAAAAGGAACTGAATAATAGACACTGTACATACCTGTGAGTGAAAGTAGCGTAGGTCTCGGTGTTGTTGTTGGAATCCTCCTCATAAATCACATCGAATCTGAAAATACACTTCATAGTGATTATTTTATATACAGACAGTAGTTACAAAATATGAAAGTGTGATTTCTGGATTGGATACTTACAAATAGTGTTCGTAAGTTTATGACGTAAAGAAATGCAAAACATGCAAGCGAATATGCCCAGACACATTTAATCATACAAACTGACAGAGAGCTACAGTACATTAAACTTTCAACATTCATTCACTATCATATCCTTGAGGTACACTTCTCGCTCGGTTTTCTTAATAATTTCTTAAAACGAAGTATTAGTATGCTGTCGGCGTAATTTAGAAGACACCGCATAACAAGAAGTTTATTGAAGTCAATCTGTTGAAATTCGTTGGTGTTGATCACACCAGTGAAATCACTTTCGTCAGAACACTATCTTACCTATGCCATGGATTTATTCACATAGTCACTTTCACTCCTCATTATCTGCCATACACAAACTGACGAATATCTTCTTTTAGCTTCCTGTAGTGAGATTATTCGATTTAAAAAGCCTTTGAAATCGTTTTTGAGCAAATCAGAAAGGCCGCGTGATCCATCCCTTGCCTGTCACATGAATTACATGCGTTTAGGAATTCATACTAAACAGTTCTATAGGCCTAATAGTTAGTATACACCAAAGTTAATAAACAATGTTAGCGAAACAAAGTTAATAAACAATGTTAATGAAAACATTTCTCCACATGTTAATAAACTTTTATTAACAAACTTCTTCAGCATTGTGTCCAAAACAAAATAGCTGTTTGTGAGGATACAATATTGATAGGGTCCGGAAGAAGAAAATACTTACAGCTGCAGCTTTCATTATTTTAGTGAGTACAATTACAGAAAAGCGCAGGCGCGAAGTGTGACAAAGAAAAATACTGGAAAAGCGAGTAGAATTAAGTATGGAGAGAACGCTTGTGTCAGAACTTTTAATTCATGATGCAGCAGGTTTTCAAAATTTCCTTGAAAATGCTCCCACGTGACTTTCCGTACTTGTTGACAGTAATTGGGTCTGAAATAGCAAGTAATCATACAGATTATCGGAAAGCCAGCTCCATTAATGACAGGCTATTTTTATAGTTAGGCTATAACTTTAAGATTCCTAGTAACAGGTGACATTTCATTTATATACCTATTTGTCTACAGTATCAAAACAAGAAATTTCACTTATTGTGCCTGAGGTGTTGGAAGCTTTATACAACAATATCAAGGAATTGGTAAAGGTACGAAATAAAGAAAATCTCATTTAACCTATCTAGTTAGGATAGTAGTATTTTGATGTTATGCAAGCGATTGTGGGAGGTTACGTTATTCAGCGAGGAGCGAAGATGGAAATGAAACTATATTAGAACACAGTTAAAATAATATCACACAGAATTAAAAGTACTGTATATCAGAACTATCATTTGCGATTTGATAGTCAATTTTTAGAAGAAATAAGAAATCATTGTATTCCGCGCTACGATTCTGCGTGCTCTAATTGAGTCCTTGCGCATGTGCGAACCGAAATGTTAACGAAAACACGAAATGTTAATGAAAAGTTTCATTTCCAAAAGTTAAAGAAATTTTGTTTATCAATATCTTGGAAGAGTTAATGAACACTCTATTTTGTTTATTATCATACACAAATGTTGAAGAACATTGTTCATTAACAGTGTTTATTAACAAAATTAACGAAAATATCTCGGTGTGGACGCACCTCAAGTCAGCGTCTGTCCAAGGCAGGCGTGTACGTAAGTAGACTCCAATGAATTAAATCATTGTGAAGTGCACAGACCTATATCAACTAGAGGAGAGAGAGTCTAACAGTTGAACTTCTTCTTCTGCTTCTTCTTCCGAATGGGCCGACTAAGGAAAATGACATTAAATATTTTCGCTTATAGTATATCTTGATGTTTTTCCATTAACTACGCATTCTCTAGCATGTTGTTCCTTCTCTCCTTCATCCGTGGGATGTTGTCTTCTTACCGGGTGGTTTCTTGGAACCCCTCCCCCGAGCGTGTCGTAAGAGGCGAGAGAAACGGCCCCATGGGCTCTTCACTTGGGAGCATTGTTTAGCCACCACTTCTACTCACTTGTGCCAGGCTCCTCGCTTTCATCTGTCTTATCCGACCTCCCTTGGTCAACTCTTGATCTTTTCCGACCCTGATGGTATTACGTATGGAGGCCTAGGGATTAATTCATCTTCACGCCCTTCGTGGCCTTTGCCTTTCTTTGGCCGATACCTTCATTTTTCGAAGTGTCTGACCCCTTCAGGTTTTCTTCTCTGATTGTTTTAATACAGGATGGTTGCCTAGTTCCTGCTTCCTCTTAAAACAATAATCACCACCACCACTTTTTGAACGTCTCTTGTCTCAGTATCATTTCCTAACCACTTCTTCCAGTAGGTGAGAAGCCGGTTGGTCAGTCTGGCTGGATTTATCCTCCAGTTACGTCCATAAAATGTTTAAACCTCCTTCCTGGCCATGACTGTGATTTTTTCAGCGAAATTGCAGAGCTCCTGGTTAGGTCACCTACTGCATTCGTCCTCTTCTTTGACTGGTCCCAATATCTTCCTCAGTATCCTCCTCTCCTGATCTTCTAGCTTGTCCGCCAGTCTCTTTCTGTCTAGTATGAAACAAAGCAATCTACAGGCCTGCAGAATGGATGACTGCAAGGTAGTGACTGAATTAGGTATTGCCTAAGCATATTATTACATGAAGAATACAAGTGAACTACGTACTTACCGTCTTCTATCCGTTGAATTTGTGGTGAAGTCTGATGAGTTAAATGGCTCGCTGCTCACGATGTAACCAAAACTGTAAATAATGATAGGAGTAATTAGACACAACACTACTAAAGATTCAAGAACATACCACGACGATTATTATTTTAAGAGGAAGTGTAAATTTATTACTACCCCTCTCAACACCAAGCAGAAGTGGAGTGAAAAAGAGAGAGAAACGATCCATGTATTTGAGATCAGAGAAAAATAAGAGAGTGAGAAGCACGGCACAAATAAGAAGAGGAAATACCAGACTGAAGTAGTCGCTCTCTCTGTGGGTGCGGACGGTAGAATGCGTCAACGATATCTCCTGTCTGTCGTAAGAGGCGACTACAACGGGCCCAGAGGCTCCTAAATTAGGAGCGTGGGTTTGTGATGAGCCGCACCACATTACCTCCATATCTTGCTTTTGTATTTTACAGATGTCGCGTTCTTTGCGATATCATAGTTCAGTCTGTTACGGCTGCTTAGTATTCTCTATGCCAGACTTGACGTGTAGTTCGTCCCGATTAGACAGATGGCATCTCATGTAACGAAGGATTGACAAGCATTTATTTGTAGCTTACCTTTGATTCAAGTTATCTCTGGTCGTCTGACTGTAATAAGTTTTGAGAAAAGGTGGAGACGTTGATCTGCGAGGTGGCTTTCATCTCTTAGAGATGGTACTATAAACGATTTAACATGGCTCTCAAAGTTCAAAGTCGTGAATATGACTACTTCAGTCTCGAGGTATTTATTCTACTTATCCTTTCTATGGGTGATGATTGTTCCAGTCATTCTCGGCTTGCCATAGCTATGCTAGTTTGTTTACAGAGAGATCCCTTGTTTGTGTATTATTCTTTTATTTTTGCTGCAGACTTATTTCACTGTCCTTCCTTTCTTTTAAGTCTGCTAATGTGTACTCGTTCATGCAAAGAGCGAAAGGTGGCACCGATCCGATTATACATGTGGGTGATGGGTTATGCGGCGTGTAAGCGTGTAAGTTATTTACGTTATGTGTATAGACTGGGTGAGTCAGGCCTCTTTGCGATGACCCAGGTTTCTGATCTGTGCTCTCAGGTCAAGCTCATGAGCCGTTGACTGAATCATGTCATGCTGTTACGATTCTTGTCGTAACGTGTCTTGCTATTACACTTTTATACCCACTACTTCGTGTGTTTGGTCTCTGAGTGTGGAGTGGTTATCGAACCTGTGTTAATTTTCAGTATCTTGATGAAATTTGTTTTTGTCATTATTCTTATTTTACCTCGCCATCGTTTCCGGCTTCCTTAAGCCGATCAACATGTTTATTTCGGGATTTTGCTCTCATTTTACTTGCTTTCTGACTCATTTTTATTTATTTCTGCAACTATGGAAACCCCTTTCATACCCCGCCAAATTCCAAACTTGTTTACTTTACTGCCGGTCTTGGTTCACTGGCGTCTTTGATTTATGGGGGTGTAGACTCTATGGGGATTGTGCGAGGCGATATTTTATGAAACCTTGACGTTATCTGGGGAGCTGTTATATTTGATTGTGTGGAAGCGGTTACTTTCACCTCGAGATAGTTAATGGTCCTTTTTGGGAAAGAAATACTTTGGATCACGTTTTAATTCTGTTGTCACTGTCTGGTAAAAAAAATTGTATCGCAGAACACGATATATATGCTGTGATGGTGCAAGGTACAACGGAAACAGATTGATAAGTTAAGTGATTTTTACTGTGGTTGAAGTATCTTTGCATGTTATGTATTGAACCCATGACCTTTGTGCCCTAAGAATTTTAAGTATGAAAAGTTACTACATTTCTGAACATTGCTTGATATCACGGGAGTGACACGTGGCAAGGAGGTAGCTACTTTCCGTCACAGGCTCTGAGATGTGACGTCATCCGCACGTGTCGGCAGTGGAAGGATACAGAAGAAAGTTTATGCTGAATAAATATAATTAAATGAAAGAACATGCAATATAATGAGGGTCCTGTATTTATCTATAAGACAATTGGTCTGTAGTAAGACTGATTGGAGACTGCTAAGCCATTTCTGTGGATTATTTCAGATGGATGCGCGTGTCTAGCTTACCCACGCCAAGTCGACAAAATATAGTGTCTATCAAATGAGGTCATTTAACCAGTTAATTTAATATGAATAAATTTTAAATGTCCAGGAACACTACCGATAGCAATGTAGCAAGTATGTGGTTATATTCAAAACTCTTTTAAATACAGTTCATTGAAGTCGAAAAAGTTACGGAAATTTTCTTGGCGGCAAAGGGAAAATGCCTGGAGAAAGGGGGTACTGTCTATAACTACAGAATGGACGCCATGTTGAAACCTCTGCATTTTGTATCGTGAGGCTAAAGATAGAGGGTTGAACTGTTTCTGTAAATCGATCGACGAGGTTTTCGAAGTGATATCACGTCCAAAGTAGATTGTCATTTCCGTGTGTTTATTGACTATATTTTGTGATGCCAAATTAAGATGTTTATTCGACGTAAAATTTTCACTTGGAATTTTGATTGAATTGGTGCAAAAGGGATCCGTGGTTACCCATTTTCAATCGGATGGAAGCGCTGTACGTAGTGTTGAGTAATGAATGTCGGTGAATTTGTCATGAAGTGTAATATATTGTATGTCCGTTTAAAGCGTGTCTGAGTGAAATAATAACAGTAAATTTGTCAGTCACTTTCGTGAAAATCCAGTTTTAAAATACGAGATCATTTTATGCGAAGTTGTCCATTATTAAAGCATTGTGCGTTATTAGGCGTCAGGGATTCTTGTAAGGATTTTTATTCCAGTTCTTTTGTTAGTGAGAGTCGTCGAGTTTGAGAAACAGAGATTAGAGTTGTCGTATGAATTGAGATAGGATTCGTGAATCAGGTGATTGGAAGCCTGTAGATGAAGCCGGGCCCTTGTGGGAGCCCGAGGAAGATTTTATAATGTTTGGGATGGAAAGTAGAGTACGAGAATCCACACCGGTATTAATTTGCGACGTGTACAATTATTGTGGGACATTTAAAAGTAAATCTATGTGCATATTGGTTTGGTCAGAATATCGTATTTTGCTCTATTTTACGAAGTCAAAGGGTTCATTCTTTGAAGCCAGTCATGTATGACGAAGACATGTGTTTCATGTCGAAGCTGACAGACAGAGAAGGGTCGTGTGTGTGTTTCAAGCCGCCAGCTGATCTATAGGGGACAGTTCTTGTATAACGGAACGTGTAGAGTGTGTTACGCATTGAACGAGATTGCATTCTTGGCAGCGGATATCATTAACTGTTGGATCTAGTTGAAACTTTCATCCGAGAATAACGTGTAGGTCATTAGATACTGTGAATTTATTTAATTGAGATTGTAATGTATATCTCAAACCCTAAAGTTAGAGTATAATGAGTGAGGTTAGCCAATTTCAGGGTTGTTCAAAATATATAGTGGTGGTAGTGATGATTGTTTTGTTTGTGAGGGTGCACAAACTTTATGATATGTTATGACAAGATATGACATCTTAAATCGGCTTACATAATATGGTGAGTTACTTTTGGTTTGTACTAGATTATTAGGGTTATCCAAGTATCAATAATGGCTAGGGTTAGGTTATATTTAAAGTGTGATGTCATGAAACATAATAAATACTGGAAATGAATGATGTACATTTTTTCCAGCTATATAATGCCAGATGATAAACATTAAACATGAATTGAATAACTGCGTCAAGCGTCGAGTAGGGACTTGTGAAAGAAATCATTCGTCCGTGGAGATATATTTTGTTGTTCATTAAGATCTCATTAAATCATTTTTATTTATTAAATTATTAAATTCAGTGGAACCGTATTTGTGAAATAACTTTAAAGCAAGCGAATAACTTGGAGATGCATTCTGGAAATCTTAGTTTATTTTTCTGGAAATATTTAAATGTTAAAGTAACGATTAAGGGGACATATCCGAGGGTAATGGATTTTACTGCCACAAGGTATTGTGAGTGTTGTTGTTGTTGTATTATTTGACTTTGATTGATTGAGCAGTAAATGTCATCAACCGATGTAAATTAATTGTGTTTAGCCTTCAGCTTAGAAACTTGGATGGTCATGGGGTCATCAACCTCAGGGACTTATTTTAGGGCCATATGCCACTGTAGCATCATTTTCCTCGCGGTCATCATCCACAATAACTTTAAAGTAGCTTAGAAGTTTAGAGGTCGGTCCATGACATAGTCGCAGGTCATATCGATTCAATTAAGGGTTCATGCCGTATAACCACTGTGTGGCACACACCGATTGGACTGCCTTAATTATACCCAGAGTGCAGAGTTCGTGTTACGAGGGCTGGACCATAAAGAATGATTATGATGGTACATGTAGTCCGAATTTAAGGATTTCCAGACTTACTTTCTTTATTTAGTAATTGAGACTGGTTCTAGTAAGGATGCCCAGGCAGTTAAGTCAAAGGCGTGTAAAAATGATTGTGGTAGAGTGGACAAGAGAGAGTCCGAATTATACATGGATTTCAAATTATTAGTTTCTTCAGTAAAGTTTTCCTAAATAAAAATGCAGATATTTTATGGATAAGACCTTTCATTTGAGTAGGTAGATTAGGATTACTGAACCCTACCTTTACCTCAGCAAGTGACGAAGAACCCGATACGACCCAAGAGACAGATCTCATGAATTTTGCTGATAGGTAAGGAAGGTAGGTATCCTTCAGAGAGGACCAAAGGGTTCAGTATGTGAGTATTTGACTCACTGTATCCCCATTAGCTTGTTTTTAATGCTATTTTTATGACCGTTTCCCTCTGCTTTTATGTTAATAAACTTAATTCAAGTCTAAGAGGGCCGGATTCTGCACCTGGCAGTTCTTAGCCAGTTTCGACCGATCCAAAAAATGTAGGTGGTATAGTGACCGCACAGTACTGTTTCCACTTACTTGTATCAACCTACTCACTCTCATCTTTTCTATCCGCCATACCTTTCTTTGATGGACGATCCCCAAGCTGGGAATCAGTAAAATATGGGGGACCACAAGGATCAGTCCTTGGTCCATCATGCTTTTCTATTTTTATTAATGACATCCCTGAAGTCGTTAAAAGCAGTGCCTTTCACATGTATGCGGGTCACTTACTAGCTTACTCCCATTTTAGCCCCTCTAATGCACCTTCTTGTATAAATCACGTTATTCAGGACATCTCTCGATTGATCGAATGGAACGTAAATAATTACTCCAATTAAATAAGGCTACGACCCCACTTATTTCCATAGGTCACACCAAACTCCTGAAAACTGTTGATCTCAAATCCTTCCCGGCGACAAAGATTCCATACGTAGATACCCATTACAGTGGCACTGTTAAAAATCTACTATAGCTCTAATTTTCGCGAGAACCTACCTTGGTCTGATCATACGTCAAGTGTGATCAGAAACGATGTGTCATCCATGTATATTTTGAAACTTAACGTCGCACGTATACAACTTTACATGCGAAATCAATTTGTTCAAATTCTGATATTCCCGATCCTTGTTCATGGTTCAGTTAAACACGCCGATTTATCTGAAACTTCGAACATCAAACAACGGAGGGTGCAAAAAGCATGTGTTCGTTACGTTACGAATGCCAGGCGTTATGAATATACAACTCGATTTGTTAAAGTTTCATGAATGCCGCACGATCTCAGTAGCTGTTGCTATGCACAACTTTCTGATCACAAAGACTCCGTTCTACCGTTAGAATGGATTTAAACCTGTGGAATACTACTCTTCGTATTCCCACCTCATTCGTTCCACTAAGTTTCCTTTTTTTGCTAGTAGCTTTACGTCGCACCGACACAGATAGGTCGTATGGCGACGATGGGATACGGAAAGCCTAGGAGTGGGAAGGAAGCGGCCGTGGCCTTAATTAAGGTACAGCCCCAGCATTTGCCTGGTGTAAAAATGGGTAACCACGGAAAACCATCTTCAGGGCTGCCGACAATGGGATTCCCGGATGCAAGCTAACAGCCGCGCGCCCATAACTGCACGGCCAACGCGCTCGGTACCACTAAGTTTAACAACTCTTTTGTTTGTACGACATCACGTATCCTTAACGCCTTTAACCTTCACCGTTTCACAAATACCACCAACAGTATTCAGCGAAAGCAGTCCGTAACGTTTGTCTTCCTGGAATGAGAACATACAACATTGTGTTCGATATCGACTTTCAACCTATTAGGTCGTGTTACGTACAGTTAGTACGTATTGAAGAGATGTTAAGTAAAGAACATAAATGGCAAACCGGACACCAGTGGGATCTGAACCCACAATCTTCATCGATTCATCGGGAGGTTGTGGGTTCGGATCCCACTGGTGCCCGGTTGGCCATTTTGTTTTTTACTTAATATCTCTTCAACACGTACTAACTGTACGTAACATGACCTAATAGGGTGAAAGTCGATGTCGATTGCAATGCGGTCGTGAACATTCAATATTCATACAACTTTGTGTTTCTTAGTCAGAAACTCTGTATTTCTTAGACAATTGTTTTAATCATACCTATTCTTTAAATTCTTGTAGACTAAAATTTTAACAATGTTTTACTTGCATACGTATGTTTTAATTTAACTGGATTTAGTATATATACAAGGATAATCCGAATTTAAATCTAACTAAATTTAATGTTTAATTAATATTATAATAATTTAGTTAGTATATTATCTTCAGACCTACAGAATATGTTATTTGATGTAGACGCTATATAAAGGGGATTTTCAGCCTCAGTGGCATACATCTCTCTGTGGGTGGGTGTAATAGATTAACACCCACGGTATTCCTTCCCTGTCGTAAGAAGCGACTAAAAATTATCCCAGTGGCTCTTAACTTGGGAGCGTGGGTTGGTGACCACGGGGCCCTTAGCTGAGTACTGACATTGCTTCCACTTACTTGCGCCGGGCTTCTTACTTTCATCTCTCCTATCCGACCTCCCCTGGTCAACTCTTTTTCTTTTCCGACCCTGACGGTATTTGGTTTCTGAGGCCTACGGAGTCTTCCATTTTCACACCCTTCATGGTCCTTGTCTTTCTTTGGCCGAAACCATAATTTTTCAAAGTGTCACACTACTTCCATTTATTCGTTCTGGTTAGTATTAATAGAGGATGGTTGCCCAGTTATACTTCCTCTTGAAACAATAATCACCACAACCACAAAAAGGGAAGGCCTCGCAAGCACCTGTGCCCCCTTTTATTCCTTTTTTGCACAAGCCTGGATGCATTCTACCACCCAAACAGTTAGGGCAACCCCCCAGCCAACAAGGTGCTGGTTGTACGGGGTTCTAGCCATGCAGACCGATCTGATACACCAGACAGCACTAAGGGACGTAATTATATAACTATTAGTATGAGAACCTGGAGCATTAGGACTGTGTACCCCGACGCACGAATGGCCTATAGGAGGTTAATGATGCACGCAAGACCGCTGTACTTGATAGAAAGCTACAGAGATACAAAGTGGGCAACGGCTGCTTCCAGGAACTCACGCTCCAGACAAGGGAATGCTCCGGGAAAACGAACTACGAATTCATTAGGCAAGACAAAAATAGGACAACCAAGGCAACATAAAGTAGGTTTCACCGTGAGGAACAAGCTTCTGGCTGCTGCTGATTCTCCAACTATGGGAACTAACATGTACTTGCTTTGCACTTCTTCACGAGATCGCGTCATTCTTAGTACAAATGCTCCTACTCTGCCCTCCAGTGAAGGAGAAAAAGATCTCCTTTGCACTGCATTTCACACATTTCAGTCCGAAGTTTTGTTCATCCTGGATGACTTCGACGCCCGTGAAGAATCAGACAGTGATGCATGGCCTGACTTCTTGGGCATTCAAGGATTACACAGTATTAAGAATGAGACTGCTTGAGATGTGCTGCTACCGTGGCCTATGAGTGACTAACTAGTATTTCCAGTGCAAAGAAATCTATAAAGTCCCGTGTATGAATTCTCGCTCTCATCACTGGCATCAACTTGACCTTGTTCTCACTAGACGCACTGATCTAAGAACGTCATCTTGACTCGCAGAATAAGACACAGGTCCCTCGAGATCAGCAAGATAAGGTTGGCTCTGAAGACCGTGTAACACGAATCCGCACTTCCCATGCATTCAGTGTGGAAAGAATGCAGAAGTATATCTGCAGTATCCAAAGCACACCAGCGAATATTACAGAAATTAACACAATTATCGAGCCCCGGTGGTACAAAATTCCTGGTGCTATTTGCAGCTCAACCACTCCCGCGTATGGAAATAAAGATAATAGAAATACAGACTGGTACGAAGTCAATGCTAAGGAGATGGAATCGGTCACACAGGGCAAGAGAAATGCCTATCTCGAATACGAAACTAATCCATGTGCAAGTACAAGGGACGTTCTCATAGCTGCGAGGCGGAAAGTTCAACAAACTGTTCGCCGTTGTGCTAACAAACTCTGGCTCAACCTTTTTAAGAATATACCACAGACGACGGAGTTTGGAGATGTTAAAACCATGTATGATGACATTAAGGAATCCATAGGCCGTACCACCAGCAAGGACGAAAAAACCTGAGGTCATCAGAGAAACGACCGACAGCTGGAACGGTGAGTCGGACAGGATCTCCAGAACGAAGTAACTGCTACTGCATTTGTTGCTGTCACAGAGATGTCAATCATGGAAGATCTTGATGAATTAGCTAACAAAGAAAAGCTGAGCATAGTAATAGATATTCCTACAAGCGGTAAAGCTCCAAGTGAAGATGGTATCTCGGCAGATGTTCTAAAGAGTGGAAATACAGTTCTGCTTCAATATGTTCATGAGCTCCTCTGCTTCTGTGTGAGGAAAGCTACATTCCACAAGATATGCGTAACTCTAGCATTGTAACGTTATACTACTCAGGTTAGCCGATCCTGGTTCAGTCCGTTGGTATTCGAAGGTGCTCGATCGTGTCGGTAGATTTACTAGCACGTAGGAGAACTCCTAAGGGACAAAATTCGGGTAGAGCAGTGTCTCCGAATACCACAAAAATGTGGTTAGTGGAATGTAAAAACCAATAACATTATTCTTATTATTGCTACTCAGCATAATAGTAAAACCCTTCCCAAGGGTTGTCGCAGCGCGCCTGCAAAGATCGTCTCTCGGATCTACGCATCTTCCTGAAAGAGACAAATATTATACCCAAGTAAAATACGCAGTTCCACTTATTATCATCGACGGGAATGTTCTTGATGTGGTTGACAGTTTTACTTAGGGCCTATCTTGAATTCATGCTTTCTAACACTCTGTCATCGGATGTTGAAATTTCAAGGTGAATAGCCGAAGCTGCAGCTGACATCCCGTAACTTAACAAGACAGTATGGAGCAATAGATGATAGAAAACCCTAAAATGCATATGTAACAGACATGCATCCTTAGCACGCTACTCTGTAACAGTGAGGCCTGGACAACTTACATCAAGCATGGGAAAATGCTGAATAGTTTTCATCTTCATTGTCGCAGGATGGTTTTTCATGTAAGTTCTAGAACGTGCAGGCATACTCAGTATTCATGCACTGCTCAGCCAAAGAAGGCTCAGATGATTGGTTCATATCAGAACAATGGATATCCATCGGATCCCCAAAGTTCTGTTGTACGGGAAACTAACGAAAGACAAGTCCGTTAGGTAGACCTAAACAGCATTTCAAGGAAGTCTGCAAAATGGACTTAAGGCCGGATGAAATGTACTGCACATGTCAGATATATTTGTAATATAGCAGTTAAACGCAATGTCAGGACAGCAGAAAAATCCGAAACGATGCACATCTCACTAAAAGAACTCGATGGATGCTCAGAGCGGCTTTCGGTTGACCTCTCTCCTCCTTCACATGCCATAACTCTGGCAAGGACTGCCACTCGAGAAGAGGGTCTTTCAGTCATTTCCGGTATTATTGTTTTGTGAACCAGGTTGCGACACGAACATCCTACGAGGACGGCCGGCAGCCTACCACTTTACACGTGCAGTTTCAGCAACCCGTTCACAGTTCCTATTTCCGGCTTGTCGGGACTGGACTGCACCCACCACGCCCACAGATAACTCATACTCTACTTACCCGTTATTAACTCGCGAGGCACTGTGTTGTAGATCAGAGGTGCTCCGTCCCGCGGGCGCCCAGCACTGTACGTGGCCGGGCAGACAGGCGATGAGCGTACGCTATTCAGTCACACTGACGTTGTGGTTTCGTCGCAGGCCGTGAAGGTTGGGCGCACTTCTTCCAGTCACTGTCAATCACTGCGGCGATACCCGATTTTCAAATGGATGCACAAAGTAATGAAAGAAAGAGGGCAAAAATCTACGTCATTTTCAATTTACGTTGTACGAAATCAGTTGTTTCTGTTCATTGCAGTTTGAACGAATACAATAACGAGTTAGACCTACAGCCTGAAATATTTTTGTAATGCACGCAATGAATAGGGCTCGGAAGTTGAGGAAAATTCCTATTTTTTCTCGAGTGCCCGAAAGCAAGGTCCGACGTCTTAAATGATCATTCTGGGTCATTGTAGGCCAGAGAATGGTGCGTTTTATTTGTCCCTTTTGCCTTCTTCGGTGTTTTTGGCTTATTGGTACTTGTTCAGATTTTTTTAAAGGTTTTAACGCGTTTTTTTACAACTTCACCTTCTCCCGACTATATTTTTACTGTCCATTCTCAATTCGAATCATCAGTAGTTCATCCATTAATTCTTGAACATCATTAGTTCATCCACTGATTCTTGAACATCATTAGTTCATCCATTAATTCTTGAACATCATTAGTTCATCCATTACTTCTTGAATATCATTTCTTCATCCATTATTTCTTGAACATCATTAGTTCATCCATTACTTCTTGACCGTCATTAGTTCATCCATTACTACTTGAACGGCATTAGTTCATTCATTACTTCTTGAACATCATTACTTCATCCATTAGTTCTTGAACATCGTTAGTTCATCCATTACTTCTTGAATATACCGGGCGAGTTGGCCGTGCGTGTAGAGGCGCGCGGCTGTGAGCTTTCATCCGGGAGATAGTAGGTTCGAATCCCACTATCGGCAGCCCTGAAGATGGTTTTCCGTGGTTTCCCATTTTCACACCAGGCAAATGCTGGGGCTGTACCTTAATTAAGGCCACGGCCGCTTCCTTCCAACTCCTAGGCCTTTCCTATCCCATCGTCGCCATAAGACCTATCTGTGTCGGTGCGACGTAAAGCCCGTAGCAAAAAAGAAAAAACTTCTTGAATATCATTAGTTCATCCATTACTTCTTGAACATCATTAGTTGATCCATTAATTCTTGAACATCATTAGTTCATCCATTAATTCTTGAATATCATTAATTCATTCATTACTTCTTGAACATCTTTAGCTCATCCATTAGTTCTTGAACATCATTAGTTCATCCATTACTTCTTAAACATCATTACTTCATCCATTAGTTCTTGAACATCAATAATTCATCCATTACTTCTTAAACATCATTTCTCTAGTAAATACATATATTTGAACCGTATCTCAAAGAGAGAAAATGAAATATAAATGAAATGACATGGAGAAAATGAAACTAGGGCTAAAAAAGTACAGGGGCAAAAATTGTGTGCAAGATAAGTGAAATATTAAAAGGAAAAAATTTTGATGTGGGTGTTTTGGAAGAGGAAGATCTCACTTACTTCACGTATGAACTCTTAACATCCCGTTGATGTAGAAAGACGTTTCTCAATGTTTCGCAATGTACTGTCTGAAACCTGACGATCCTTTACACCTAAGAACCTGGAGATCTCGAGATGATTATTGTAATGTACTGCAAACACAACTGAGGTAAGGCTTCCAAATTCCAATTCCTGAAACCCCAGCGTGATTAAGCCAAACATGATTCCAGTTATACTAATTTCAATTTCTTTCTCCAGGATGTCCAATGCGGGTTCGCTAAATTCATTCTAGGTGGAAAAAGAATCATTCTAAATTCTGCAAGTACTTTTTTCTTAAGAAACATGGAATTCGTTTTTAAAATTATGCTAATCTAAAAATGTATACTGTCTGAAAAAACAAGTATTTAACTCGTATACTTTTTCACTGTATGATGCATAGCACAAGAATTTTGCGTTTTTAAACGTTATATTTCTTTAAATAGGTAATTAAAACTGAAATTATGAATGAAATTGGGTCGCACTTTTACGTGCATTTTTGCCAGTTTTTAGGTCCTTTCTTGAATATTTCTAGGTATTATTTAGGCAATTTATAGGTTTTCAGCCTCCAAGCCCTAGTAATGAATTCCAATTTTCACTGTTATATTTTCATGGTTCATGTTTGTGGGTTACTGTAGTCACGTCCTAGTTCGTGAACCATGGACAACGGCTGAGTGGCCTGGTAAGTGGTCCTGAGAGTCGGGATATCAGTTGCTACGGAATGGAAGTGGGCATCTCGGACATATTCTGAGTCATGGCCCTTCTTGTGCTCAGGTGGCTAGGACTATACAATCCACCGGTGGTTCATAACCCGTTAGAGGAGAGGTCCTCACTTGGACTATGTGTAAGTAGGGTAGCATCCTGCTTCATGAATTTACCGAGCTCAGAACATTTTAAGCAAGCCTCGGACCTATGGGAGTAACGGAGTCCCACTCTCATTTGACAGGCGAGGGACTCCTAGGAAACAACTTGGCAAACGAAATGGAATTCGATGGGGAGCTATCAATATTAATGGGGCTTATGGAGGAAAGAAACTAGAACTGGCTGAGTCAGCAAAGAGGGCGCATCTCTATGTGTTAGGAGTTACTGATACCCGGGAAAGGGGAGATAACGAAGAAGAGATAGGAAATTATAAAGTGTACTTGACGGGTCTTAAAAAGGGAAAGACCAGAGTGTGGAGTAGGGCTGTTCATCAAGAATACTATTGCATGCAACATAGTTTCTGTTAGGCACGTAAATGCGCGAATGATGTGGGTAGATTTTGCAGTTGGAGGAATTAGGACGAGTACTGTCTCAGTGTATTCACCATGTGAGGGTGCAGAAGAGGATGTTGACAAGTTTTATGAATCATTGAGTGACATCGTAATCAGGGTCAACAGCAACGATATAGGATATGCAAAGTATTCATTGGCATCTTGGAAGGGAGGTTGCGATCAGTGCTTGAGAGGAAGTTGGATGAAAACCAGTGTGGTTTCAGACCACAGAGGGGCTGTCAGGATCCGATTCTCAGTATGCGCCAGGTAATTCAAATATGTCATGAGAAGATTAGACAGCTGTGTTTATATTTCGTAAATCTAGAGAAAGTATATGACAAGGTACCGAGGGAAAAGATGTTCGCCGTACTGAGGGATAATAGAATTAAGGGTACATCTATATACACTGACTGACAGAGCAAATGCAACAACAAGAAGGAGTGCTCAGAACTTTATGCCAATTGCAGGGTAGACTGACGTCACTGAGGTATGCTCATGATGTGAAATGCGCCGCTGTGCTGCGCACGTAGCGAACGATAAATGGGACACGGCGTTGGCGAATGGCCCACTTCGTACCGTGATTTCTCAGCCGACAGTCATTGTAGAACGTGTTGTCGTGTGCCACAGGACACGTGTATAGCTAAGAATGCCAGGCCGCCGTCAACGGAGGCATCTCCAGCAGACAAACGACTTTACGAGGGGTATGGTGATCGGGCTGCGAAGGGCAGGTTGGTCGCTTCGTCAAATCGCAGCCGATACCCATAGGGATGTGTCCACGCTGCAGCGCCTGTGGCGAAGATGGTTGGCGCAGGGACATGTGGCACGTGCGAGGGGTCCAGGCGCAGCCCGAGTGACGTCAGCACGCGAGGATCGGCGCATCCGCCGCCAAGCGGTGGCAGCCCCGCACGCCACGTCAACCGCCATTCTTCAGCATGTGCAAGACACCCTGGCTGTTCCAATATCGACCAGAACAATTTCCCGTCGATTGGTTGAAGGAGGCCTGCACTCCCGGCGTCCGCTCAGAAGACTACCATTGACTCCACAGCATAGACGTGCACGCCTGGCATGGTGCCGGGCTAGAGCGACTTGGATGAGGGAATGGCGGAACGTCGTGTTCTCCGATGAGTCACGCTTCTGTTCTGTCAGTGATAGTCACCGCAGACGAGTGTGGCGTCGCCGTGGAGAATGGTCAAATCCGGCAGTAACTGTGGAGCACCCTACCGCTAGACAACGCGGCATCATGGTTTGGGGCGCTATTGCGTATGATTCCACGTCACCTCTAGTGCGTATTCAAGGCACGTTAAATGCCCACCGCTACGTGCAGCATGTGCTGCGGCCGGTGGCACTCCCGTACCTTCAGGGGCTGCCCAATGCTCTGTTTCAGCAGGATAATGCCCGCCCACACACTGCTCGCATCTCCCAACAGGCTCTACGAGGTGTACAGATGCTTCCGTGGCCAGCGTACTCTCCGGATCTCTCACCAATCGAACACGTGTGGGATCTCATTGGACGCCGTTTGCAAACTCTGCCCCAGCCTCGTACGGACGACCAACTGTGGCAAATGGTTGACAGAGAATGGAGAACCATCCCTCAGGACACCATCCGCACTCTTATTGACTCTGTACCTCGACGTGTTTCTGCGTGCATCGCCGCTCGCGTTGGTCCTACATCCTACTGAGTCGATGCCGTGCGCATTGTGTAACCTGCATATCGGTTTGAAATAAACATCAATTATTTGTCCGTGCCATCTCTGTTTCTTCCCCAACTTTCATCCCTTTCGAACCACTCCTTCTTGGTGTTGCATTTGCTCTGTCAGTCAGTGTATATAAACTAAGAGTTTTGCCTGTACATTGCGGAGAATTTGAAAAGAATGGCATTTCTGTATCGGTCATGTCCACATTAACAAGGAAATGCACTTTTTACTTTTCAGTAATTTCTGTCTGTCTGTCTGTCAGTCTGTCTGTCTGTCTGTCTGTCTGTCTGTCTGTCTGTCTGTCTGTCTGTCTGTCCACGCATCACGAGAAAACGGCTGAAGAGAATGTAATGAAATTCGGTATGTAAAGTCGGGGGATGAGCCACTACAATCTAGGCTATAATTTTTTTTATTCACGCTCAGTAAAATGGTAGTTTAGGGGAAGGCCTGAAATTTAATTCTCAAATATTTATATTATTAGTAGACCTATCGATAAATGCTGTATAAGTAAAGTTATATAGAATTACTTTCCCGGTCGTTTATGTCTTATACATTTTTACCGTACCGGCTATGATAACAGAGATATTCACGAATTTCGCCGAGCCACGAGAAAATAGGTTAACAGAATTGAATGGAAATCGGTATATAGAGTCAGGGAATATAAAACTACAGTCAGTTATAAACAATGTTATTCACCCTGGATGAAATTGTGGTTTAGTGGAAGGCGCCTACTATTTAATTTTTAAATAACTGTGTTATTGGTCCTATCGAAAAGTACTACATAACAAAATTTATAGAGAATACATTTTCTGATCATTTATGTTTTATTCAGTTTTACCGTACCGACTATGATGAGTGGCATTTCAGAGTTGGAAGAAAACTAAATGTGAAGGCCTACAATATCGAAAGCACATAACACTGATCGACAATAACATTACATTAACCATTGTTTGTAGTGATGTTCTTTGTCTCCTATGCTGATACTCAAATCCGATAGATGAGATTACTGTTGTGTACCGAGTATAACAGCCTGGCTGAATATTGGCGGGAAAGAGCTGGGGAGCTAGAAAATCTTCTTTAGCATGCCATTCCTCTGTTTCATACATTTTCTGATACTGCTGGTACATAACACATTGGCTCATCATAGTATTCCTGCTATTCGACCCCTACTCTGACGCGCTGTTTTGAATGAGCAGTGTGCACACGTAAGGCAGAGGCTCACTTATGATCTGGTCTAGAATTACAAATTTAGGCCTATTCCAAATTATAGTACCACAATTCACTAAGTAACTCAAAATTCAACCCTGAAAAGAGCCGTATCTTAAGAAAAGCTCCGCCCAGTTCACTTTCATTAATTTCTACATTCATTTTATTCCAAATTAGCAGTGAAGAGGAGATTTCTTCTCTGGCTTGAAGGAAACATTTGCCTCCAAGTCAGATTTTTCCGCCGCCAGTGTAGTGAATTGAGACTTTCTGGCTCATCGGGTACTCCTAGAAAACAGATTAGTAAAAGGGCATGGTTTTTGCCCTCGTACTCTCCACTATTAGACCCCCGCCCTGCCGAAAAAAGTGTTCATGGATCACAGCTGTTTGCGGCTTGGTCATTTCAGCTCTGGAACTTTGGACTGTTAGTTCGGCAGCGTAGTACTGTTCGTTAAAAGAGAGAAAATCTGTGGTTTTTCATTTGAACGAGTATTTCATATGAAAGCATTGTTTTTAATCACGCCATTTCTACTGACGTCATTGTAATGACCTATGTTCATTTCAGTTGGGAAACCACTAAGACAGTCTTTCCGAGGATGTAACCAGGCAGGTTACATTGTGATTGATGGTAGGCAAGCGGGCCTGCCAATATAATGAACATTCCCTAACCCAGTCTTCATATGAGAAAAGACGTTTGGTGATTTCCCCGTCACGTTTCTAGGATAACGTTAAGAGCTATGCAATTTAATACAAACTTGCTCACAACGTGTACACTACCTAACCAGGAATTCTGTATACAATGTAGAATTCCGTAGCGAAGCACGGGCACATCAGCTAGCTTTAAAATCAATCAAAGGTATTTATGACAACGGGGCTGCAGTGAGAATTGATGGTAGAATGAGTTCTTCGTTCAGGGTACTTACAGGGGTTAGACAAGGCTGTAATCTTTCACCTTTGCTGTTTGTTGTTTACATGCATCATCTGCTGAAAGGTATAAAGTGGCAAGGAGGGATTCATTTAAGTGGAAATGTAGCAAACAGTCAGACCTATGCTGACGACTTGGTCTTAATGGCAGATTGTGCCGAAAGCCTGCAGTCTAATATCTTGGAACTTGAAAATAGGCGCAATGAGTATGGTATAAAAATTAGCCTTTCGAAGACTAAATTGATGTCAGTAGGTAAGAAATTCAACAGAATTGAATGTCAGATTGGTGATACAAAGCTGGAACAGGTAGATAATTTTAAGTATTTAGATTGTGTGTTCTCCCAGGATGGTAATATAGTAAGTAAGATTGAATCAACAGTGTTCTATAAGAAGGAAGTCAGCTCCCGGACGAAACTATCCTTACATCGGTCTGTTTGCAAACCAAATTTTCCTTTACGAGAGCGAAAGCTGGGTGGACTCAGGATATCTTATTCATAAGTAACAGACATGAAAGTAGCGAGAATGATTGGTAGTACACACAAGTGGGAAGAATGGCAGAAGGATATTCGGAATGAGGAGATAAAGGCTAAGTTAGGATTTTTTTTTTTTTGCTAGGGGCTTTACGTCGCACCGACACAGATAGGTCTTATGGCGACGATGGGATAGGAAAGGCCTAGGAGTTGGAAGGAAGCGGCCGTGGCCTTAATTAAGGTACAGCCCCAGCATTTGCCTGGTGTGAAAATGGGAAACCACGGAAAACCATCTTCAGGGCTGCCGATAGCGGGATTCGAACCTACTATCTCCCGGATGCAAGCTAACAGCTAAGTTAGGAATGAACTCGATGGATGAAGCTGTGCGCATAAACCGGCTTCGGTGGTAGGGTCATGTGAGGCGAATGGAGGAGGATAGGTTACCTAGGAGACTAATGGACTCTGTTGTGTAGGGTAAGAGTAGTAGAGGGAGTCCAAGACGACGATGATTAGATTCAGTTTCAAACGAATTAAAGATGAGAGATATAGAGTTAAATGAGGCCACAGCACTAGTTGCAAATAGAGGATTGTGGCGACGTTTAGTAAAATCACAGATGCTTGCAGACTGAATGCTGAAAGGCATAACGGTCTATAATGGTAATGCATGTATATTTTAAGAAGGTGCTTTAGAAACATTTCTACGGAGTTCAGGTAGATGCTTGTGGTTTCTTGAGTTTAAATTATCTGCTAAACTCACCAAATATCCAATCATGTTTACCGGGAATAGGCCTAACATCCTTTAAAGGCATATCTCTTTGGTAGATGCATTTACATTGTTGTACTTTCATCGCGGATAGTAAATATCTATGTCCTCACTCGTGATGAAACTCCTCGTCATTATCATCGGACGCCTGATAAGTTTTAAATACTATTTTCAGAAATTCAGTGAACAGAGGAAGTCACATAACATTACATCACTGTAAACTTGTTGAATTATGTAAATATACTACGTTTTGCTGAATAAGTAACAGGAATTTTACTTTTTTGAATGGAAGTATTGTCAGTCCAATCCAAAGTATCTTGTAAATCGTAGCTTGTAGGCATACATCCTGTATCTTTGTACGGTACATTTTTAACACAAAAATTATAACATGCCAGGTTTTAATGTGTAGGTAAGGTAAGGGTTATTCTGCCGAAGGCAGGTCCGAACCTCCGCAGAGGTGTTCCTGAGCCGGAGTTTACGTGCGCTAGGGTGGCCAGTTCCTTTCCGCTCCTCCATTCCCTTACCCCCCACCAACAGCGCGTGGCAACCCATCCAACTCCTGACCACGCCCAATGTTGCTTCACTTCGGAGATCTCACGGGATCCGGTGTTTCAACACGGCTACGGCCGTTGGCTTTTAATGTGTAAATATAAGAAAATAAAATTGACTTTTTATATCGAGCTCAGTATAAATCAAACCGGAATATCTTGAAAAGTTTGGTTTTCTTGCGATTATAGCGTCTATATCTTTTTTTTTTTTTTTTTTTTTTTTTTACTGTACCTCAATCAGCTTTCCCTGAGTAGTGGTGGAGAGCTTCGCAATCACAATCGAATGTGACTGCTTCACTTCCCTGTAAAGTGTGTTCGCTCTCTCGCTTCACTGTGACGTATGCTTGCTACGTAAGCTGCCCGCATTTACGTCACGCCGGCCCGGCCGCACTGGGCTACCCAAACGCGCGGCCAGCTGAGCACCTCTGTTGTAGGCTCTTCCACTCAGACGTATCATACTTAGCTATTTACAATAAGGCTACTAGTACCTGTATCCAGTGATACCCTGAGACGCTGTGTTGTAAGTTCTAGCGAGTAGACAGATGAACCTCAGCACCAGCTGCATGTCCCTGTTCACGTCCACAACATGACCATCCACTTCGAATCTGATCTTCGGCGAACATCTGAAATAAGAAAACACAAAGTTGACAGTGAGTCACTCAGTCTTATCGGTTTAACAATCTCTCAGCTTATGGTTTGGAAATATTGGTGTACATCCCGGGTTATCATTTATTATCCGTTCTAGAGGACGTTTCTTTAAATATATGAGGCCGGGCTGAGTGGTTCAGCTTGGTATGTTCGATCCTCGCTCAGTCCGGTGGTATTTGAAGCTGCTCAAATACGTCAGCCTCGTGTAGGTATATTTTCTGGCACGTCAAAGAACGCCTGCCGGACTAAATTCCGGCACCTCGGCGTCTCCGAAAACCGTAAAAGTAGTTAATGGGACTTAAAGCCAATAATATTAACATTTAATAGTTGAGTACTGGTTCGATTGATTAAGAATTTATTCATCCTATCAAGATTAATACACCGGACGAGTTTGTCGTGCGGTAAGGGCTCTGAGCTTGCATCTGGGAGATAGTGACTGTCGGCAGCCCTGAAGATGATTTTCCGTGGTTTCCCGTTTTCACACCAGGCAAATGCTGTGGCTGTACCTTAATTAAGGCCACGGTCCCTTCCTTCCTACTCCTAGGCCTTTCCTATCCCAACATCGCCATAAGACCTATCTGTGTCGGTACGTTGTAAAGCTACTAGCAAAAAAAAAAAAAAAAAAAATTGATACATTCTGTTACCTCTAACAAATTGATAGAGTACTTGCAGCAAGTTAAACCTATAGGTGTTACACAGGAAAACTTGTCGCGTGAAAGTAGTCAGCCAGTTCGCATCGTTCGAGCCAGCGCAGTGTTGGTTTCCTTGACGAAATCATTCACTGTACTATGCATATAATTTTGCGCTGTTGTTGGAATATTCCTCCATTCTGATGTTCGACATTGCTGGATATTTCTCTCATGTCATGTCTTCTGTATACCCTTTCGCCTCAATTAACTGTGTTAGGATTTTTATTCTCCCACCCTCCTTGTTCCTTTCATCATCGTTTTCCTCTTCCTTCTTCTGCCTATTCTCTCTTTGGTTTTTTTTTTTTTTTTACAGGTTGCTTGCATGGTTCGAGCCTCACTATCGGCAGCCCTGAGACGATTTCTGTGTTTTCCCAAGTTCACACCAGGCAAATGCTGGGATTGAACTTTAATTTGGGCCACGGCCACTTTTTTCCCAGTTCTAGCCCTTTCCAATCCCATCACCGCCAATAAGTCCGACTCCATGGCTAAATGGTTAACATGCTTGCCTCTGATCACCCAGGTCCCGGGTTCGATTCCCGGCAGGGTCGGGATGTTAACCATTATTGGTTAATTCCCCTGGAAGGCGGAAACTGGGTGTATGTGTCGTCTTCATCATCATTTCATCCTCATCCCGACGCGCAGGTCGCCTACAGGAATCACATCAAAAGACGTGCACCTGGTGAGCCGAAGTCCTCGGACTCATCCCGGCACTAAAAGCCATACGCTATTTCATTTCATGGCGCCATTAAAACCTATCTGTGTTGGGATGCGACGTAAAGCAAATTGTAAATATATTATTACTGAAGTGCTCCAGAAGTCAGATTTTATGTGAAAGGCAAGTAAATCATGTTTCTACAATTACAGCCATGCATTGGGTTCATAAAACCAAAACTAACCCACGTGACACTACAGCTCTTGAAGGACCTTGGCCTACAAAGCGACCGCGGCTCAGTCCGAAGGCTTGCAGATTACGAGGTGTTGTGTGGTCAGCACGACGGATCCTCTCGGCCGTTATTCTTGGCTTTCTAGACCAGGGCTTCAATCTCTCCGCCACATAGCTCCTCAATTCTAATCACGTAGGCTGAGTGGACCTTCAACCAGCCCTCAGGTCTAGGTAAAATCCCTGAACTGGTTGGGATTCGAACCCGGGGCCTCCGGGTGAAAGGCCACGGAGACGGCTAATGGTTTCATGCTGTGAGTAAATAATTTTAAAAATTCTGTAGGTCAGAGGTGAACTATCGTAAGTGACATTTCACTGACTTTACAGAAGAGCAGAAAGAAGCTACTGAGGCGTGTATTTTGCTACTTTTTTTTTTTTTTTTTTTTTTGCTAGGGGCTTTACGTCGCGCCGACACAGATAGGTCTTATGGCGACGATGGGATAGGAAAGGCCTAGGAGTTGGAAGGAAGCGGCCGTGGCCTTAATTAAGGTACAGCCCCAGCATTTGCCTGGTGTGAAAATGGGAAACCACGGAAACCATTTTCAGGGCTGCCGATAGTGGGATTCGAACCTACTATCTCCCGGATGCAAGCTCACAGCCGCGCGCCTCTACGCGCACGGCCAACTCGCCCGGTTTTGCTACTTTTAAGGCAGGTTCTGACCATGGTAAACTAAGGAGTATCGGGCGAGTTGGCCGTGCGGTTAGGGGCGCGCAGCTGTGAGCTAGTATCCGGGAGACAGTGGGTTCGAACCCCACTGTCGGCAGCCCTGAAAATGGTTTTCGTTGGTTTCCCATCTTCACACCAGGGCTTCAATCTCGCCGCCACATAGCTCCTCAATTCTAATCACGTAGGCTGAGTGGATCTTGAACCTAGACCTGGGTCTGTACCTTAATTAAGGCCACGGCCGCTTCCTTCCCACTCCTAGGCCTTTCCTATCCCATCGTCACCATAAGACCTATCTGTGTCCGTGCGACGTAAAACAAATTGTAAAATTAATAATAATAATAATAATAATGATAATAATAATAATAATAATAATAAGTGTGGCGAACGGCTTAAGGTTGAACTGTTGTATGATCACTTACCATCGATTATCGCTAGTTTCTCTTGCTCATACGATAGTATCACATAACTTATCTTCATTCCTGCGACACATACAATAGTGTACCCATAAGAAGACACGACCATTACAAGTCAAAACCTCAAAACCGTCGTTTTTGCATTTACGATAGTTTATCTCTGACGTCCATAATTTTCCAAAGTGTTTGCAGAGTTCCTGGAAATCATCTTCAGCCTAACACCATCAAATAATAACTTGAAATGACTGAAATAGTGTAGTACGTACCTCACTTCATAGCTGTGGTTGAACAAAGCTGATATATTTTGTGGCAAACTGACCACCTCATTGTTGCACACATCTCTCCTGAAAATAAAAATGACAGGAATGCATAAGATAAAGTCTATACTTCCATACGTTATTCTCATAGAATGCTAGGACAAGTCTTGACTCTCTTATGTTTAAAATTTAAGTGCAGTGGACCCTCGATATCTCGCGAATCACCTCGGGAGATAAATTTTATTTCCAAATATCGAAATTTCGAGATATAGAGAATGCCGCTTTGAATCATATGTTTCTACGGGCTTATACTGAATATCTTAACAGTATATAAAAGTATACAAACAAACTCTATTTTACGGCATCACTTTCATTATGATCCTTATTACAGTAATTTTTTTTTAGAAGACAGGATACAGTACATACAGTAGAGAAACAAGAAACATACTTCGATTAACATCTTAGAAAAAAACGTTAGTCTCTTCTGTTTGTTACTGTTAACCTTCCTCCCTTCTCCTTGAAACTTCTTGTCAATATCACAGAGCTGAGATTCGTAAATGGAGCTTGTCATTCGCGACTTCGTGCGATTCAGTCAATCAATACTGATCTGCATTTAGGGCAGTCGCCCAGGTGGCAGATTCCCTATCTGTTGTTTTCCTAGCCTTTTCCTAAATGATTTCAAAGAAATTGGAAATTTATTGAACATCTCCATTGGTAAGTTATTCCAATCCCTAACTCCCCTTCCTATAAATGAATATTTGCCCCAGTTTGTCCTCTTGAATTCCAACTTTATCTTCATATTGTGATCTTTCCTACTTTTATAAACGCCACTCAAACTTATTCGTCTACTAATGTCATTCCACGCCATCTTTCCACTGACAGCTCGGAACATACCACTTAGTCGAGCAGCTCTTCTTCTTTCTCTCAATTCTTCCCAGTGCAAACTTCGCAACATTTTTGTAACGCTACTCTTTTCTTTCGCATGTGACCGGTAATTAATTCACACCCGAGAAACAGCGAGGCTTCGCCGAATTTCCAAACATTAGAAGTTTTAGGTTTTTGGTTCCCGTCATGTTAGCTCCCAGCATCACTGTACACCTTTCTTTACTTGTTAACTGTTCTTCACAAACCACAAATGCCGTATTGCACAAAATTCGAGTTACAAAGTATTTTTTTGCTTCAAGGAAGGAAATGTTTGCTTCGAGAAATCGAGAAATTCGTGAAGAATATGACAAACGGCGAGGAAATTTAAGTTACTTCGGGACACTGAAAATTCGAGTGATGAAGTTTCGAGATATCGAGGTTCGACTGTATTATTATTAGTATTTCTGAAATGTATTTTCTCACGTTATTCTCCACTTTTTGCAAGTGGTTTGAACGTCGGAGCAAGGGAAATTCGCTTATTGGGGACCTAAGGAGAGAAAAGAGTCGGACTGGCTAGAAAGCAACAGTAGAAACTCGATTATCCGGACTAGGCAATCATGAGAGGCAGAACCATTCAATGAGTGGCTTTCTAGCATTTACCGGAATGGATGTGGGTTCGATACCCCTTCAGAAAGAAATGAGATTTCCACTTTTGGAGAGGCATATGGTCTTGAGGTTCACTCAGCCTACACCAAAAATGACTCCTGTACGTGGTTAATTCAAGACGACGGAGGCGGCCGTGCGTAGAGCTAACCGCACTATCACGTAGTCCAGAGAGAAATTACAGTTACGTAGAAACGCATTTTTATTTAACGCCATTTTGGCCGCCTCCATGCCAATTTCGGCGCTCCGTTTCACTCAACCAAGGTTATCTCTTGTGATATTTACCCACTCTGAGTGGGGCTTAGAATAACGGACACGGTAACCCCAGTCTGTCGTAGGAAGCGACCTAATGGGACTCCAGGAGCTCTGAACTTGGGAGCGTGGGTTGCGATCACGGGGTCCCTTAGCTGAGTTCTGGCATTGTTTATAATTACTTGTCCCAGGCTCCTCACTTTCATCTATTCTACCCGACCTCCCTTGGTCAACACCTGTTCTTTTCCGACCCCGACGGTATTAGATAGATTTTCACGCCCTTGATGGCCCTTGTCTTTATTTGGCCGATACCTTCATTTTTTGAAGTGTCGGATCCCTTCCATCTTTTCTCTCTGATTAGTGTTATATAGAGGATGGTTGCCCAGCTGCACTTCCTCTCAAAACAATAACCACTCTTGTGATATTCATGACTTAGTTATATACATCACGTAAACACCACATGTGTCATCAGAGACCTTTTACATGCCTGTTACCGAGGACATGGAGCACCAAATGGATTTTTTTGTACGTTCCTCAAAATTCTGACTACCTCTGCCGGGGTTGAACCCGTGATGTTGAGGACCCGACTCCGACATTCTACTACTGGCCCACATAGGGAGCTATTGTTAAATGGTGAGTTAAAGGCACTCATATATATCGGACTCTCGATAAACCATATACCGTATATTTTTATTTAGAAAGCAATGGCGATTTTATAGGACCAAATTTTAAAAAAAATCGATCTTTTTCGTCACGGCACACAGTGTCCTTGACCTAAACATTCGAGGTCTTTACATTTATTTAAATATTTTGCGAAAGGGTGTGATGTTGTCTCTGTGGACCCAGACTAACAGAGCTATCTCAGAACTGCTGTATGGAATGTAAAGATGGATATTTATTTTTGTCTTATCGGACATGCCCTGTATATTCTTAGACTAACCTTGACCTCTCCTCATAGTCTTCAACGCTGGCGTCTGGGTCCCAAACATCTTCCGCCTGATCCTCTTCGCTCTTGGGGAGCAGAAAGTGGTGTGAGCCATTTTCTCCAAACTTCCTGCAACATATTTCACGAACATACTGGTAACAGATATATAACAAGCGGCACACTTTGCTGCACGTATAAACTTCAGCGATAAATACAGAATACCAATCTAATATTTCATTAATAAACAGGTGAACCAGCTCCATTATTTTTTGCAAATTAAAGGGCTAAACTACGTACATTTGATATGTATATAAAGTATGCAATGCAGGAGAATTATCGTCATATTTTAGGCAAAATGTTGTTATACCCACTCCCAAGGAAGCCGGTGCTGGCAAGTGTCAAAACTACCGCAACATTACTTTAGTATCTCACGCATGCAAAATTTTAACACGTTTTACTTACAGAAGAATGGAAAGACAGGTTGAAGCTGAGTTGGGAGAAGATCAGTTTGACTTTTGGAGAAATTTAGGAAGACGTCAAGCAATCGTGACTTTACGTATGACTTTAGAGGATCGAATTAAGAAGAACAAACCCACGTACATACACGACATTCATAGATCTAGAAAAGCCATTCGATAATGTTGATTGTACCAAGCTATTTACATTCTGAAGGTGTTTGGGATCAGATACCGAGAAATAAGGATTATCTACATGTTTAAAAATCACTCTGCAATGATAAGAATGAAGGGATATGAAAAAGGAGCAACAGTCCAGAAAGGAATGAGGAAAGGCTGCTGTTTGTTCCCTCTCATTTTCTCCCCCTGTGTGTGGGGGTAGTAGAATAATAGTGGTATTAAATTGGGAGCGTGGGTTGGCGAACATGGGGCCCTCAGCTGAGTCCTGGCATTGCTTCTACTTACTATTGTCCGGCTCCTTGCTTTCATCTATCCTATCCGACGTCCATTGACCAACTCTTCTTCTTTTCTGACCTCCACGGTATTAGAACACTCGAGGCCTAGAGAGACTTTCACTTTCACGCCCTTTGTGGCCCTTGTCTTTCTTTGGCCGATACTTTCATTTTTCGAAGTGTCGGATCTCTTTATTTCTTCTCTCTGATTACTGCCTAGTCGTACTTCCTCTTAAAACAATAACCACCTCTCATTTTCAGTTTCAGCGGTAAAGGAATCAAAGAGGAATTTGAAAAATGAATCACAATCCAAGGAGAAGAAATCAAAACTCCGAGTTTTTAACAAGTTGCTTTACGTCGCACTGGCACAGATAGTTGTTATGGTGAAGATGCGATAGATAAGGGTTAGGAGTGGGAAGTAAGCGAGCGTGGCCTTAATTATTCAATCAATATACCATTTTATGACGTACCTTTGTGATGTTATCTCTTCTGAAGTTTCAAGTGGGTAGCTGTACAGCGAATTTGGTACATTAAGCAACAAGTAGAACAAGACCTGGAGACAAGAATAAAAGGAATTAGTGAATTTCCTTCATAATGGACGATAATCAGGTAGGTTCAAAGGTATGAGCCTAAGGTGTGGTTTCAAACTACTTCTTTCCTAGAGTTTTTTACACCCATATGTGACGCGATATTTTATTATATTATTTGTTTGCCTCCTTATTTCAAACTGATAATCACAAACACCAAGTATCGTTTCAGCAAACGCCAAGACTGTGTAGTAGAAGTGTATCCAATCAGACCAAATCGACAAGCACCAAGGCAGAACTGGTGTATGACCACGCATACCAATATAATGAAAATTAGGCCGTCACAATTCTCGAGAAGTGCGGGACCTCGGCGACGTCGAAAACCGCGACAATAGTTCGTGAAACATAACTTCATTCTTCGAAGTGTCGGATCCCTTCCATTTTTTCTCTCTGACTAGTGTTAATAGAGGATAGTTGCCTAATTGTACTTCCTCTCAGAACAGTAATCACCACCACCACTTGGAGGCGTCAGTACAAAATTTTCTTCCCGATCGTCGTGTCCTAGGCCCACATTAAGCGATTTGCTATCGTTGATGGTTTGTACACAACCAAGTCTCTTCTATGAACTAATCAAGCTAAACCAGAATTCTGATACATATTTCTGAGTTCATAATCTCTATAAATGGTCATAAAATGAATTTCCACGCAAACAAAGCCGCGGTCCATTATTATTATTATTATTATTATTATTATTATTATTATTATTATTATTATTATTATTACCACAGAGTTTCCGTGGCTCAAATAGGAATAGGAAGCAGTATTTAACATAAAAAAATTTGAACTTTTCTTTCTTTCCTTTTAAAAAATTGAGATATAGAATGTCTGAATGAATAATAGAAAATAAAACAGGGTAATAATGAGCTCGTCATCTTTACCAATATCGGGGACTTAGAAGTCCGAACATCAGGTACAAAACTTGCGATAATTACAAGGTTGTTAATTTACATAGAGAAGGACAGGTACAATGGTTTACAAGAGTAGACCTACATTACACAGGAATCTGAGCTCCAAAATACCATAAGCTAGCCTCGCGGAAGCGATCCGTTTCCTTTGATACACTTAAATTACATTGGGCAACCCATCGGGTGACCCAACTTTAAAGTGTTCGTACACAGGTGCCCCATGGTGGGCTTATCAATTACTCCACAATAAGATGAATCACTGTTCGCAAAGGGAACCAAAACCAAGAAACAGTTACATGAAGGATAATACCGCATAAACCGGGGCATAAGTGCCCATTCTACAAAGCCTAAATAGCAAAAAGAAAAGGTTACAAATAAGCGGCCACAAACAAAGGCAAGAAGGAGAAACACCTGCATTACTTTTAGTAATTACTATAAACCTAAGTGAGTTTATGGCCCAACAATACAGAGGCTAATCCTGAACTACATGGGGGTGACTAAAGGAGAAACATTTAAAACCGAGAGATGATTTACAAAATTTTGAGGTTGAAAAATTTAGTTACCCAATGCAAGGTTGAACGGGAAACGACAGAGGGTCATCACTCTTTGTTCTCTTATATTACATATTTCCCAGTAGGGAATAGAAATAGAGTTCTCAGACTTAACCGATAATCCTACATTTAAACCACCAGATTACCAAATTATATTAAACGGAAAACGGCTTAAACCTTCCCCTCAAACTATCCGCAGGCGCCATCACATGTTTAGTAAAATTCTGCCATTACCTTGTGTCCCTGGATCTTTTTCAAGCAGGCATCGCCCCTGCTTCCTGGACTTCCGTCAAGTTGCACTCTCAACCACTGGAGCAATTCGGACCAGGCAGCCCTAAAGTGCCCTGCTTTTACAGTTCCGTAAGAGGAAGCTTCCAGAACACTTAACTGATAGGTTGGATTACTGTACACACACCCCCGGTTTTAATTGGCTAGACCGAGCTCGATAGCTGCAGTCGTTTAAGTGCGGCCAGAATCCAGTATTCGGGAGATAGTGGGTTCGAACCCCACTGTCGGCAGCTCTGAAGATGGTTTTCCGTGGTTTCCCATTTTCACACCAGGAAAATGCTTGGGATGTACCTTAATTAAGGCCACAGCCGCTTCCTTCCCATTCCTAGGCCTTTCCTCTCCCATCGTCGCCATAAGACCTATCTGTGTCGGTGCGCCGTAAAACAAATAACAAAAAATAAAAAAAATGGCTAGAGAACATATTTACAAGCCTCTAATAGGTAGTTGCAGTCGTGGAGGAACCAGCTGAAGTGTTGACAACTTCGGTACATTAAAAAGAATCCTCAGAAAAAGGTTTACCATCTCCTAAAATAAATATTACTCTATAAACAAGTTTGTTTAAAGTCCGGTAGAGGGAGCAAACAAATCGATGGTAGAGCCATCTAACTGTAGAAGACGAAATTCTTTAGTAGTTTACAAGTTCAAGTCTGTTGGCATAGATGGCCATAAAGAAGGCACGCAGTTTAAACAGCCGGGCAAACTGTACCCTCGGTACAATTATTATCATTAATTTTGACGGCCATTCGAGTAAAATGCGTATTTGTTCGCGGAATGAAGTGTTTTGATAGGTAAAAACAACTGCGACAGTGCTGCAATTCTACACAATGTAGCTATTTGTATCGTGGAATCAAGGGCTGTTAACAAATTTTCTGTTTTGTTCGAGTGGTGTGTAATTAGCGAAATAGTGAAATGAAATCACTGTCGAAGAAGAACCAGCAGCAGGTGGAGGGCAGAAGTCCCAACCCAACCCAAGCCAATGAGAAAAGCTTGGCTGAAAAAAAAAAAAAAATCCGAAAAACTGCAAAGAGTGCTCTTGTCACTCTTTGTAAGATAACTGACATTCTTTGTGAACACCATACAACATTTGGGAATTTTCAGCAGCATTTTTCTCCGGAGGACGTAGCCTTGTTCAAATTTGCCCCTATAACATTGCGTGACGTCGAGCGGAGTTCCTTCAGGTACAGAAACATTCTATCTGAGGGTTCGAGTTCGACAATTTGAAAATGCACATGATCATCCAGTGCAGTTTCAATGCCGGAAATGAATAGAATATTTTCATCATCATTTTTATAGAAATTTGCCGATTCAGAACTAGATAAATACTTTATCAGATCATCATCCGTTGCTAATTATTTCTTGATTTTTCAGGATATGTGTAATGTCATATCTGAAGATAAAGAAGAACTGTGTGATTAACAGAAACTGAATGTAACAAACAAAACTGGCAAATGTTCATTGAGAGGCCGAAATTAATCAATTATAATTTGAGGTCATATTTTTTTTCCTCTTTCTGTCATATATTAAAGATTTTTGGGTCATATTTGCTTACATATTTCGAAGAATTTTAGGTTATTATAATCCGCCCCTTAATCATCATCATCATCATCATCATATTTTAAGAATAAGGCATATTTTTGCTTTTCTGATAAAATTTGTATAAAAATATGCCCATAGAATTAATTGAGACATACTTCTTTATTAAAGCGTAATGTTAAAATATGCTACGTTGCTAGATTGCATGATAGAAACAATAAAACATGTGGGATGTCTGACGTGCCACACAAGTCGTGTTCGCGTGTCACCTAGTGCCACGCGTGTCGTAGGTTCGATATAGGGCAAGGCTCACGATGTACAGTACCATATCGTTTATCTCTTGCGACAAGTCAACAAGTCTGTGTCAGTGTCGTATCGGGACAAACATAGCTTATCAGATCACATATCTCAGAGGGCAAAGAGAGTTCTTAAACACATTAGTCGATTTCTTCTCCTTCTTGGCTTTTATCCCAGTTTACTGGGGTCGGATAACCTCTGTGGGTGGGGTGGTGGTGGTGGTGGTGGTGGTGATTATTGTTTTAAGAGGAGCAACCATCCTCTATATAACACTAATCAGAGGGGAAAAATGGAAGGGGTCCGACACTTCGAAAAATGAAGATATCTGCCAAAGGAAGACAAGGGCCACGAAGGGTGTGAAAATGAAAGACTCCCTAGCCCTCGCAAACCTAATAGCTTCGGGGTCGGAAAAAACAAGAGTTGACCAAGGGAGGTCGGACAGGATAGATGAAAGTGAGGAGCCTGGCACAAGTAAGTGGAAGCAATGCCAGGACTCAGCTAAGGGCCCCGTGGTCGCCAACCCACGCTCCAAAGTTCAGAGCCCCTGAGGCCTCCTTTAGTCGCCTCTTACGACAGGCAGGGGATACCGTGGGTGTTATTCTACTGCCCCCACCCACATGCAAAAAACGGGGTCCCAGGGGCTCTTAACTTGGAGCGCGGGGTGGCAACCACGGAGCCCTTACCTGAGTCTTGGCATTGCTTCCACTTACTTGAGTCAAGCTCCTCACTTTCGTCTATCTTATTCGACCCGCCTTCGTCGACTCTTGTTCTTTTCCGACCCAGAAGGTATTAGAGCACGCCAGGCCTAGGGAATCTTTCATTTTCACGCCCTTCATTGCCCTTGTCTTTCTTTGGCCGATACCTTCATTTTTTAAAGTGTCTGGTCCGTTCCATTTTTTCCTCTCTGATTAGTGTTGTACAGTATATAGGATGGTTGCCCAGTTGTACTTCCTCTTAAAACAGTAATCACTACCACCACTAGGGTCGGCACTTGGCCCAGTTTTGCCGCCTCTCTGGTTCAATGGTAGAGTGTCGGCCTCCGGATCCCAAGATAGCGGGTTAAAACCCTGTGGAGGTAGTCGGATTTTTGAAGGGCGGAAAAAGTCCATTCGACACTCCATGCCGTACGATGTCGGCATGTAAAAGATCTCTGGTGATACATTTGTTGTTTACCCGACAAAATTAATTAAAACTCAGCCACAGACGGCCAAAAATAGAACCGGTTTACTCGGTCTGCCATCTAGCAGGGCTAGAGTAAAACAGAACTTCGAAATTGACAAGCAGACAGCCAGATGGCGTCAGATTGAAATGTCTTCACGGTAGCTGAGGCCATATTATTATTATTATTCCCGCCGTATGTTCTTCCTCACGCCATCCCTATGTGGAGAGATGTATTCACTATTGCGTGTTGTTGACACCGGGTCTCCGAGCCAGAGGAATTAACCATATACCGTTAAAAATCCTCGACCCGGTAGGGAATCGAACCCGGAGCCCTGTGGTACTAAAGCCAGTGCGCTAACCATTCAGCCAAGTAGCCAGACAGACACATGTGTCGATCACACAGAATTAATCATATTTTGGGTGATTAGCTCAGACGCTTAAAGATCTGGCTTTCTGAGCCAACTGGGCAGATTCGTTCCTGGCTTAGTCCGATGTTATTTGAAGGTGCTCAAATACATCAACCCGTGTAGATAGATTTACTGGCATGTAAAAGAACTCCAGCGGGACAAAATTCTGCCACCACGGCGCCTCAGAAAACCGTAAAAGTAGTCAGTAGGGCATATAAGCACATTATTAGTAAAATCTTAACTAATAGCTACCTGTTGGTCCAACCTTTATCCCGTTTCCCGGCTATGAGGTGAGATGAATCAGTCGTGGCGGGTTTTCATGACCGGATACCCTTCCTGACGTCAACCTCATCAGAGGAGTAAATGTGATGAAATTAATGACGTGATATATGATAGTAGGGAGATGGTGAAACCCTGTGCCGGCACATAGCTTACTCCTGTCGAATATCACCAAGGGGTCTGCTCAAGGCTGAACGTCCCCATCCGACGGACGAATCACCATCAACAGCGTCATATGCCCTCACCCCATATGAGCACTGCGGAGAGGTTTGGAATTTAATCCAGGCTTTTGGCACGCAATCTAGTGATTAGAAATTGTATACCACCACCTCCCCTACCCTGCCGGCCAACATTCTGAGGGTGATTTTTTTTTTTTCGACCAGTGGGACTCGAACCGGCTAACCTCGGTGTCAGACCGTTTAGACTTCAGCGCCTTAACGATCACGGTCACCAGGCGGGCAACTAATAGCTACCTCCTGTCGGTAAAACTCTTAACTAATATAGGCCTAATAAATATTATAATGTGTTTTGGTGTTCGTGTAACTATCGCGCGTGAACGAGTTGGTACATGTAGTTTAAAAATCGCACGTAATTGGAATCATAGGCACCGAACTTCAATTTTTAATGGGTGGCGACACTTTGGCACTGATAAAGTATATCACTAAGGAGTATTAAAACTGAATATTTTTAAAAAAGTAGAGTATTTAAAAACATTCAATAAACCAAGTTTAGTTTGAGAGGGTGTTGTGGAGGATAATATAACGACTATGTTTCATCTGGTCGAAAATGTTACGAGTTTAACAAACAATATTAATGAAATGAAAATAACATAGGAATTATTTACTTATTTATTATTAATTATGTATTATTATTAATTATTTAATTTTACAAGTACTTAATTGATAACGTCGCTTCTGAAAACCTTTCTGTAACTGCCATCTTATTTGATTTATTTACTGCCTTATAAATACAATACATTAGGTTACAAATCTGAGAGAGTTGTGTATCACCATAGATAATTTTCCATACAATTGCCCATCAGGTGCGATAATTTCATTCCTATAATATGTCAGTGACAGTAATTGGTTGAAACTGACACGAACTCTAAATTGGATTGGCCCACCTTCAATGCGTGGCGGATTAGCTAAATAAAACCAAAACCCAAGGTGCAACAGGCCCGAATGGCCTTGAACTACCAAGCGACCGCTGTTCAGCCCGAAGGCGTGCAGAGTACGAGGTGTCGTGTGGTCGGCACGAAGAAACCTCTCGTCCGCGATCTCACAGTAAGATAGCTCCTCAATTGTGATCACGCAGGCTGAGTGGACCTCGAATCAGCCCTCAGATCCAGGTAAAAATTCCTGACCTGGTCGGGAATCAAACCCGGGGCCTCCGACAAAGAGGCAGGCATGATACCCTTACACCACGGAGGGGGTGGGAGTGGGAGGTTGGCGAATAAGATAAATGTTTCTCATAATTTTGCCTCTGGTATGATCATTTTCACGATATTTGTTCTTGTTTACCGACACTTGTTTTATCTGAAAATTCTTCGGTGGTGGTGGTGGTGATTATTGTTTTAAGAGGAAGTACAACTAGGCAACCATCCTCTATATAACACTAATCAGAGAGAAAAAATGGAAGGGGTCCGACACTTCGAGAAATGAAGATATCGGCCAAAGGAAGATAAGGGCCACGAAGGGCGTGAAAATGAAAGACTCCCTAGCCCTCGCAAACCTAATAGCGTCGGGGTCGGAAAAGATCAAGAGTTGACCAAGAGAGGTCGAATAGGATAGATGAAAGTGAGGAGCCTGGCACAAGTAAGTGGAAGCAATGCCAGGGCTCAGCTAAGGGCCCCGTGGTCGCCAACCCACGCTCCAAAGTTCAGAACCCCTGAGGCCCCTTTTAGTCGCCTCTTACGACAGGCAGGGGATACCGTGGGTGTTATTTTACCGACCCCACCCACAGGGGGTGAAAATTCTTCGGAATGTTTGATTTCTTCCAATTCGAAATAAAACAGTCTCGTGACAGTTTTCTCTAAGAATATTTGTACAAAAAGACGTCATTCATTTCATGTTTACACATAGAGATAAAAACAAGAATCAATCCTGTTTTCAACTCTTTAGGCTCCGAATAAATAACAATTCTTTCTTATCTCTTGCTTACACTGTCTCTATTTCATGTTTGTTGGTACAGCGGTTTTGGCTGGGAGAAGCTCCAGACCGTATGGGAGTACTGAACTTGCTTCTCTCGCCGTAGTGTGGGGTTCCGATCTCAATCGTTTCAGGCGGCATTTTTTAAATGTTTCTTTTAAGAAATATGTTGATTTTAACTTCACTTTACATGTTAAAAGCTAACAGTTGAATTAGTAATTCATACACCGGGCGAGTTGGCTGTGCGGTTAGGGGCGCGCGGCTGTGAGCTTACATCCGGGAGATAGTGGGTTCAAATCCCACTGTCGGCAGCCCAGAAGATGGTTTTCCGTGTTTTTCCATTTTCACACCCGGCAAATGCTGGGGCTGTACCTTAATTAAGGACACGGCGGCTACATTCCAACTCCTAGGCCTTTCCTATCCCATCGTCGCCATAAGACCTATCTATGTTGGTGCGACGTAAAGCCACTAGAAAAAAGGAAAGTAATTCATACACCAAATTCAACGTCTCCAACTGCATCCATTCCTGAGATACTGATATCTTTAATAAAACCATTTTCATTCTTTCTATAACCCAATTAGGATCCGGCTCTGTAGCTAACAGCCTAGCATGCTGGCCTTTGAGGGATCCTGGGTTGAATTTCCTGCCAAATCGGCATTTTAAACTTTATTGGTTGTCCCGTGGGAAAAGGTGCCATTAATGCAGGTAATTAAATACATATATGATAACAGCTAGCTGATGTACCCGTGCTTCGCTACGGGATTCTCAGAAAGAATGACTTTGTAGTTTTCCTAACTAAAGTCAACATAGGTCATTACAGAAACGTCAGTAGGAATGTAGCTATTAAGAGCAATGTTGTCATATAAAAATACTCTATCAAATGAAAAACTGCACATTTTCTCACTTTTAACGAATAGTACTACGGTGCCAATCTAACAGTCCAAAGTTCTAGAGCTGGCCGCAGACAGCCGTTAACACTCCTCTGCCATTATTCCGTTAAATATGTACACTTCTCATTCCAATCAGTGCCCCAGAGTAGGGACTGAAAAGCTCGAAAGCTATGATGAACCAGTGTGTTACGTACCAGTAGCATCGGAAAATTTATGAAACAGAGGAATGACATGCTAAAGAAGAAAGTTACCTTAACTCCCCAGCTACTTCCCGTCAATATTTAGGCAGACTGTTACACTCGGTACGACTGGGCGAGTTGGCCGTGTGGTTAGGAGAGCACAGCTCTTAGTGAACAGCCCTACCCCACACTCTGCCCTTCCTATTTTAACACCCGTCAAGTACACTTTATAATCTCTTCCTCGTTATCTCCCCTTTTCCTAATACTATTAACATATAACACACCCAGACACATCCTCTTTGCTGACAGCCAGTTCCATTTTCTTCCTTCCATAAGCCCCATTAATATGGATAGCTTCCTATCGAATTCCATTTAGTTCGCCGAGTTGTTTCCAAGGAGTCCCACGCCTGTCAAATGTGAATGAACTCCGTTACTCCCATAGATCCGAGGCTTGCTTAAAATATTTAGAGCATGCTCGGTGAAAGTTCTGTGAAGCAGGGTGCTACAATTATTTACACATAGTCCAAGTGAGGATCTCTTCTCTAACGGGTTAGGGACCACCAGTAGATTGTATACTCCTAGCCGTTTGAACACAAGGAGGGCTAATGTCCGAGATGCCCACCCCCACTCTACAGCAACTGGTATCCCGACTCGCAGGCCCACTTACCAAGCCACTCAACCGTTGCCAATGGTTCACGAACTAGGACGTGACTGCAATAACCCACATCACGAACCATTCAGTTAAGCTATGTAAATATCTACCCGGTCCCGCGGTCTAGGTTTAGCGTGCCTGCCTCTCGCCCAAAGGCCCCGGATTCGATTTACGGCTAGATCAGGGATTTTTACCTGGCCCTGAGGGTTGGTTCGAAGTCCACTCAGCCTACGCGATTACAACTGAGGAGCTGTGAGACGGCAAACCGGGCCTAGAAAAACAAGAATGACAGCCAAAATGATTCGTTGCGCTGACCATGCGTCACCTCATAATCTGCAGGCATTCGCGCTGAGCAGCGGTCACTTGTTAGGCCAAGCTCCATCAAGGCTGTAGTGTCATGGGTTTTTAAATGTAAATATGTAGCAGCCGACACTTTAGAATAAATGAGAAACTGGGAGCAGTGGGGTACTGATAAAAATTGACATTAAGAAAGTTAAAAGCTCATATCATCTATCAATCAATCAATCAATCAATCAATCAATCAATCAATCAATCAATCAATCAATCAATCAATCAATCAATCAATCACTACTGATCTGCATTTAGGGCAGTCGCCCAGGTGGCAGATTCCCTATCTGTTGTTTTCCAAGCCTTTTCTTAAATGATTGCAAAGAAATTGGAAATTTATTGAACATCTCCCTTGGTAAGTTATTCCAATCCCTAATTCCCCTTCCTATCAACGAATATTTGCCCCAACTTTTCCTCTTGCATTCCAACTTTATCTTCATATTGTCATCGTTCCTACTTTTAAAGACACCACTCAAATATTCATCCACGCCATATCTCCACTGACAGCTCGGAACACACCACAATCGAGCAGCTCGTCTCTTTTCTCCTAAGTCTTCCCGGCCCAAACTTTGCAACATTTTTGTAATGCTACTCTTTTGTCGGAAATCACCTGGAACAAATCGAGCTGCTTTCTTTTAGGTTGTTTCCATTTCTTGAATCAAGTAATCCTGGTGAGGGACCCATACACTGGAACCATATTCTAGTTGGGGTCTTGACAGAGACTTATATGCCCTTTCCTTTACATCCTTACTACAACCCCTAAATACCCTCATAACCATGTGCAGAGATCTGTACCCTTCATTTAAATCATTCTCTGTTACCTTTGAAAAAATATATGCAAGCTAAATGTACATTGACACTTACAAGAAAATGCATTTAATATATTTCTCCCGCAACGTCTATACAAAGAAGCAATTATTCAGCTTTTCCACCCATCTATTTCAAGAACGTCCCAACACCGTCAAACAATTTTACACATACAGTAGTTCAGTCATATAACTACATACTTCAGACGTACGTACTGTCAGATCATATACAGTACTTCTTCCACAATAAAAATTAGTACCCTACACCAACAACTTGATGCGCCATCTAGGGGTAGCCTATCTGCCTCTCACCCGGAGGCCCGGCGTTCGATTCCTGACCAGGTCAGGGATTTTTACCTGGATCTGAGTGCTGGTTCGAGGTCCAGAGAGCCTACATGATTACAGTTGAAGTGAGATAATGCCCCGGTCTACAAAACTAAGAACAACGGACGAGAGGATTCGTTGTGCTGACCTCACGCCACCTCGTAATCTGCAGGCCTTCGGCCTGAGCAGCGGTCGCTTTGCATGATAACGCTTATTACGGCTATAGCATCATGGGGTTCGTTTTGTTCATTTGGTATATCAATTACTTTCTTAATTATCAACTTACCGAGCTCGATAGCTGCAGTCGCTTAAGTGCGGCCAGTATCCAGCATTCGAGAGATAGTGAGTTCGAACTCCACTGTCGGCAGCCGTGGGGATGGTTTTCCGTGGTTTCCCATTTTCACCCAGGAAAATGCTGGAGCTGTACCTTAATTAAAGCCACGGTTGCTTCCTTCCCACTCCTAACCCCTTCCTGTCCCATCGTCGCCAAAGACCTATCTTGCCGGTGCGACGTAAAGCAACTTGTACAGAATAAACTTCTGTGTACCGAGCTTGATAGCTGCAATCCGGAGATAGTGGATTCGAACTCCACTGTCGGCAGCCCTGAAGATGGTTTTCCGTCGTTTCCCATTTTCACACCAGGCAAATACGGGGGCTGTACCTTAATTAAGGCCACGGCCGATTCCTTCCCACTCCTAGCCCCTTCCTGTCCCATCGTCGCCATAAGGCCTATCTGTGTCGGTGCGACGTAAAGCAAACTCGCAAAATAATTGTATGTATATCCTGAAAAATTCACCTCCTTGGCGCCGGGACGTTCTTCAAGTCAAAGATTCGAATGCGTCGGAGAAGTTGACAGTTGGTGGACAGAGGGCAGGTCCACCAGTTAGTAGAGATATTACATGGGATTTTCGGCAGCTTATGAGTTGAGGGGCAAGTACGATTCGGATCTAATGAGGAATGATACAGCGAGAACCAATAAGATTGCCAAATAAAAACAAAAGATCGTTGTTCTACGAGCGCATTTTACGTATTAGCATTGACCGCCTTCCTGAGAGGACCTGAAATTTTACAAGACCAAAGGCGACAAAGTTGAGATGATTCTAAGAAGACAGACCTTCCTAGGGAAAAAAAAAATCAGAGACAGGAAATAATACAAACGGATGATGAAATATTGTCATAATTTTGAAGTGGAACTGGGGCCCTGAAGACGGAAGAGACTCAAACAGAAGAGGGAAAGAAGGCACTGACCGATGGGTATAAGGAATGCTTGGAGAAATCAGATGAACAAGATCTGAACACTAATTGGTTTCTTAACATTTAGTCTATAACAGTCCAATACGAATATTTAAAAATATATCTACTTACCAAAGGAAGTGACTGCCTCATTGTAGCGCTGGCCAACCGTATGAACGCAGTGACGATCTATTTTCGACTGGCCAGCCTCAGACCTGACCCACGCTGGCACTCTTGAACCCGCTATCAGCTGTGAGATAGTGACCTCTCTTCTTTTTCTGTCTCCGATGCTTCCGAAGCTCTGTCTTTGTCACTTCTCCTTAAATGGTTGTTTTAGTTCAGTTAACTTACAGATGTGTTTGGTCTAAAGTCTTATTTTTGTCAGCTTGTTTGTTTGTTTATTTGCCATATTCAGCAGACATAAACAGCGAGATGGCATGCAGAATAAGTTCAGAGATTTCAATGAGTATTCCGGGATCGTCTGTCCATAATAACGGTCGTACAGCTATAAAGGAACAGATGAATCACTTGTTATACGAACAACATTATTCCGTGAGAATAGCATCCATCAGGTAGAGCGTTGGTCTTCTGAACCCAACTTGGCAGGTTCGATCCTCGCTGAGTCCGGTATTTGAAGGTGCTCAAGTACGTCAGCCTCGTGTCGGTAGATTTACTGGCATGTGAAAGAACTCTTGCGTGACGAAATATTCTGGCGCCTCGGCGTCTTCGAAAACCATAAAATGTAGTTAGTAGGACGTATAAATATTATTATTATTATTATTATTATTATTACCGAGCGAGTTCGCCGTGCAGTTAGGCTCGCGCGGCTGTGAGCTTGAGTTCAGGAGATAGTGGGTTTGAACCCCAATGCCGGCAGCCCTGAGATGGCTGTCCGTGGTTTTCCATTTTCACGCCAGGCAAATGCTCGAGCTGTACTTAATTAAGGCCAGGACCACTTCCTTCCCGCTCCTAGCCTTTCCTATATCATCGTCGCCATAAGATATATCTGTGTCGGTGTGACGTAAAACAAATTGTAAAAAAGATATTATTATTATTATTATTATTATTATTATTATTATTATTATTATTATCATTCAATCAATAAAAACTGCAGCCATTCTTCTTTGTTCAAAGCTGCCCTCTTCATCCGTACCATTATTTCTCAATCATTTTTGTTGTTGTTGTTTCGAAGAACACTAGAAATACGAGGATTTGGGCAAAAGTCATGGCAACTACGTTTTTTCTTGTAGATATGTGAACGGATCATAAACGTATATGTGTCGTGTGGAAGTTCTGCAGGCATAGTGTGTATGCAGAACAACAAGAGATGGCTCTGTGATAGCAGGTAGTAGAGCAGCGAGGGCTGTGAAATCAGTCAGTTGGTGAGTGTCGTGCGAGATGGAAGTAGCCTGTGTTTAGCAGCGCGTTTACTTCAAAATAGCCGTTCTCCGAGGGATAAATGCGATAGAATTTTACAGTGAATTAGTGGAAGTCCTTGGGAATAATGCCGTATCATACCGTACAGTAGCACGGTGGGTAGGAAAGTTTCAGCAAGGACGTGTGTCAACCAGTGATGAGCAACGTTCGGGACGGCCTGTCAGTGTGCGGACCCACGTGTCACGTGCCGTCATCGAGCAACTCCTGGATGAAGACAGACGATGGACGCTACTGGAGTTAGAGAGGGCAAGTGGCATCGAGAAATGCACCGTCCACAGGATATTGCGTAATGAGCTGCAACTGCGCAAAATCGCATCGCGGTGGGTACCGAATGCACTGACGGAAGTTCAAAGGTCGGTGCGCTATGCAGTATGCTCCGGCCACCTTGCACGCTGGCAACAGGGCGGCGATCAATTCTTGTCACGAATAATCGCCATCGATGAATTTTGGGCCAGGACGTACGAACCAGAACTGCAACGTCACACCGCGGAGTGGCGACATGCTGGATCACCAAGGAGGCAGAAGGTCCGTCAGAATCCTTCCCCAGTCAAATGGATGGTGATCGTCGTGTATGAAGTCAGGGGGTGTCATTGTTTGCCACTTTGTTCCACAAGGCAGAACAGTGACCGCACAGTAGTACAGGGACTTCCTGGTGCGACAGGTACAACGTGACGTTCGAGAGAAACGTCCGGATCTTGTGGACAGTGCAATAATCTTGCACGACAATGCAAAACCACATAAAGCAGAGTGTGTAGGGCAGCTACTGCGACGTTGGGGAGGGGAAGAATTAGAGCACCCACCGTACTCTCCCGACATTTCGCCCTGTGACTTTCATCTCATTCGAAAGATTAAGGAACCACTACGTGGTAGGCGGTTTACAACACGAGAGGACATTACTGATGCTGTGCGCCAACAGGTGACCCGATTCACACATGGTGCGGCAAATGCTGAGCCAGATGGTATTCAGTGACTCCCACATCGTTGGCAGCGCGTGGTGTCTGTAGCAGGGGACTACTTTGAGGGTCTTTAGACCCAGGTTTGTCCTGTCAACTTTATGTGTACTGTGTTGTCATTCTTTTGCACCGGGAAGGCCATTTTGCCCTGTATACTACCGTAATAAATTAGTGTGTTACGATATTTCAGTGCTATTCATTGTCCACACATTCAGTTAACACCTTGTCGTTTCGTCTGTCTGTGTCACATTTTCCAACCGGACTGGTATCTTCAAGAAAAAAAAAAGTTGCCATGCCTTTTGCCCCAACCCTCGTATTTAACTAAAGTTTGGGGAATCATGGCTACGTAGCAAATGCATTGACCTTGAAAAATGTACACAAAATAGTTTTGCGAAATTGAAATTCACTTCAATAATACTTTAGACCATTATTTTTTAAATATTTCTCGAAGTGGTTTCCCGTGGCATCCCACTTCCCCTCCAGGCAAATGCGGGGATGGTACCTGCCTTAAGGCCACGGCCACTTGCTTCCTTCTTCCTTACCTATCCCTCCCCATCCTCCCATCCCCCACAAGGCCCCTGTTCAGCATATGATGTGAGGCCACCTGGGCGAGTTACAGGTCCTCCTCCCCAGTGATATCCTCAACCAACGCTCCAGGACACTGCCCTTAAGGCGGTAGAGGTGGGATCTTTCGCTGAGAGAAACTAATCTTGGAGGTATACGGATTAAGTAAAAATAAAATGAATATTCAATGAAAGGCTTGCACCTTAATTTGACAGCTCACAAATGCTATTCTTTTTTTCTTAACGTCGTACTAACACACTGAAGGTTTTCAGTGACTGTGGGATGGGAAGGGATTGGGAAGGTAGTGGACATAATGCTCATAGGGATTTTTTCTCGACAATGCCGAAATATAAATATTATATACCAGAAAAATGAATGAGGCTCAATGTAGTTCAAGTTTCACTATGGTACAACTTCTCCACCAATCAGAGTTCAGATTTTCATTATGATACAGGTTTTCCACCAATCAGAGTTCAGATTTTCATTATGATACAGGTTCTGCACCAATCAGAGTTCCGATTTTCATTATGATACAGGTTCTGCACCAATCAGAGTTCCGATTTTCATTATGATACAACTGTTTGACCAATTAAGTAAGGATAGCAAAATCAAACATGTCGGACACTCATATTAACATCAATGCACCTTCTACTTCCAATATTCCACAACCACACGGTACATTCCCGCAAATTCACTTCACCAACTGTACATTAAACACTTTGTATTTGAAATAAAGCTAGATTATGATAACCTTCTATCAGAGCTTTGAGAACATATGACATTGTCAAGGTCTCTGATCCATTCACGGAAAATCAATAACCCGGAGCATGCGCTCTGCGCCCTGTTCAGTAAACTCGACTATTAAGCGACATCTCGACAGAAATTTATGAATGTTTAACAAATAGAGTTGTTATTATTATCGTCGAACAAAATAGTACATTATGCAACTCGCCTATAATGGTAATTAAGACACGAGTATGTTTATAAAACGAGCGAATTTCATAATTTCAATGTCATTATAGGCTTGTTGCATAATGTAGTATTTTGTCGTTGTCTGGCGTGCAGCCTACTATCCAATCCCCAATTACTTCTGACATGTTTGGTAACATCCTGTATGTTAAACTAGAAGAACAAAAAATAAAATAGTGCCGCCAAATTGCAATTCCTGTATCTCTAGAATTATATAGCAGTATTTTTTTTAAATAAAGCCTGCAGCCTAATATCTTGGGATATGAAAATGAGTGCAATGACTGTGATATGAAAATTTACAGGACTAAAGAATCCTAAGAGAATTTAATGTCAGGCAGATAATTTCAAGTATTTAAAATGTGTGTTAACCCGGGATGTTAGTATAGTAAATGATATTGAATGCAGTGAGCTCGCAGTTGCAATCAACATTATTCTGTAAGAAAGAAGTCAGCTCCAGGACGAAACTATCTTTACACCGCTCTGTTTTCAAACCAACTTTGTTGCACTGGGGTCAAAGGATATCTTATTCATAAGTTAGAAGTAACAGACTCGAAATTAGCGAGAATGATCGCTGGTACAGACAGATGTGAACAAAGAGGCGACTAAAATGGGCCCTAGGAGCTCCGAATTTGGGAGTGTGGTTGGCGACCACGGAGCCCTCAGCTGAGTCCTGGCATTGCTTCCACTTACTTGTGTCAGGCTCCTCGCTTTCATTTATCCTATCCGACCTCCCTTGGTCAACACTTGTTCTTTTCCGACCCGACGGTATTAGAGCACTTGAGGCCTAGGGAGTCTTCCATTTTCACGGCCTTCACGGCCCTTGTCGTTCTTTGGCCGATACCTTCATTTTTCCAAGTGTCGGATCCCATCCATCTTTTCTCTCTGATTAGTGTTATATAGAGGATGGTTGCCTAGTTGAACTTCCTCTTAAAACAATAATCACCACCACCACAGCAGAGGTGGAACAATAGCAGGAGGGTGCTTGGAATGAGGAGATAACGTGTAAGTTACGAATGAACTCAACTGATGAAGCTGTAGGCATTATCTGGCTTCGGTGGTGCGGTCATGTGAAGCGAGTGGAGAAGGTTAGGTTACCTAGAATAATAACGTACTCGGCATGGAGGGTAAGACAAGTACAGGGAGATCAATACGACGATGTCTAGGTTAATTTTCTAATGATTTAATGATAAGAGGTAAAGGACTAAATGAGGACACAGTGCTAGCTACAAATAGAGGATCGTGTCACCATTTAGTAAATGCACAGAAGCTTGCAGACTGAACGCTGAAAGGCATAACAGCGTATAATGAAGATGTATGCATGTATTTATTTAATACCCTTCACTGAAATATATTCACTTTAACTTTACAACCAATAGGGGTCGATGACCTTCGATGTTAGGCCCCTTAAAACAACAAGCATCATCATCATCATAACTTTACAACTTACAAACAAACTTATTAAAAGAAGTAGTATTAATTAGCCTTTACGATAGCATTTCAGATAAAGAAATGTATATTAACACTCTGCCTGAAAAGCATTTCTTAAAGATTAATAATTCTCAATTATGAAGACAGAGATACCTTTACATTCATACTTATGTTGACACTAACAGTTAAATGGTATATCGTGAAGCACAATACTTTTATTCTTGACCACGATTTTGATGGAAGTCATCGGCGATGTTCACTACAGGAGGAAACAGGTGAGTTATGGCCCTCCATAAAATATATTTAGTACGTTTTCGCGGAAACGCTAACATGGCCTCACGGAACACACATATGTTTGTGTGGACTAATCTCGAGGAATGGATTTTAACGTAGTTTTCTCTGGTGTAGACAGCACTGGGTCCCCTTTCATCTTTCATCTTGATCAATGACTTACCGAATAATTTTTATCAGGTCAGTTGTTTGCTGTGTACTGATGAGGTAAAACATTATAAAACTATAACCGTCTTACTAATAAAAAGTCCTTATACAGTTGTTTAACTCTTGTTTAATTAAACAGTGAATAAACCCTGTATAAGCGTTTTACATTTTTCTTACTAATAAACGAGGTATACGCATAGTATTACTATACAGCACGAGTAGTATAATAAGCGGGTTCGGCGGCCGCCGCCGCCGCCGCACGCCTCCTCCTCCGCCGCCTCCTCCTCCGCCGCCTCCTCCTCCGCCGCCTCCTCCTCCGCCGCCTCCTCCTCCGCCTCCTCCTCCTCCGCCGCCGCCGCCGCCCGCGGGAAATTTGAATTTTGGCGGGAAATTTGAATTTTGGCGGGAGATTTGAATTTGTAAACAAAGCCACGTGCTTTTTGACAGCTGTCATCGACAACAACGCATCGCTAACCTCACTGCTGCCATCTTGACGGGCCTAAACCTCACTAGTACCAACTTAACCTAACTAGCGTGAGGTAAACAAAGCCACGTGTTTTTTGACAGCCACGTGCTTTTTGACAGACAACAACGCATCGCTAACCTCAGTACTGCCATCTTGACGGGCCTAAACCTCAGTAGTGCCAACTTAACCTAACTAGCGCGAGGTAAACAAAGCCACGTGCTTTTTGACAGCCACGTGCTTTTTGACAGATTTGTAAACAAAGCCACGTGCTTTTTGACAGACAGCAACGCATCGCAAACCTCAGTACTACCATCTTGACGGGCCTAAACCTCAGTAGTGCCAACTTAACCTAACTAGCATGAGGTAAACAAAGCCACGTGTTTTTGACAGCCACGTGCTTTTTGACAGATTTGTAAACAAAGCCACGTGCTTTTTGACAGCTGTCATCGACAACAACGCATCGCTAACCTCAGTACTGCCATCTTGACGGGCCTAAACCTCAGTAGTACCAACTTAACCTAACTAGCGCGAGATAAACAAAGCCACGTGCTTTTTGACAGCCACGTGCTTTTTTGACAGCTGTCATCCGCCATCTTTAAACTACAGAGCACCGTGCTGCCCTCTTTCGTCACCTGTCATCGGCAGTGCTGCCATCTTGACGGGCCTAAACCTTAGTGCCACCAACTTAACCTCACTAACTCGAGATAAACAAAGCCACGTGCTTTTTTGATAGCTGTCATCCGCCATCTTTGAGCACCGTGCTGACCTCTTTAGCTACTTACCTTTGAAATGTGGTGGCGGATAATTTGAAAAATGCTTTTCGACAAGCAGCCATCTTTAATCCAGAGAGAACAGTGCTGCCCTCTATGTGGTGGCGGCAAATTGAAAAATTCCACGTGCTCTTGTTTGAAAACAAACTCACGTGCTTTTTTGACAGCTGTCATCTGCCATCTTTAATCTATAGAGCACAGTGCTGCCCTCTTTAGTTTGAAATGTGGTGGTGGTAAATTCCACGTGCTCTTGTTTGGAAACAAAGCCACGTGCAGCTGTCATCCGCCATCTTTAATCAACAGAGCACTGTGCTACTATCATGCGGGCAATTTCATCACCTGTCATCCGCCATCTTTAATCCACAGAACACCGTGCTGCCCTCTTTATGGCTACTACCTTAAGCACGTAGTAGCGGGCAATTTGAAAAGTTCTGTTAGCTATCATCCACCATCATTAATCAAGAGAGCACCGTGCTGCCATCTTTAGCTAGATACCTTTGAAATGTGGTGGCGGCAAATTGAAAAATTCCACGTGCTCTTGTTTGGAAACAAACTCACGTGCTTTTTCGACAGGCACCATCCGCCATCTTTAATCAACAGAGCATAGTGCTGCCCTCTTTAGTTTGAAATGTGATGGCGGCAAATTCCACGTGCTCTTGTTTGGTAAACATAGCCATGTGCAGCTGTCATCCGCCATCTGTAATACAGAGAGCACCGTGCTGCCCTCTTTATCGTAGTAGATGTAAATTCGTCACCTGTCATCCGCAGTGCTGCCATCTTTAGCTAGATACCTTTGAAATGTGGTGGCGGATAATTTAAAAAGAAAAATTCTACAGCAGCCCTCTCTCGACGCTAATTGCATAAGATGGCGGCTATACATGACTCCTTAAGGGTGATTACGCAAGATGGCTGCTATACACAGGTTCTTATGAGACGCCCTTGGGATGCTTGCGCAAGATGGCAGTTATACATGGCTCCTTATGAGATGCCCTAGGGATGCTTGCGCAAGATAGCGGCTGCTCTTATGGGACGGCTTAAGGGTCCTTGCACAAGATGGCTTGAGACGCCCTAAGGATGCTTGCGCAAGATGGCGGACACAAGATGGCGGCTATACATAACTCCTTATGAGACGCTTTAAGGGTGCTTGCGCAAGATGGTTGCTACTCTTAGCTTAGAGGCTAACGTGTCGTGCTAGTTCGATTCATTAAATTTAGGGCTTAAATGCAAAATGTTAAATATCTCGAAAACGGTGCATCGTAGAGCAAAACGGACAAAATTTTTCTACCCAATACCTAGGTTCGCAGTATGAGGAACAAGAAAAACATAGTCTAATGATGAGATCAACGGTTCTGTTCCTACTTAGGCCCTTTGGCATTTGCTCTGTTTTAGCTTGTATTGAAGCGAGTCTTCGTAACATGATCAGGTTTAGCTATGGTAGAGAGTATAACGTACCGTGCAGGTTCGATTCATTAAATTTGGAGGCTTAAATGCAAAATGTTAAATATCTCGAAAACGATGCATCGTAGAGCAAAACGGACAAAATTTTTCCGCCTAATACGTAGGTTCGTAGTATCAGGAACAAGAAAAAACATAGTCTAATGATGAGATCAACGGTTCGATTCCTGCTTAAGCCCTTTGGCATTCGCAGCTATCTATTTCCACAAGATGGTGGCTGCTCTTATGAGAAACAAGATGCCTTGAGACGTCCTAGGGATGCTTACGCAAGATGGCAGATACAAAATGGTGACTATACATAGCTCCTTATGAGACGGCCTAGGGGTGCTCGCACAAGATAGCGGCTACTCTTATGAAGAAAGCTAGCTTAGAGGCTACTGCGCAAGATAACAGCTGCTGTTATGCATGTGGTGGAGGGCAATTTGAAATTCTATGTGCTTAATCAACAGAGCACCCTGCTGCCCTCTTTAGCTGAAATGTGGTGGTGGATAATTTGAAAAATTCTTTTGACAGCTATCATCTTTAAAAACAATGGCGACTATACATAGGCTGTTAAGGCCTTATCATTCTCCTCCTCCTCCTCCTCCTCCTCTCCCTCCTCCTCCTCCTTCTCTACCTCCTCCTCCGCCTCTTATGTCAAGGCATAGCTTTATATCGAACAAGTTTAAACCTGCATCGCGAAGGCAAGCGTGTGCAGCGATAACATTATTGTGCATGTTTAGACTTTCGAAACATAAGAAGAGTAGAATCAAACGCTGTACTCGATACGACATGTGATCAGAACATTGATTGATGTGTTCAGAACACAAAATAAGTGATCATGACTAGAATCGAACACTGTACTCGATACAACATGTGATCAGAACATTGATCGATGTGTTCAGAACACGAAATAAGTGATCAAGACTAGAATCGAACACTGTACTCAATACAACATGTGTTTAGAACATGTTAGGGGGTACCCTTGTTCTAAGAAGATCAGAATGAAACATAACAAGACTAGAATCGAACACTGTAATCGATGTTGTTAACCTCAACATATGATCAGAACATTGTTTGATGTGTTCAGAGCAAAAGTACAATTTTGATGATTTGCTTAGTGTAAAATCAAAAACTATGGAAACACACTGTGCACATATCGCGTAGCTAACTCGCTCAGTAAGCAATATTGCAAAACTACAACTTCAATGATTTGCATAGTATAAAAATCAAAAACACACTGCACCCATACTGCGCAGCTAACTCGCTCGGTAAACGATATAGCCAAAGTATAACTTCAAATTATTTACCTTCCATCATTCGTCTTGTGTGTAAAAATCAGTCGAACAAGTTATCGCATAAACATGGCCGAAAAAATCGTGATAGGGTATGGAACCCAGGGGTTACATCTTATCAGAAGGGCAAAAAGGATGAAAGGACTCTTCCTCCTCCTTACCGCACATTCCTTGTAGGGCTAATTAGCTGAAGGGCTAATGGGCAAAAGGGCTAAAGGGCTAAAGGGCTAATGGGCTAAAGGGCTAATAGGCTAAAGGAGCAACAACCTCGTCGATCGCTATCAGCAAGAACGCTTGTACTTTGTTAAGTGTAGAAAATTAATCTTTATTTGTAAATGGTTTCATGTTCAGAACAAGGAATGGAACCTAGGGGTTACGTCTTACGTAATAAAATCCCCGAGGTGCGATGAGTTACGTTCTTCGAACTAGTGTTTGGAACACTGAACTTTTCAAGATGATAGCAGAGAGTTTAGCAATGTTCTGTTGTTGGATTTTAAATTCCGCGCTACAACATGCATAAGGTGGTAGCCTTGAGGTTTACCGCCGTAAAGATGGCAAGAGTGAGGTTAACAATGTTCTGTTGTTGGATTTTAAATTCCGCGCTACAACATGCATAAGGTGGCAGCCTTGAGGTTTACCGCCGTAAAGATGGCAAGAGTGAGGTTAACAATGTTCTGTTGTTGGATTTTAAATTCCGCGCTATAACATGCATAAGGTGGCAGCCTTGAGGTTTACCGCCGTAAAGATGGCAGCAGTGAGGTTAGCGACGCTCTATTGTCCTTCAAAGTGAGGTTAGGGTTCGTCAAGAAGACAGCTGTCAAAAAAGCACGTGGCTATGTTTACCAAACAAGAGCACGTGGTCGTGACGTCACGGTCACGTAATCAATCCTTAGCTCGACGTCGTTAAGAGCAGTATTAGGGTTAGCTATGCTTAAAAGTCTTGGGAACAGAGCAGCAGTATGAATTGCTATGTTTCAAAGCGTGTACACATGACCTATCGATTTTACATGCATCGACCATCGAACTAAACTTCATCCGCTAGATCGTGCTGCTATCTTAGCATAACCTATACCCATAACATTAAAGTACAATGAATAGCCATGTTTCAAGGCGTGTACACATCACCTATCGATTTTGCACACATCGACTCTCGTACTAAACTTCTTCCGCTAGATTGTGCTGCTATCTTAGCATAACCTATACGCGTGACCTTAAGGTACAAAGAATAGCCATGTTTCAAAGCGTGTACACATTACCTATCGACTTTGCATGCAACAAATATCGTACTAAACTTCTTCCGCTAGGTTGTGCTGCTATCTTAGCATAACTTATACACATGAACTTAAAGTACAAAGAATAGCCATGTTTCAAAGCGTGTACACATTACTTATTGATTTTGCATGCATCAAATATCGTACTAAATTTCTTCCGCTAGATTGTGCTGCTATCTTAGCATAACCTATACCTATGAACTTAATGTACAATGAATAGTCATGTTTCAAAGCGTGTACACATCAACTATCGAATTTGCATGTATCGACTCTCGTACTAAACTTCTGCAGGTAGATTGTGCTGCTATCTCAGCATAACTAAGACGCATGAACTTAAAGAACAAAGAAGAGCTATGTCTCAAAACGTGTACACATTACCTATCGATTTTGCAAGCATCGACTCTCGTACTAAACTTCTTCCGCTAGATTGTGCTGCTATCTTAGCGTAACCTATACGCATGACCTTAAGGTACAAAGAATAGCCATGTTTCAAAGCGTGTGCACATTACCTATCGACTTTGCATGCAACAAATATCGAACTAAACTTCTTCCGCTAGGTTGTGCTGCTATCTTAGCATAACTTATACATGAACTTAAAGTACGAAGAATAGTCATGTTTCAAAGCGTGTACACATTACTTATTGATTTTGCATTTATCGAATCTCGTACTAAATTACTTCCGCTAGATTGTGCTGCTATCTTAGTATAACCTATACCCATGAACTTAAAGTACAATGAATAGTCATGTTTCAAAGCGTGTACGCATCAACTATCGATTTTGCATGAATCGACTCTCGTGCAAAACTTCTTCAGGTAGATTGTGCTGCTATCTTAGCATAACTAAGACGCATGAACTTAAAGTACAAAGAATAGCCTTGTTTCAAATCGTGTACACATTACCTAATGATTTTGCAAGCATCGACTCTCGTACTAAACTTCTTCCACTAGATTGTGCTAAAATCGTGTAAGTGTGCTGCTATCTTAGCATAACCTATCGATTTTACATGCATCGACTATCGCAAGCATAACTGAGACGCATGAACTTAAAGTACAAAGAATAGCCTTGTTTCAAAGCGTGTACACATTACCTATCGATAATGTATGTATCGAATATCGTACTAAACTTCTTCCGCTAGATTGTGCTGCTATCTTAGCATAACCTATACGCATGACTTTAAGGTACAAAGAATAGCCATGTTTTAAAGCGTGTACACATTACCTATCGACTTTCCATGTATCGACTCTCGTACAAAACTTCTTCCGCTAGGTTGTGCTGCTATCTTAGCATAACTCATACACATGAACTTAAAGTACAAAGAATAGCTATGTTTCAAAGTGTGTACACATCACCTATCGATTTTGCATGCATCGAATCTCGCACTCAACTTCTTCCGCTAGATTGTGCTGGTATCTTAGCATAACTTATACCCATGAACTTAAAGCACAAAGAATAGCCATGCTTCAAAGCGTGTACACGTCACCTATCGATTTTGCATGTCTCGTACTAAACTTCTTGCGCTAGATTGTGCTGCTATCTTAGCATAACCTGTGCGCATGAACTTAAAGTACAAAGAATAGCCTTGTTTCAAAGCGTTTACACATTACCTAATGATTTTGCACGAAACGACTATCATACTAAACTTTTTCCACTAGATTGTGCTAAAATCATGTAAGTGTGCTGCTATCTTAGCATAACCTATCGATTTTACATGCATCGACTATCGTACTAGACTTCTTCCGCTAGAGCATGTAGCAATCGCTTTTGTGTATCCCAAACCCATGTGCACGAACTTAAAGCATAAAGATGAGCTATGTTCTAAAGCGTGTACACATCACCTATCGATAATGTATATATCGAATATCGTACTAAACTTCTCCTGCTAGAGCGTACGAGTATCGCTTGTGCGTGCACGAACTTAAAGCATAAAGAATAGCAATGTATAAAAATCTTGTAAACAAAGCAGCAGCATTACGTATAGTCAAGATTAAATGCGTGCACACATCATGTATCCATGATGCACACAGTACTAAACTTATTCCATTAGAATGTACAAAGTTCGCATGTGTTTGTACTGCTACCTTAGCATAGCCTATGTGCATGAACTTAAAGCATAAAGAATAGTTATGTGTAAAAAATCTTGTGAACATAGCAGAGTGTTAACTACGTAGGTGAAGACATTGAACTTTACATGCTGAGGCAACATACTACGTGACCGTGACGTCACGACCACGTGCTCTTGTTTGGTAAACATAGCCACGTGCTTTTTTGACAGCTGTCTTCTTGACGAACCCTAACCTCACTTTGAAGGACAATAGAGCGTCGCTAACCTCACTGCTGCCATCTTTACGGCGGTAAACCTCAAGGCTGCCACCTTATGCATGTTATAGCGCGGAATTTAAAATCCAACAACAGAACATTGTTAACCTCACTCTTGCCATCTTTACGGCGGTAAACCTCAAGGCTGCCACCTTATGCATGTTGTAGCGCGGAATTTAAAATCCAACAACAGAACATTGTTAACCTCACTCTTGCCATCTTTACGGCGGTAAACCTCAAGGCTACCACCTTATGCATGTTGTAGCGCGGAATTTAAAATCCAACAACAGAACATTGCTAAACTCTCTGCTATCATCTTGAAAAGTTCAGTGTTCCAAACACTAGTTCGAAAAACGTAACTCATCGCACCTCGGGGATTTTATTACGTAAGACGTAACCCCTAGGTTCCATTCCTTGTTCTGAACATGAAACCATTTACAAATAAAGATTAATTTTCTACACTTAACAAAGTACAAGCGTTCTTGCTGATAGCGATCGACGAGGTTGTTGCTCCTTTAGCCTATTAGCCCTTTAGCCCATTAGCCCTTTAGCCCTTTAGCCCTTTTGCCCATTAGCCCTTCAGCTAATTAGCCCTACAAGGAATGTGCGGTAAGGAGGAGGAAGAGTCCTTTCATCCTTTTTGCCCTTCTGATAATATGTAACCCCTGGGTTCCATACCCTATCACGATTTTTTTTCGGCCATGTTTATGCGATAACTTGTTCGACTGATTTTTACACACAAGACGAATGATGGAAGGTAAATAATTTGAAGTTATACTTTGGCTATATCGTTTACCGAGCGAGTTAGCTGCGCAGTATGGGTGCAGTGTGGTTTTGATTTTTATACTATGCAAATCATTGAAGTTGTAGTTTTGCAATATTGCTTACTGAGCGAGTTAGCTACGCGATATGTGCACAGTGTGTTTCCATAGTTTTTGATTTTACACTAAGCAAATCATCAAAATTGTACTTTTGCTCTGAACACATACAAACAATGTTCTGATCATATGTTGAGGTTAACAACATCGATTACAGTGTTCGATTCTAGTCTTGTTATGTTTCATTCTGATCTTCTTAGAACAAGGGTACCCCCTAACATGTTCTAAACACATGTTGTATTGAGTACAGTGTTCGATTCTAGTCTTGATCACTTATTTCGTGTTCTGAACACATCGATCAATGTTCTGATCACATGTTGTATCGAGTACAGTGTTCGATTCTAGTCATGATCACTTATTTTGTGTTCTGAACACATCAATCAATGTTCTGATCACATGTCGTATCGAGTACAGCGTTTGATTCTACTCTTCTTATGTTTCGAAAGTCTAAACATGCACAATAATGTTATCGCTGCACACGCTTGCCTTCGCGATGCAGGTTTAAACTTGTTCGATATAAAGCTATGCCTTGACATAAGAGGCGGAGGAGGAGGTAGAGAAGGAGGAGGAGGAGGGAGAGGAGGAGGAGGAGGAGGAGGAGAATGATAAGGCCTTAACAGCCTATGTATAGTCGCCATTGTTTTTAAAGATGATAGCTGTCAAAAGAATTTTTCAAATTATCCACCACCACATTTCAGCTAAAGAGGGCAGCAGGGTGCTCTGTTGATTAAGCACATAGAATTTCAAATTGCCCTCCACCACATGCATAACAGCAGCTGTTATCTTGCGCAGTAGCCTCTAAGCTAGCTTTCTTCATAAGAGTAGCCGCCATCTTGTGCGAGCACCCCTAGGCCGTCTCATAAGGAGCTATGTATAGTCACCATTTTGTATCTGCCATCTTGCGTAAGCATCCCTAGGACGTCTCAAGGCATCTTGTTTCTCATAAGAGCAGCCACCATCTTGTGGAAATAGATAGCTGCGAATGCCAAAGGGCTTAAGCAGGAATCGAACCGTTGATCTCATCATTAGACTATGTTTTTTCTTGTTCCTGATACTACAAACCTACGTATTAGGCGGAAAAATTTTGTCCGTTTTGCTCTACGATGCATCGTTTTCGAGATATTTAACATTTTGCATTTAAGCCTCCAAATTTAATGAATCGAACCTGCACGGTACGTTATACTCTCTACCATAGCTAAACCTGATCATGTTACGAAGACTCGCTTCAATACAAGCTAAAACAGAGCAAATGCCAAAGGGCCTAAGTAGGAACAGAACCGTTGATCTCATCATTAGACTATGTTTTTCTTGTTCCTCATACTGCGAACCTAGGTATTGGGTAGAAAAATTTTGTCCGTTTTGCTCTACGATGCACCGTTTTCGAGATATTTAACATTTTGCATTTAAGCCCTAAATTTAATGAATCGAACTAGCACGACACGTTAGCCTCTAAGCTAAGAGTAGCAACCATCTTGCGCAAGCACCCTTAAAGCGTCTCATAAGGAGTTATGTATAGCCGCCATCTTGTGTCCGCCATCTTGCGCAAGCATCCTTAGGGCGTCTCAAGCCATCTTGTGCAAGGACCCTTAAGCCGTCCCATAAGAGCAGCCGCTATCTTGCGCAAGCATCCCTAGGGCATCTCATAAGGAGCCATGTATAACTGCCATCTTGCGCAAGCATCCCAAGGGCGTCTCATAAGAACCTGTGTATAGCAGCCATCTTGCGTAAGCACCCTTAAGGAGTCATGTATAGCCGCCATCTTATGCAATTAGCGTCGAGAGAGGGCTGCTGTAGAATTTTTCTTTTTAAATTATCCGCCACCACATTTCAAAGGTATCTAGCTAAAGATGGCAGCACTGCGGATGACAGGTGACGAATTTACATCTACTACGATAAAGAGGGCAGCACGGTGCTCTCTGTATTACAGATGGCGGATGACAGCTGCACATGGCTATGTTTACCAAACAAGAGCACGTGGAATTTGCCGCCATCACATTTCAAACTAAAGAGGGCAGCACTATGCTCTGTTGATTAAAGATGGCGGATGGTAGCTGTCGAAAAAGCACGTGAGTTTGTTTCCAAACAAGAGCACGTGGAATTTTTCAATTTGCCGCCACCACATTTCAAAGGTATCTAGCTAAAGATGGCAGCACGGTGCTCTCTTGATTAATGATGGTGGATGATAGCTAACAGAACTTTTCAAATTGCCCGCTACTACGTGCTTAAGGTAGTAGCCATAAAGAGGGCAGCACGGTGTTCTGTGGATTAAAGATGGCGGATGACAGGTGATGAAATTGCCCGCATGATAGTAGCACAGTGCTCTGTTGATTAAAGATGGCGGATGACAGCTGCACGTGGCTTTGTTTCCAAACAAGAGCACGTGGAATTTACCACCACCACATTTCAAACTAAAGAGGGCAGCACTGTGCTCTATAGATTAAAGATGGCAGATGACAGCTGTCAAAAAAGCACGTGAGTTTGTTTTCAAACAAGAGCACGTGGAATTTTTCAATTTGCCGCCACCACATAGAGGGCAGCACTGTTCTCTCTGGATTAAAGATGGCTGCTTGTCGAAAAGCATTTTTCAAATTATCCGCCACCACATTTCAAAGGTAAGTAGCTAAAGAGGTCAGCACGGTGCTCAAAGATGGCGGATGACAGCTATCAAAAAAGCACGTGGCTTTGTTTATCTCGAGTTAGTGAGGTTAAGTTGGTGGCACTAAGGTTTAGGCCCGTCAAGATGGCAGCACTGCCGATGACAGGTGACGAAAGAGGGCAGCACGGTGCTCTGTAGTTTAAAGATGGCGGATGACAGCTGTCAAAAAAGCACGTGGCTGTCAAAAAGCACGTGGCTTTGTTTATCTCGCGCTAGTTAGGTTAAGTTGGTACTACTGAGGTTTAGGCCCGTCAAGATGGCAGTACTGAGGTTAGCGATGCGTTGTTGTCGATGACAGCTGTCAAAAAGCACGTGGCTTTGTTTACAAATCTGTCAAAAAGCACGTGGCTGTCAAAAACACGTGGCTTTGTTTACCTCATGCTAGTTAGGTTAAGTTGGCACTACTGAGGTTTAGGCCCGTCAAGATGGTAGTACTGAGGTTTGCGATGCGTTGCTGTCTGTCAAAAAGCACGTGGCTTTGTTTACAAATCAGTCAAAAAGCACGTGGCTGTCAAAAAGCACGTGGCTTTGTTTACCTCGCGCTAGTTAGGTTAAGTTGGCACTACTGAGGTTTAGGCCCGTCAAGATGGCAGTACTGAGGTTAGCGATGCGTTGTTGTCTGTCAAAAAGCACGTGGCTGTCAAAAAACACGTGGCTTTGTTTACCTCACGCTAGTTAGGTTAAGTTGGTACTAGTGAGGTTTAGGCCCGTCAAGATGGCAGCAGTGAGGTTAGCGATGCGTTGTTGTCGATGACAGCTGTCAAAAAGCACGTGGCTTTGTTTACAAATTCAAATCTCCCGCCAAAATTCAAATTTCCCGCCAAATTCAAATTTCCCGCGGGCGGCGGCGGAGGAGGAGGCGTGTGGCGGTGGCGGCGGCCGCCGAACCCGCTTATTATACTACTGGGTCCCCTTTCATCTTTCATCTTGATCAATGACTTACCGAATAATTTTTATCAGGTCAGTTGTTTGCTGTGTACTGATGAGGTAAAACATTATAAAACTATAACCGTCTTACTAATAAAAAGTCCTTATACAGTTGTTTAACTCTTGTTTAATTAAACAGTGAATAAACCCTGTATAAGCGTTTTACATTTTTCTTACTAATAAACGAGGTATACGCATTGTATTACTATACAGCACGTATACACTCGTTCCAAGGCGTAGGAATCTCTTCCTGCAGTTCACTGACGTATTTCGCACGTTCACCGCCTTTATGATCGCTTCTGCTGGTTATCTACGAGCAAAACTTTCCGGAAAGTCGCACAGTAGCACGGCATATCGAAAAGGCAGTGGCAACACTAAGTGGGACAGCTGGAACTTGGCTTATACTGATATCAACATTTCTTCAGCTTGCTTGTGTCATGAACGCCAGAAAAAGAAATGGAAAGGCTTAAGAAAAGATCAATAGCTCCTAACTGGGATAGTACGGAAAACACAAGCAATTGTAATTGAATCGGCGAGTTGAATCGGCATAACAGCGTATAATGAAAATGTATGCATGTATTTATTTAATACCCTTCACTGAAATATATTCACTTTAACTTTACAACCAATAGGGGTCGATGACCTTCGATGTTAGGCCCCTTAAAACATTAAGCATCATCATCATCATAACTTTACAACTTACAAACAAACTTATTAAAAGAAGTAGTATTAATTAGCCTTTACGATAGCATTTCAGATAAAGAAATGTATATTAACACTCAGCCTGAAAAGCATTTCTTAAAGATTAATAATTCTCAATTATGAAGACAGAGATACCTTTACATTCATACTTATGTTGACACTAACAGTTAAATGGTATATCGTGAAGCACAATACTTTTATTCTTGACCACGATTTTGATGGAAGTCATCGGCGATGTTCACTACAGGAGGAAACAGGTGAGTTATGGCCCTCCATAAAATATATTTAGTACGTTTTCGCGGAAACGCTAACATGGCCTCACGGAACCCACATATGTTTGTGTGGACTAATCTCGAGGAATGGATTTTAACGTAGTTTTCTCTGGTGTAGACAGCACTGGGTCCCCTTTGATCTTTCATCTTGATGAATGACTTACCGAATAATTTTTATCAGGTCAGTTGTTTGCTGTGTACTGATGAGGTAAAACATTATAAAACTATAACCGTCTTACTAATAAAAAGTCCTTATACAGTTGTTTAACTCTTGTTTAATTAAACAGTGAATAAACCCTGTATAAGCGTTTTACATTTTTCTTACTAATAAACGAGGTATACGCATTGTATTACTATACAGCACGTATACACTCGTTCCAAGGCGTAGGAATCTCTTCCTGCAGTTCACTGACGTATTTCGCACGTTCACCGCCTTTATGATCGCTTCTGCTGGTTATCTACGAGCAAAACTTTCCGGAAAGTCGCACAGTAGCACGGCATATCGAAAAGGCAGTGGCAACACTAAGTGAGACAGCTGGAACTTGGCGTATACTGATATCAACATTTCTTCAGCTTGCTTGTGTCATGAACGCCAGAAAAAGAAATGGAAAGGCTTAAGAAAAGATCAATAGCTCCTAACTGGGATAGTACGGAAAACACAAGCAATTGTAATTGAATCGGCGAGTTGAAAAGGGTACACATTCCAAAATCCTCACTTTTCAGGAGAAAGGAAAACATGTTTTGTAGCTAAACAACAGGTTTGATTAAAAAAGTTTCTATTAGGCATTTATACATCATATTTCTGTGTATTCAACTACAAAGTATGGAAATCATATTACGTATGGTTTTCAAGTTATGCCATTTTTTAATTCGAGGAATGTGTCCCATTTTATAGGTACCGGTACTCAAATTTGAGAAAGATCTTTGTAGGGGCAGATAATGTATAATAAACTCGCAATATCAAAAGTCTATTAAGCAGTAACACATTATTACACAAAAATACGCCCAACCATAATTTATTTTATAGTTATTCATTGCCATTCCGTCTCTTTAAAGTGTTTTACTTTACGAAGATGTCTAGCGTCCATAACCTCTGAACGGTGTATGTCTTCTATGTTTAAAATATCGTGAGATCATCAACGTTATCGTCCATTCTTTCAATGTTAAATGGATAAGTCGAATATTTCACCACGATTATATTACTGTAGACAATAAATACCACGAAAATAAACTGCTCACTCGGATTTTTTCCGCTACTCGCTGCTATACAACGCTTATACAAGGGTCCTGGTCTGTATAAGCAATCCAATGAATAACTATAACAGATGTATACACAGGAGGCTTATACACGGTTTATTAGTAACGAATTTCACATAAACGGCGTGTAAACCTTGTATAAAAGTTATACACCGTTTATTAGTAAGACGGAAAATAACAAGGATGAGGATGAGCTACAGAAGATCATTGATCGTGTTGTTCTGTGATATGATGTGAATCATATGCCTCTTAATGTAAAAAGATGAAAATCTGTAACATTTACCAGGAAAAAGAAATGTAGGATTGCGTCTTACTATATACAAGATTCTTAGAAAGTGTGTCGACGATTAGACACTTAAGAGTAATAGTTGATGCAAAATGTACTTTTGGCACCCATGCTACAGAAATATTAACGTCAATGACGAAAATAAATAAAATTTAAAAGCCTACATTTTTTTGGGATTGGGTGTAAATAGTGATTAGTTGGGCTCCGAAGTTCGTTCGTTCGTTCGTTCGTAATCTGTTTACCCTCCAGGGTCGGTTTTTCCCTCGGACTCAGCGAGGAATCCCACCCACCTCTACCGCCTCGAGGGCAGTGTCCTGGAGCTTCAGACTCTGGATCGGGGGATACAACTGGGGAAGATGACCAATACCTCGCCCAGGCGGCCTCACCTGCTATGCTGAACAGGGGCCTTGTGGGGGATAGGATGTTTGGACAGGATAGACAAGGAAGAGGGAAGGAAGCGGCCGTGCCCTTAAGTTAGGTACCATCCCGGCATTTGACTGGAGGAGAAGTGGAAAACCACGGAAAACCACTTCCAGGATGGCTGAGGAGGGAATCGAACCCCCTTCTACTCAGTTGACCTCCCGAGGCTGAGTGAACCCCGCTCCAGCCCTCGTACCACTTTTCAAATTTCGTGGCAGAGCTGGGAATCGAACCCTGGCCTCTGGGAGCGGCAGCTAATCACACTAACCACTACACCACAGAGGCGGACGTGGGCTCCGAAGTTACAAATCCAAATTCAGTCATAATATTATTTTTAATTACATATGTTGTTTAAAAATCCAAAATTCTGGTGGCATGCAACATGCAGTGCAAAAATGTATGAGTGAAATACTTTTTCCTTGCTTTACGTCCCATTAACTACTTTGGGAGTCAGACATATATTTTTAGATTAACATAATTTTAAAAAGGAATTCCGTGTTTGGTAAAAGAGTGCTTACAGAATTTAGAATAAAATACTTTTTCCACCTAGAATTAATTCATCGAACCCGCAATAGACGTCCTGAAGAAAGATATAATAATTAGCATAACTGGAAATATATTTGGCTTAACCACACTACGGTTACAGAAATTGAAATTCGGAAACCTTACCTCAGTTGGCTTTGCAGTGCATCACAGCAGTCATCTCCAGGTTCTTAGGTGTAAAGAATCGTCGGTTTGCAGACAGAACATTGCGAAACATCTCTTCACATCAACGGATGTTAAAGGTCCATACCTGAAGTAAGCGACATCTTCCTCTTCAAAAACACTCACATTAAAATTTTCTCCTTTCAATATTCGACTTTTCTTGCACATAATTTGGCACCCCTGGTTTCTTCACGCACTAGTTTCATTTTTTCATTTCATTTCATTCAATTTCATTTCATTTTCTCTCATGTCAGATACTCTTCAGATATATTATGTAATTGAGTCTACTGGAGAAAGTATGTGGATGAACTAATGATTATTCAAATTGAGAATGGGCAGTAGAAATGTAGTCGAAGGAAGGTGAAGTAAATAAAAAGCCGTTGAAAAAAAAACTAGAAAGGACCTATAAGCCAAGAAACGCCGAAGAAGGCTAAAAAGGACAAGTAAAACCCACCAATTTCTGGCCTACAATGAGACAGAATGAACATTGTTACGGGGTTACCGGTGGAATGCAGAGGTGAAAGAAGGTGCGGGCTGGAATGGGTCTAACCACAAAGCTGAGATATCGATTAAAATGGCATTAAAGGTTATATTTTCAAAAATAGCAAAACAATTTTCACATAAAACTTCAGATTTTAACAAGTAACAACAAGTCAACTCAGGTACAATACCAGTAACAAAATTTAAGTCTAGGAACGACAAGATTGATGGTATAACAGAACTTCGGCTTCAAGCCTTCACTTTACACTTTCTGAGCTCTCAGCTCCCAAACACATATTTACCAAAGGGCAGAAAACCCCTAATAACAGGGAGCACTTGCTCCCACCTTCGAATATCAAGCCTCTCTGAGGCGCTTTTACCACAAATAAAAGAGCTGACCAGCTCTCAATTTTCTGAGCCTATCAAAGGCCACCACGGACTTTACTATTAACTGGCCTCAAGGCACACTTACAAAGAAACAGGGGTATCTTGTACCCAACCTAGTAGGAAAATAATAGGTTAAGTTATTGGCCCAAAATGCAAAACTGAATGGAGGCGTGAATATGCACTCCTACATGAAACTTCGTAAAACCTAAGAGGCACTAGGCCGATGAAGCAGGGGCTATTCCCAAACTATGGAGGTGACTCGTATACAGAATAAAGTTAATACATTACGGAAGAGTAGAAGAACGGTTACGAAAACGTAGTCACCTCAAATTCAAAATGAAGGGGAGCTCGAGAGGGTAAAGCTCTCTCTATCCCCGATGTACAGTTAAAGTTATATGAAAATTTTACATCAAAACGGAAAAAGTTACATTTTTGGACAGATAGGTTACATCAAAAAGGTTTCGGACCTTCCCCGAGGGTTAAACTGCTGAGCTAGCAAGAAAATAAATATGTTAAACGGCCATTACCTTTGTGAAGAGCTGCTTCCCGAAGGAAGAAGCGCTACCCGCCCCCTGCTACACGTCCATACACTAAGCTAGATGTTGAAGAAGTGGCTGAGAGATAGGAAAATCAGCAGTTTTTATACTCTCGAGGAAGATTCGAGACCTTTCATGAATAATTAAGAAACACCCACAGGTGTTTATTGGGTAGCTTTCAGTTACACATCAAAATCGAAAAAGAAGAAGAAGGCACGATTAGTCAAAAATAAATTACAGAAATTCTGGATTGGCTAAGTTCAAAACTGGCGGAAAGAAAAGATTTATATTGCCAACCCATAAATGAAAGAACGAAATTTAGTAAAGAACAAACTTATGAATACAAAATTTCTTCAAATAAGGTTCTTACCCTTCGCACCAGGGTACATGGTCATAGTTTTTGTAGAGGCATCTATCAGAGAATGTCCACACTTCTTGATCAATAGAAAACAAAACAAGTTGAACTCCACACAGTACTGACAACTTCGTAATCACAAAATTTACGGTAGTGACATCTTCTGAGAAAACTTATGAGTTGAAACAGTTGTTAAAGTTCAGAGTTTCTCCTGTAGAGGAGGATTTATTGGTGGAAGATTTAAAATTGCGGCGTACAGGTGTACCACCCGGTACAAACATAATTATAATGTTGGGCCTCGCTTTCGGACACTCGAGAAAAAAAGGGATTCTTCTTCAACCTCCGAGCCATAGTGATTAGTCTGAACTGTAATTTTTAATGTAGTAATGGATAAACAAGGAAAATCAAATGCATGTATCAAGAAACAATTTGTCTTATAGATATGGTAGATATGGAACAAAAATATTATTCTGTCACTGCCTTCGTGATGTACAGGCCGTACTGTAGTTCCGATGACGTCACGCAGAGGCGAACTGTTTTCTCCATCCGACCCGTGCAATGCAAGGACATGATACGTCTGTGCCTTGTAATTATGAAATATTCACAAGTGTTGTATTAATATAACAGGTGAGATTACTAAACCTGCAATCGCAGCACAATTCTTAAGTCAGATCTATGTAATTTTAGGAGGAGCAGGTTTGAAGTGCGATCTACACGGTCAAAGCTTGAATGTTTTACTCGTCAATGTACCCAACAAATAATTATTATGCCTTAATACAAATATGAACAAGAAACGTACAATAATAATAATAATAATAATAGACTTTACCTCCATACCTCTAGATGGCCATAAATACAGTAGCTTTTTTGTTTGTTCTTTCTTACATTTCTGGCACTATCCTTCGAAGAATTTCTTGGCATTCTTTTTCCACACATACATTTATGTCCCTTTTGTTTAGGAATAACCCAAGTTTTACAAAATATTAATGCACTGACCAGCAAGATCTGTTATTTACTTCCACATTCACGGAAATTGCAGAGGAATTGTTTTTACTCGTATTAATTTTGGGGATGAAAGGCAGCGCATACTCAACATTACTAACCCGATAATTAACCATACGTAGGTTCGATTGGTTACTGACCCCTTTTATGCTTGTTCTGCATCAACAATAAAACGCCCTGCTGTAAAGCTGTGTAACAAGAAAGTCAAAAGCAGAACTCATCATCAGCTCGGGAAAATGAGTGAAACATACTCCTTTATTCTTTGTAACAGGTAATTTTTCGCTTGGGATTTTCGTTTTTCATAAAGGTAACCTGCCCTCATACGAATGAAATGAAAATATTAATGTGTATTTACTTGTACAGATGTATTTTCTTTCCATCTTCGGCGAAAAGCAGGTGTGGACTTCTGATGGCACAATTATGGTACTACAAGGGGGTGTTAAACACCGTGTGAGAAATACTGTTGAACTTAAAAAGATCTCTCCTCGTTGAAGTTAAATTAGTATGTTCTATTTAGTATTCTCTTCTGTACTTTGCTTCACGTAATCTAAAACTGTATGTAATTTTATTGGGACCTATAATTGAATATTAATTTTCTGGAATTTTGTAACCATCCAAATTCATGCATGTCTTCTAAACTTAAGTCTTGTGAAACTCACAAAACCATTGAAGATCTGTCAGAAATCTATCCCTCTGATTTGAAAATAATTCACTTAAATGCACAGTCATTAGTTGATAAGGTACATTTCGATGAGTTTTTTGACTGCTTTATTGATTCAAATATTAATGTTATTGCTGTAAGTGAGACATTTTTAAAGGAGTCCATTCCGGACTCAGAGATTAACATTCCTGGCTTTAATTTATATAGAAACGATAGATTGGGCAAGAGAGGAGAAGGAGTGGCTGTGTACGTGAAGAGCAACATAACATGTAAAATAGTTCACACCTACCCTGCAGAATATTGTCGTAAGCCAAAGTATATTTTCCTAGAACTTGAATTACCTATGGGTAAAGTATTATTTTCATGCATCTACCGTCCTCCCAAAATTGGTTTCATGGAGCAGTTTGTAGAGGCGATGTATAATTGTGTTTTTCATTATAAATATGTTATACTTGCAGGTGATATGAATGGGCATTTTGGATCAGGGTCCTCGGAAACTGTAGTAATCGATGATGCACTTGACTCATGCAATTTGACTAGAATACTATTTGATGACACATACCACACTGCATATTGTCATTCTAACCTCGATACCATAGCTTCAAAATGTAATGATTCCCTTCTTAAATTTGGGCAGACCCCAGCGAGTGAATTTTCTGGACATGATATGCTAGAAGCTGTCTTCTCGATATCAACACCCAAATATGAAAGAAAATGGATCACATTTAGGGATTTCCGCAGTTTTAATCCTGAAGATTTTCGAAAAGACGTCATTTCTGCTCCCTGGTATGAAGTATGTTCTCAGCGTAATATCGATGATAAAGTCATCAAATTTAATAGTTTAATTTCCACGTTGTACGACAAGCATGCCCCATTAAAACTAATTCGAGCCAAACACCCTCCTAACCCGTGGATAACGTCTACAATTAAGAAATTAATTTCTGCGCGGGACAAGGGAAAAATAAAGCACAGGAAACCTGAAGACTTTGAAACCTTTCGCATCTTGCGTAATAAAACCAAACTCGCGATCCGTGATGCTAAAGTCAAACACATGCATTCTTTGTTCAGTAAGAGATCAACTCCGTCTGCTCTCTGGGGAACTATAAAATCACTAGGTATTGCTAAGAAAAATTCACAACATACTTCCTCATTCATATCTGCAGAATTGCAAAATGATTATTTCTTAAAAATCTCACCAGTGAACAATTCTCACAGAATATCCGAAGTTATACATAGTTACATGAATACAAATGTTCCTCAATATGATCTCTTTCACTTTTCGTATATTTACCCAGAGGATGTAGTCAAAGTATTTAAGAGCATGAATACCAAGGCTGTTGGACCAGATGGGATCTCACATCCCCTCCTAATGAACTGTTTGGATATAATCACTCCGGTTAGAGCTCACCTGTATAATTTCTGTTTACAATCAGGAGTCTTTCCAGCTATATGGAAAATGGCCAATATCAGACCTGTTCCTAAAGTTCCTTCTCCTCAAAAATTTGATCATTTCAGGCCAATCAGTATTTTGTCAATATTAGGTAAAGGATTAGAAAGGATTGTTTACCAACAACTCACTTTGTATTTAAATACTCACTCTATTCTTAATACATTTCAGTCTGGTTTTTTAACAGGCCATAGCACTACGACGGCACTTCTCAAAGTCACCGATGATATCAAGTTTTCAATGGACAGAAAGGAACTAACACTCCTGGTACTATTCGATTTAAGCAAGGCATTTGATAGAGTTCATCATGACCTCCTTCTGACTAAATTACATACAATGGGCATATCTCTGTCAGCTCTCTCTTGGTTTGAATTGTTCTTGAAAGGGAGATCTCAGCGTGTAGTATTTGACAAACAAAATTTTTCTAAGTGGTCTAGTGTACATTCTGGCGTCCCTCAGGGTTCCGTGTTGGGTCCCGTTTTGTTTTCGCTGTATATGAACGATCTGCCTGGAGTTTTACGCCACACGAGACATCATATGTATGCGATGATTTACAGATCCATTACCATTTTCCTGTGAATCGTGTTGTCGAAAGTATTAGTAAAATAAATCTAGATATAGAAAGACTACATCAATATACACTAAGTCATAATTTACTATTAAATGAAAACAAAACCTTAGCTATTTTCTAGGATATCGAAGAAACTTATCAAATCTTTTCAACAGGGATATTCCTCCAGTAATTGTAAACGGTTCTGTAGTCAAGTATCAGGAATGTGTTAAGAATTTAGGTATTCTAATGAATAACACTCTGTCCTGGACATTTCATGCCAAGCACTTGGTCAAGAAAGTGTCTGGCATATTGCATCAGTTTCGACGAAACTTACCGTATCTTCCATCTCGGTGAGAAAGATGTTGATCCAAACTATGGTATTTCCTATTTTAGATTACGGCGCTGTAATTTACAGCGATAACTCTGAGAAATATAATAGCAAACTCCAGCGTGTTCAGAACGCCTGTGTTCGATTCGTCTTCAATATTCGTAAAGACTGTCACGTAACATCTTACTACAAAGCCGCAGAGTGGTTGAAACTCAGAGATAGACGATCATACCCAGCTGCCTGTTTACTTCTGAGAATTTAAAATCTAATGCTCCCTTATATTTGACCAAGTCCTTTGTTCAGATGAGTCAAGTGCATGATCGGGACAATAGATTTACAGCTAACACCCTTCAGGTTCCACAGCATCGTACGGTAAAGTGCAGTAAGTTGTTTATTGTCACTGCCTCTCAGTTATACAACGATCTTAAACTATATGAAATACAGCAAAGTAGTGTTGGAACTCAGAAAAAATCTCTCAAATACCGCTACCTTTCCACTTATTAAGCCATGTAAATGAATTTTCACCAAATTAATTAAATAGTACGAAATATCATAATCTCCTGGATATATTTTAGATGCTCAATTTTACTATTAATTCATCCTCGGCTTTAAAATACTTAGGTTTCTCTTTGTCTTCTCTTCCTTGTTAGTATAGTGTACGTTTATGAAGTCTTCTCTTCCTTGTTAGTATAGTGTATGTTTATGAAATGTTTAAAATATTATTGCAATCTGCTAGATGTTTAGTTTTTAATCTTATTCTTATATCCTCAGTAGGAAAATATATCTTACGCTTATTATGTATTATTTTATCAGATTTTGTATGTTAGGTGATACATTTAAGTTAAAGTGGCAGTTAGTTACAGCCAAAGGGACCCCTGGTCCTACTTGTAATTAACTTTAAATAAATATATTTCTATTTCTATATATTACGAAGCAATATGAAGGCGGTGATTCTGTTTACTCTGTGTATAATTTCGTTTCTTTTTTATTCCTTGCCTAGATGGCCTGTTTTATTATCGTTCTGTTTATATGTAAAACAAATGGCTGTGTGATTTGTTCGCTTTATAATTTGTGGAATCTCCTTCATCTGGCGACCGTGACAGGATTTCAAATTACGTTATCGGGAAATTATATAGAGAGAACGAACATTAATAGTTAGAAGCAGATCTACTCGAGAAGGACGATGTTATTACCATAGAGTTAGTAAATAATACACTAGAGGTACCTTCGGCGCCAGCGTCTGCGAGAGAATCATTGTAGCCAGCGGTTCATGTTGAAATTTCAGCTGTTTGGAAAAAAAGCTCGCTCCGCTGTACTCATTAACGTAAATAGCAGACTTTTAAAACTGTGTGAATATTGATATGACTTAAAATTATTATATGTAAACATTCTCGGAGACTACAATATACTTGCGACGTTTCTCTCCAATAGAAAGGAAGCCTAAAAAAGAAGAAATACACGACAAATGCTTGATAAGAGGGGACGGTGTTCAATTGCAATTAAGTAAACAAAATCAATTTACTCTTCACGTTAAGTCTTCTAACCACCGCCGTCTCAATCACTATAAATACTGCCTGCTCTGTGCCGCGAGAATTGCGTTTACAGCAACATTGCAGATGGCAGCACTTACCGCACCCACAGTACATTTTGGTTAAATGAGAGTTCGTCCATAACACCAATATAAAATGAAAAATAATCCTTCACACGTTACTAATTGTGAAGATAACGCACATACAGAAACTAACATTTCACATTTGAGCTTGGCTTAAGATATAGAAACGTAAAATAAGTTGAATGAAATATTACCAGTTATAGAACAGAGTCTTTATTAAGATCATCCCACTGCTGCATGACACATAAGCTTTTCAGAATTTTCTCGACGGGAATAATGGAGCACCTTTTCAGCCGTTTCCTTACTGTTATTTACCAGCAGAGGACGCACAAATTCTATCACTGATTCGCTGACCCTTTCTTCATGACCAGATTTCAGGGTACGTCTTATAACACACACCGCAGGATGTGCGTTCGTCGTGTCATTATATCCACCACCCAATCTCACTGCACTAAATAGGGCTTCTAGCGTCGTTTGTTCATTATATTTAGCTGCTTCCTTTACTTTATTCAGACGATCAATTTCTGGGTTGCCTTCGAATTTCTTCCGTAGTCCGTAGTCTTTTAAATTCATTATATTTAGTCATCAGCTTTTATCGCAGTCTCAGAATTCTCGATTGGAACTTCTGATGTTTAATTTTCTGATGACTGCTGATATTTTTACTCCTTGGAATATTGACTTGGATCTACACACCATTGTTCACATGAATTTCGTACTCGTCATCCAATGTATTTCCTGCGGTCGAAGAGCCTGTCTCCTCATAGATTTTTTCCAAAGAAATATCTTGTCGCCGCCGTGTCTTTCGTGGAGCTATTATTCTGGTTTGAATGTAATGGGGATAATTCGAAAACCGACTAGGCATACTCTCCGGCTTCAATATATTTTTCTTTTAGCTTTATCTTTTACCACCGTCTCTAAAATCCACGCTACAAACAGGAGAATAATCGGATCGAATCCATTAACTATTCTTGGTTTATCCTTGACTTGATATAGCATTTAGCGAATTTCCCCAAAATTCTTTACTTGGGGTGGTGGGAATTTCATGGAACCTCGCACCTGAAGTATTTGGATACCTTGCTATGATATACAGAGATGTACACAACAATTGATCATTTTACAACCAGAGACAAACACATAAAAACTCGATGCAAACGCACAGAACACGACGTGGGTACGGAGATAAACTGGGTGCGTTAGCTGACGCCCCTAGCGGAGGTTTGTGACATTAAGAGCTCACGCTGAGTGGCATGTTAACCGCATAGCATAGAGCAGGCAGTATATAGGATTGAGACGACGGTGCTTCTAACAGTATACTTTTAGAAGGGGATACGTATATTTCGCTATCTTTTGCGATGGACAGGACTTCGGCACAATTCTGCTCAACGACAGAAAACATTCTCTCTCTTGCGATTAAGCGAGTTATTAGGCCTAAAAGCGTTGGCGAGATTTTGGAGCAAAGTAGACAACATAATGTCATCGCCGGTCAAGGCGTTGGCTTTCTCAGTCCGGTGATATTTGTTGCTCAAATATGTCAACCTCGTGTCGGAAATTTGCCGGTACGTAAAAGAACTCACATGAGTCAAAATTTCGGCACCTCGGCGTCTCCGAAAACCGTAAAAATAATTAGTGGGACGTAAAGCCAATAACATTATTATTATTATTATTATTATTATTATTATTATTATTATTATTAATATTATTATTATTATTGTTGTACTGGGAGGTACTCCCCAACGCCGCGCATTTAAATTCAGCGCCTAAACGACCTCCTCTAGTGGCAAAACAGTGAAACTGAAACTACACGAACTTAGAACTTTACTCTGAAGATGTCACCATAGAAATATGATGTAATTTTGTTATTGTGCAGTTTCCTAACCTGAGTGAATTTCTACTTGTTTTGTTTGACATTCATCAAGAAGTTAGGACACTGTTCCCCAGATGACACCACTAAAAACTATGATGATGTACTCTGGTGCGAAGTGAAAGAACCTGTAATTTAAAGAAGTTTTGTATTTCTAAGTTTTCTTGATGCTCATTTATTTTTGGGTTGGCAATATTTACGTTTTCTTTCCGCCAGTTTTAAATCCAACCAATCACTAATTTCTGTAATTAATTTTCCACCTATCACAGGCTTCTTCTCCGATTCTGAGTGTTACTTTTGAAATCTACCAATAAAATTCAGTGGGTGTGTCTTGATTAATCGCGAATTATCTCCAACCTTCCCTGAGGGTTTATAAACTGTGGATTTTCTCATTTCTTGGTCAATTGATCGACATCTGTGTGTGTATGTTAAGCAGGAGGCGGGCGGCCTTTTCGTCGGTAACTAGAACTGCTACAAGGTATGGCCAGATAATTACATCTTTCTTTCTTGCTAACTCCGCAGGTTAACCCGAGGGAAAGGTCCGAATCGTTAACTATGTAACCTCCTTTTAAAAAAGTAACTACTGCCAGCAAATGTAAAAACTTCACAAATTTTTAACTGTAAATCGGGGATAGAGAGTGATGTACCCTCTCGAGCTCCCCTTCATCTTGGTTTGTGGTGACTACGTTTCATAACTTTTTCATTCTGTAACGTGGTAATGTAATTTCTATACGAGTCACCTCAGTAGTTTGGGAATAGCCCCTGTTTCATCGGCCTAGTGCCCTTCAGGTTTTAAGTGTTCACACCTAGGAGTGCTAGTTTCGCCTCCATTCATTTTTCGTTCGGGCCATTTGTTTAACCGTTGTTCTTTTTCCATGAAGGCCCATTAGGTTGGGTATTAAATACCCCTGTATAATCCTTTTCCAATTGTAAGTTGTGCCTTTAGAGGCCAGGAATTGTAAGTTGATGTTGCCTTGAGTGGGCTTGGAAAACTGACAGCCTGTTAGCTCTTTTTCAAAGTTTCTGTAAGATTAATGAATGCTTCTTGAAGGCCTAGATGTTGTAATTTTGGGAGCAAGTGCTCTTTGAATTAGGGGATTTCTGCCCTTGTATAAATTTGTGCTCTTTTGTAAATTTGAGCTAGTAGCTCAGGAAATGTAAAGCTAAGGGCTTAAAGCCCGAAGTGTTAAGATTCTGAATCTTGGATTTTCCCGTTCTTGTTTAATGATTGCTACTTGTACCTGTAATATTGGCATGAAAAAAAAAATTGTTGAGTTTAAAGTTCTGAAAATATAACCTTCAGTTCAAGTTTTAAATTGTATTCTTGACATTGTAGTTTAACCCATTCCAGCCCGCACCTTCTTTAACCTCTTCTGCTCCACGGGAAACCCCGTAACAATTATGACTAACATATTATTGTTATTATTACTGTTATCATCATCATTTTCATCACTGTTTTCAAAACGTGATTACAAATCGAACTATGACACTCGTTTGTGGTTTCAGTTTGTTATGGAGTTGTATATTTAGCTTTTCGTGAAATTTTTATTTGCTTTAAGATTTTATTTTGCTTTGCTATTTGCTTTACGTCGCACCGACACAGATAGGTTTTATGGCGACGATGGGATAGGAAAGGCCTAGGAGTGGGAAGAAAGCGGCCGTGGTCTTAATTAAGGCACAGCCTTGGGTGAAAATGGGAAACCACGGAAAACCATCTTCAGGGCTGACGACAGTGAGATTGGAACCCGCTATCTCCCGGATGCAATCTCACAGATGCGCGACTCTAACCGAACGGCCAACTCGCCCGGTTTCACTTACTTTCATGGAAAGTGAGAGTGGTAAATGATATGGTTGAAGAGAACTGAAAAAATGTTTACAATAATATTTTGAATACATTTTTCTTTAGGCTTTCTCAATCATGAAATTACCAGCGTTTCGCCCCAGTGTAGTAGTGGGATCATCAGTTGGATTGCTACACCTTTCCAAGACGCTGGCGGCTAGTGCGTTGTTGAGACACCTTATGTAGGACAATGCAGTGACGGTGTACTAGGGGAAGCAGGTGCCTCCAAAGGCCCTTCCTGACGTCAACCTCATCAGGAAAGATAATAAGATGATATGAATGACTTGATATATGGTAGTAGGAAGGGAGAGGCTAAAAGACGGTAGTGCCACATAGCCTTCTCCTGCCAGACAGTATTGAGAGGTCTGTTCAAGCCTTAATGTCTCCATCCGACGATCAAATAACCATCAACGGCGTTATATTCCCTCACTCCATATGAGCACTGCGGAGAGGATTGGAATTTAATCAAGGCTTTTTCGCGCACACAACCTTACCCTGCCAGACTGAATGGCTCAGACGGTTGAGAGGCTAACCTTCCGTCGCAAACTTCGCAGGTTCGGTCATATTTACATAATGCTGACTGAATACTTCAGGCTTCTGTAAATTCTCATAACTAGAAGTTTTTCAGCCTTACATTTTCATAAAAATAAAATGAGGACGACTAGGAAAATATTTGGTAGGTGTGAGTACAGAAAGGGAATGCAGTAAGTAGAACATCTGAAATTTAATGAAATATTTATTGTGTAATTATTTACAAAATTAAACAAACTACCGCAGGTTATACTTCAGTCTTGCTTATGCTGCTGGCAAGGGTGCTGTACTCCTTAACATCTTACTGTGAAGAGGTAGCATGCTTCCAAAACTGTAATCCCCCCTGCAACATTCAAATTAAACAAAATATTTATCGCAAAGAAGTTGATGCAGTTCTTACCTTAATGTCATCAATGTGTTTAGTTCCTTTCTGAATCATTATCAGGTACTGTAAAGAAGGGAAAATGTTCATCCAAACGCTGCCTTCAGTTTACAATCTTCGGATTAGGTCCATCGCAATCGCATTCGATGTGATTTTCACTTTGATGCTTTTAATGTCGTCGACGGCGTCTGCATGAAGCTTCATCGATTGACATCTTACTGTGAAGAAGTAGGATGTCCCAAAAGCATCTACGATAGGAGCAGCGTACGTAGATAACATCCTTGTGGTAAACTCTGGTCAGATGTTTTGGCATCTGATGTAAGGTTCTATCTTTATAGAACATCTTAATAGCCTCACTCACTTGAGTGAGGTAAATAACATGTAGCGTATTAGTTTCGCTGGTACCGGGCGAGTTGGCCGTGCGGTTAGGGCCGCGCAGCTGTTAGCTTGCATCCGGGAGATAGTGGGTTTGAATGCCACTGTCGGCAGCCCTGAAGATGGTTTTTCAGTGTTTCCCAATTTCACACCAGGCAAATGCTGGGGCTGTACCTTAATTAAGGCCACGGCCACTTCCTTCCCACACCTAGACCTTCCCTATCCCATCATCGCCATAAGACCTATCTGCGTCGGTGCGACGTAAAGCAAATAGCATGAAAAAAGTTTCGCTGGTAGGCGAACAGGATGCAAGTCCAAGTTTTGTTTGTTATCAAGACGATTGTCTGTAGCCGTGTACTCTTTTCTCCTCTCCGTTCCATAGTGTACGGTGTAGCCACACACACTAACGAACATGATGAACGGCTATGCTTACTTATAGTTTTGTAACATTATTCGTTAGTGGATGGTAACTAAAATCACTCATAATAAGACAATAGGCTGTTTTATTAGTAGGGATATTTTCAGATGTTTCAAATTCTAAACGAATATCGATAGGAGATTCTTTTATAGATTCTTCATGATAAGAGCAGTCTATAACTACAGTCAGTGCTTTATTTTTAAATTCTTCAGGTGAAAATAGCCGACGATCGTCTTTCTGTTAATACGATGATTGGAATTCACAAAACTTGTCATATAGCAACCCAAATTTATTTTTCTTAAAATTAATGTCCATGTTTTCGTAGGGATACGTAATTCCGTTGAGACATAGTCTAATATTTCTTAATTTACAGTGACCAAACTGTGAGCTATAATTTTCTTGGTGGAATTTACGACTCATTTGAAATCCACGAATAACATACAAAGGCTTTTCAGCAAAACGTGACGTTTTAACAGCCCAGCTATGCTTGTTTGTAGGTGGTAACACAGGATACTCATGCAGCTCCCAACTTCGAAAACGTATAGGTAATGGTGTATCATTTTCTAAAATCTTGAGCAAACGAAGTTTTCTCTATCGGATAATGTTACATGTGGAATCCTCTAAAACATACGACGAAGAGTAATTTCCGTGTGTACAGGTGATTCTACTGCTTTAAGAGAATTGTAATAACTTCGATCACGGATCCGAATTAGCTCTTGTTTTGCGTTGATTATAATACGTCTAAGATAATCAGCAAAGCCGAGAGTATGTTTTAATGGCGACAGCAGAAAAAGTACCGTCCTGATTAATCATCCAGTTGTTATTAGCTTTCGGACACCATCCTGCCATTCGTAAAAGATAACTTTCTTCATCACCATAAGAACGGTAGAGTCGCATTGCATTTGTAATACCAATATTCTTCGATCTATCTATTTCCACATTATTTACTTCATAACACGCTTCAGAAATGAGAAAAGTTAGACCATGGTTGTTTAGTTGCGATATGCTTGGTCCAATTCCATATGACTTATCTAAGCGTCCTTCAATATAGTGGTAGCTTTCGCGTGATAGTGTGTATACATCTTGCAGATTAATGATAAAGCGAGTATCTTCATTGTTATTGAGTCCAAACGTAAAAGGTTAATAGGAATGAAGCTCACTTCTTACTACACCTTCATGAGTTTCTACTGTGTTCATAACGTATAGCATTTCTTCCAATTTGTTGTAGTAGCGTATAACCTAAATCTAGGAGAATCTGCTTATGCTCATCTGTTAGCTCGTTGAGTCTTCGCAAACATGTAGTATGTCTCCTGAATGTACTTCGAGTTTTATAGATTTTTCATACTGGTTAAAATGAAGTTTGTAAGCTTCGTACGTGTACCGATATAAAATAATAAGCGGATTATGTTTATTCACAAGTCTACGAGTGATGTTACTAATGTGTTTCACAGACACAGGATGATAAAGAACTACTGATGTTTTCTCACGAATAGTATAACCAATTTCCTCTTCAATAATAAAGTCGTGCAGGACGTGTGAAGGTTGTTGATTACTTTACAAGTCTGTAATAATATTACAAGTGATGTTTGCATGATGATCATCGAAGTGTGTTATAGTCGATCGGACTCATAACGTACGTTCGGTATGAGCTCTCTTAGTGAAAATCCGAGCAATAGTCCAATCGAACCAGGTTGTGATTTGAAGTCAATCTTGAATAAAGACTCAATAACACATTTATGAGTGATGTTACCCACAATGATTGAGAACTTGTAATTATTATTACTCTCAACAGCATACAGTTCAGTTACCACAGTTTCAATGTAGTCATGAATATAATCATCTGAATAACTGCCTGACGGCAGCGTTAGCACATACTCATCGTAAGAGAATTTGTATACGCCATCACGCGCATTATAGATTTTATTGTAGCTATCAAACGACACAAGTCCAAGACTATGTGGCTGATGAACGAGTTCAGTCGGTAGATTAAAGTAGACGGTTGTTTCAGGTCTTTCTCCATGTACAGCGAACGTTCCTTCACTGTTAGTCATCAAGTGCACACTGATGCTCTTTGTCTACTGTCTGGGTTTGATATAAACACGTAAGACATAATCGTACGCACATGCAATTATTGAATTTTTGCACACGGTTTTCGTTGTAAACAATGTCTGCACTGCTTCTGAAATAACGTATGAGCTCAAATGGAGGTGGTAAGTCTCTATAGCTATCGAAATACTAAACTTTAGATTTATGTTTTACGTAGGCAACGTAATGAGTTCCACGTCCGCGACTGTTGTCTAAGTTAATTACAGCACTCTCACGTTCACGTGGGCATGCTGGCGCTAGCTTCATGTGTACGCCTTTGCCTCGTATTGCAATTGCCTCCATTGTCTTGTTATGACGTTCGCTCTCTTTCAACTGTTACTTCGCTTCTTCTACAGCCTTACCAGTGCTTGCTACAGCACTCGAACCACCCAGCAAAGACCCTAACACTGCTAGTCCAGCAAACAGCGCAAGAAGAAATCCTCTTCGGTTTGGTTCAGGAATAATTCGTGCACGTCTACAAAACATTGCTCTACACTTTGGAGAAATTCTCGCTCTTGCTGCGCGTAGTGCCTTAATAATGGCTACTCGCGGATTGTATTCCCCTCGAGTAGCTTTCCGTGCAGCCTTTACAATTCCTTTCCATCCAACAGTTTTAGTTTCCTTCTTTATAACGTTGCTTCACCCATCCTGTACACGACTTCACTCGTCAAGAGTGACTTATAAACTGACAGTTACTTGTTGTTTCATATATATATTACTATGGGCTACATTATTATTCAGTTACCATGAATATTATAAAGTTGCAAGAAACTCTACCTGTTAGTGACATTGTGCCACATCTCTTACCTAGTTCTGGTACAATTACACAAAGACGTCGTAGAATGTTGTTTCCTTTTACTATTCGATGTATTATAACTAGCCCATCGCAGTACGGGAAGACAAACATTTTACTCACACTCATTACTTCTTTAAATGGCATACGCTTCGAGAATATTTACGTTTTCGCAACATACTATTCTACAAATTCTAATGCACAATCTGGTTAAAGATGGTTTGAAATATTTTCAATTTAATGCACATGAGCAAGTACCATCACCGGATGATGTGCTTCCCAATTCTCTTATGATCTTTGACGATGTCGCTACAGAACAGCAAAACGTTATTCGCGCATACTTTAGTATGGGATAACATGAATATGTAGATTGCATCCATGTATGTCAAGCCAATGCTCGTGTTCTTAAGCAGTTGATACGCGACAACGCAAATATTATTGTTTTCTCCGCCAAGATGAGCGCAACATGCGACATGTGTATGATGATCATGTTAACAATGTTATGACATTCAATAACTTTGAACGTGTGTGCGCTACATGTTGGTCATCACATCGTTACGGCTTTTTAGTCATTTACAAAGAAAGTGATGTTCAGTATGGACGGTATCGCATGGGTTTTGGTCATTTTATGTGCATTAACATAGAGTTACAGTCACCACTTGATCTAAAACCACTATCATGTCAACATCCAGCCAAGAGATTACACAACATATAATCCGTGCTCGAAACGATATTCATTATCGCAGTTTAGGCTGGCAACCACCAGGAGCGCCACAAACTAGATGAGGCTCCAGTAAATAGTTACGCCAACAGGAAGCGTTGCGATGCACATCAGCTACGTTTCTTGTAACTTTAATCAATTACGCTACACAGATTTCAAATTATTTGCCAAAGTGTCCAAGTTCCTTAGTAATGTTACATTCTCTTGCCGCAAAACTCGAACGAGGGTCAGACTAGGGAACTGCCATGGTTTATCTCAATGTACAGAAGAGTAAATTAAGTTTTCTAGTTAATGTTCCAAACATTGCACATAATAAGCAAATTATTTCAATTAAGAGATGCAAGGGGTAAAATTTCAAACCGAAATGTTCACTAGTACAATAATCGTTGTTGAAAAATGGCCGCAGCGGATATGCAGTAAGCTCTCGCTGTCGGAGATAAGAATGCAATAAACAAAAATTCGTGCGAATATATTGTGAATTCTGTGTTCACACAGATATTTACACTAAAATACAATATTTAACGGATAGCTTCGTGGAGTGCAGTAACTCTCTTGATCGCTACGTGTGACTCATCCATAACCTAGTGTTCCTTCCATTACCCAGTGTTCCAGTCGTACGGACTTAATTGTTAGTGTAGGATTTTTATATTCCTTGAACTGCAGTTAACATTATCAACTGGACTATGAATGATCCGTTCGATACGGGGCAGATCATTAATTCTAACTTGCAGACTTGTTACGCAGATCCAGCTACAACACCTTTACGAATAAATCCTCTTAATTTTCAATCAGTTATTTAAGATCAACATCAACCAGCCCTCCCAGTGGAGCAACATCACCCTTTACATACTAGACGTCATGAAGAGAGCAACGTCAGCACCGACAACTTATCAACAGAACTAGAATCAAGTACAGGTACACATAGTCATAATAGTTCTAATATGAAGCATAATTTAGACCCTAAAACTAAGCGTTTTCGTGCTGATCCCAATTTACATATGGAACATTCAATAGATATGGATACTAAGAATGAAAATAACTCTTCCGACAAAACTAATTACAGAAATGCATCAAATCCACTTTCTCTTAAAACCACATTAGCTGTCCCAGCAACTTCTACCGGGGGTACAACACCGCCATCATCCCGTCTCAGTCAAAATAATAGGTAAAATAATACTGATAATGGGCCGTTCCTTGTTGTTGTTGAAGAGACTAAGGATAATATAGGGAAGGTATATCCGAGATCAATAGGACGACTGATCTTTAGTGAAAATATAATTCCCCGTCAACAAGTTCTGGACATTAAACCTCCTGGGAAGAATAGACTTCGTATCGAGACTTTATCCGGAATGGCAGCAAACAAGCTAGTTGAATCAAAATTTTTGGAGGAAAAACTCCTTGATGTTTATATTCCAAGTAGTGTTGTGCACAGGCTAGGGATTATCAGAAATTTCGACACGACATTTAGTGAAAACGAAATTCTAAAGGAAATTCAGAGTGCTATTCCCATTTCCCAAGCGAAACGATTTACAAAGAAGCTTCCCAATGGAGACACGCGACCAATTCCAGTCTGCCACATAACATTTCGTGCCTAACACCTACCTCAACATATTTATATCCTAGGAACATGATGCGAAGTTCAACCCTACATCTTTCCATTGATGCAGTGTCACCGTTGTTTAAGTATCGCAATGCAGAGGACAACAACGATGCTGTAGGTGTGCGTGACCCCATGACGTAAGAACTTGTACTGACACTGCACCACAAACATGCATGTATTGCCACGGTCCACACTTAGCCACGGATAGGGAGTGTCCCGAGTACAAGAAATGGTCCGAAATCAAATACCTTATGGCTCAGAATAATGGATCTCATGAAGTAGCAATACATATGTACCATAACAGGAATTATTCTATTGCTGTAATGGCCCCATCTATCAGTTGGCAAAGCAGGGAAGAATTCCCTCCTCTTTCACAATTAGAGGTCCCATCTCAAGCTGACTTTCAGCCACATGTACCACGCATGGATATCTCGCCGGCTAACATGCAGCCTCAGCATCCAGAACAGGTTTCTCAGCAAGTAAATAACCTGACAAACTCGCCGTTAATCTCACAGCACCATCAACAACAAATAATGCCTCCTCAAAGACAACAAACGCCGATGAGAGTGCATCTCGCACACCACAGCAATTCCATCGGCCCCAGAGACCTCCTCCCCCATCTACACCAAAACCGACTTATCCATCAATTCAAGAAGGTCAATATATTCCACCACATTTGCCTGTAACACAAATTTCCCACAATCCCTATCCCCCCAACCACATAATATCATTAATATCATGACAACAGCCTCCCAAAATTATGAGCATGTGATCGGAAAGATATTTAACCTTATCATGCTCCTCATTATTCAAACTCAATCTACAATGCCTGAGGCCTTTAACCCCGCCATAATACATAACATGATCCCAAGTATACTTACTTCAGATAATGAATAAAATATTTCAATGGAACGCACGATCCTTACTTGCGAATAGAGAGATCTTACGGAGAGTTTTATACACTGAAGGTATTGATTTAGCAATCTCGAGTGAAACTTGGCTTAAGAACGATTCTAATACAACCACTCCTGGCAATAATGTCATCCGACAGGACAGAGAAGACGGTTATGGAGGGGTAGCAATATAAATAAAGAGTACAATTCCATACATAGAAGCAGTTATTGATCACTCGCAGATTGCAAGTTTTCAGGCCGTTGCCGCAAGAGTTCGCATTAACAACCAAGATATTACATTCGTCTCATTATATAGCCCACCACGAACAAAAATTTAACTTCAAGAATGGTATCGGCTTACGCAGCAGATAGAGCCACCTTTCCTCTTTTGTGGTGATTATAACGCACATAGCACAACATGGGGTTGCGAGATAAATGATAGATATGGCGAGGCTGTCTTACAAATAGTAGATGAGTTCAATTTATTTGTGTTCGATGAATCGGCTACCCTTTTACCAGCACCGGGACAACGTCCCTCCGCTGTCGACCTAACCATTTGTTCTTCTAATATCTCCTCTGATTTTCATTGGAAAATCTTGCCGTATCCAATGGGTTCTAATCATTATGCTATCATCATTTCGCCTGTTTTACCATTTAGTCCTACACCGGTCAAACCCACTATTAAATGGAACGTTCAAAACGCTGACTGGGCCAAGTGCAGAAGGTTGATAGACGCAAATATACACTCTGTGTTACATAAAAAAAAAACACGCTCTATAAATACAACGCCTTCGTACACACCATTAATTTAGCTACCGCCATATCCATTCCTGAACGAAAACAAACCAACATCTCCAAAAGATTCCCTACTCCATGGTGGAATTCCGAATGCAGTCGACAGATAGCGAAGAGAAATCAGGCCCTCGGCAAGTTAAAACGGGCAACTACAATGGAAAATTTCCTCAATTACAACAATATAGATGCGGTAGTCAAACGCTTTCTGAAAAGGGTAAAAAAGAATAGCTGGAGATCTTATTGTGAAAAACTAACCAAGGATACACCCCTATCGCAAATATGGTCAATTGTTAATAAAATGAAGTAAAAACCGCCAGCCCCTAAAGCAATTCAATGTTGGACAGAAGAGTTTCAGACCTTATTGCTCCACCTACGACCTCACTTCCCCAAAAACAGCGTCAACAATTGAAACTTTTCCGCCCTGCGCAAGATATTCTTACATCACCTTTCACGTTACATGAATTAGAACAAGTTTTAAAAACTACTGCTAACTCTGCGCCTGGATATGACCATATACATTATTGCATGCTTTCTAACTTATCTCGCAACGTGAAGGAAATATTGCAATTACTTTTCACACATATTTGGAATTTAAAAAATCTTCCCCGACGACTGGACGACGCAGATTATTGTCCCAATTTTAAAACAGGGTAAAGATCCGAACGAAGCTTCTTACAGACCCATCGCTCTATCTTCATGCATCGCTAAAACTTTTGAACGGCTATTGAAACTTAGGCTGGAGTGGTGGTTAGAGTTTCACAATTTATTGCCTCGCTCTCAATATCGGTTCCGGCAAAGTCGATCTACTTACGACCATCTCAGCATTCTGACTACGGACATCGAACGTACTTTTCTAAACCATGGTTACCTTACCGCCATATTCCTCGATATATCTAGGGCATACGACAGCGTTATTATACAAGTACTTTCCGAAAAGCTACAAGACCTAGGCCTTCCCGAAATATACGTGCGAGGTATATATAATTTACTTTTTCAGAGGACAGTCTTTATTCGAACCCAAGATAACACCTTGTATGGGCCCAGACTAGTAACAAAAGGACTCCCTCAGGGTGCTATACTGAGTCCTTTACTGTATGCCATCTACATTGCAGATCTCGATCACATCTTTAGACAAACAGTCGAAGTTCTACAGTATGCAGATAACGTATGTATCTACGCATCATCTCATTCACTTTGGTTCACATGTTTATGGCTAGATGACACTGCAAGGAAACTTCACACCTGGACCTTTCAAACAGGTCCTAATTTATCCCCAACAAAATCCTCTATTATTTTCTGCACTCCAAAGAAACTCCACTCAACATCACCATCTGTACAGCTTGGGCCATATTCCTACCCCTTACTGACTTCAGCCAAGCTACTAGTCTTATACCTCGATAGTAAACTTACATGGAAAATCGACTTCGAGTACCTGGCAACTAAAGTGGGCCGAACGTTAAACATCATCAGAGCATTATGTCGAGTCTGGTGGGGAGCTGACCCATCCGTTCTACTACTAATATATCGATCGTTAATACGATCTGTACTAGATTATGGTTCCATATTTTCCGGCAACGCACCGCGATATGTTCTTCGAAAACTAGTTGTCCTACAGTTCCGCGCACTCAGAATATGTCTCGGAGCCACGAATTCGAGTCCTATTAACGCACTACTGGTAGAGGCTAAAGAAATGCCCCTTCAGATAAGACGAGATCTGCTTGCCAACAACTTTCTTCTGTAAAGCTCGTCCATCGAAACTGCGCCCTCCTTCCACTGTGTGACAGAGGAACAAACAGAAGACTACGGACACCTCTATTGGTCAAAAGCATCAAGAGATTACAGTACATAATATCCATTTCTCTTCAAGATACATCGCTTCCAGTATTTACAGAGGTATGAACTTTCAGTATTTCAACCGTCCACATTTCATCTTCCAGATTTTATTATCTCCAATACAAATATCAACGAAAAAGTAACAAATTTCATCGATGCATATTGGGGCAGTTATCCTCAAATATACACAGATGGGTCTAAGACTGAAGAACGAGTCGGGTATGCGCACTACTGTCCTGCACTCAACACTTGCAAAATGTTCTCCCTGTCCCACAAAGCTTCAATATTCACAGCTGAAATACTTGCTATTAACTCAGCCATCGCGTACGGCGTCCAGCACTTCAACAGAATATTAATTCTCACGGACTTCAAGAGTGCACTTCAAAAACTAGAACAACCATGCAGGAACACTCGTTCGAATAAATACATCATGGGGATCCTAAGTAGCATATACCAAGCTAAGGAAACGGAAAGGAAGTTCATCTTATGTGGATCAAAGACCATACTGGTTTGGACCGATAATCTTAACCTATTTATCTACACATTTCAAGTAGATTTGATTTGGCTAAGGTGAACTCGCCTCATACGCTTGGTATTATGGTCACTAAGTAACAGTGAAACAGGGGTTAAAAATTCTAGGATAGTGCAAGGACCGCTGAAACGAGGGCCTAATTTAGCAGCAAATTTATTTACGGCCTTGCTATGTGGATACGTTCTTACAAAAACTTCATCACCGATGGCGAGTTTGGTAGGTCGCTGACCTTTATTGTATCTTTCAGCAACTCTTTGGGAAGAAACAACTAATCTATGCTTAGCCTTACGCCACATTTCCAAAATTTCATCAGGATTACTGTTATCAGGGAGAAGATGGATGATTTAAACGCATACTGCAACCAGTGGATGGAAGTATCCCACTTGGCATGCTTGTCAATATGAAATGCAATTAGAACAGATTTTAGGTTTCTATTCACTCTCTCACTAAATGAAGGCTTAGGATAATATGGTGTGGTGGTAACATGAGCTATAGAACTTTCTAAACAAATGAGAGGTAAAAGATTTCGCACTGTCAGAAACAATAAACTTGGGAGGTCCAAAAGATGAAAATATTGAGTTCAAACAACCAATAGTAGTGAGAGCGATAGTAGAACGAGTCGGCAAGATCCAGAAAAAACGGGTACAACCATCAACGCGGAAGAGCATAAACCGGTGCCCCCGGACCGTTGTAGGTAGCGGGCCCACATGGTCCGAGTTGCATGAGATGAAGCTAACAAGCCAACACGGGTGTTGACCACAGGTTTACTAATAGCACACTGCTTACATGTTTTCACCAATTCTCTCATTTCCGTTTCCATATTTTTCCAAATAAAGAAATGCCTGATGTTTTGCCTAGTATTAAGCACACCCAAGTGCCCTCCCAAAGGAGTATCATGATAGTATTTGAAGACAACCGGGATGAGAATATGAGAGCAAACGATTTTCATCTTATGGTCATTTCGCGACTTGCAACACAGAACCATATTTTTGATGAAATATGGTTTAACAGGTTTACTAGCGTTAATACTGTCAATGATTGGATTCAGCTCTGAATCCGCATATTGAGCTTAGTAATGTATTGATACAACAGGGGAAAATAAATCAATAAGGCATTAACACACCCAGATGAGCACATACAAGAATCATGGAGTTTAGGGGTTTGAATTTCGTTGGTATTGTCCGAAACCTCACCAAACATACGACTTAAGCCATCCGCAATCACATTATCTGGGCCACGGATGTGTCAAATATCGAAATTGAAGGATCAAATTCGAATAGCCCACCTGGTCATACGACCAGAACGACGGGGCCTATCGAGTACCCAAGACAATGGCTGATTGTCGGTCTCCAAAAGAAAATGAGAATGCTCAATATATGAGCGAAACTTTTCCAATGAAAAGATCACAGCTAAACATTCCAGTTCAATACTGAATACTTAGATTCAAGTGAACTTAGTACTCTAGAAGCGCATGCGATGGGTCTCCTTCCATTCATTTTCCTGAAGGAGAACACCAGCAATAGCGGAGCAGGACGCATCAGTTTGTAAAATGAAGGGTTTGTTAAAGTCAGGGATAGCAAGGATGGGAACAATAGCAAGAGCGATTTTCACTGTTTCAAAGGCCGTTTCCTGTGATTGCTCCCAGATGAATTTAGTATTTTTACGTCTTAGGGAATTTAGAGGAGCAGCAATCTCAGCAAAATTTGGGACAAACTTCCGAAAGAAGTTTACCATGTCCAAAAAATGAGCAAACCCCTTTTCATCCTTGGGTGGGAGAAAGTCGTAAATAGCTTGAGTTCGACTTTTATCGATGGTTATCCTATTAGGAGACACAATGTGTCCTAGAAAGGAACTCTGTGGCTTAGCGAATTATACCTTAGACAATTTTACGGTTAACCCAGCACGTTGTAGTCTACTGAGGACATCCTCAAGATGCTGCACACGTTCCTCAAACGTCTTCGAGTACACGATTAAATCATCCAAATAATAGACATAAGAGAATTTAATAACCGATAAAATGGAATTTAAAAGTCTAGTGAGGACCGCCGCACCTGTCGATAGACCAAGTGGGACACGTACGAATTCATAGAGGTTCCAGTCTGTACAAACCGCAGTTAGGTGTCTTGACTCTTCAGCTAGCGGAATCTGGTAATATGATTGGTTCAAATCAAATGAGGTATAAAATCTAGCATCATGGAACCAGGAGAAGCAAGTATGAATATCAGGAAGTGGAACAGATTGTGGAATTATCTTTTAGTTCAAAGCTTTGTGATACAGAACAGCTCTATAACCACCTTGAGGCTTTGGAACTAGGAAAATAGGGGATGAATAAGCTGAGGTTGAGGGACGGATGACTCCTTCCTTTAGAAAGTCATCAATCATTGCCTTTAATAATTTCATACGTGGGGGTGCCAGTCGAAAAGGGATTGGAATTTTGCCCGAAACATCCATTTTTATTCTAAATATTTGTTAACCCAAGACGATCAGTCAATACATTAGGAAAATTGGCACATAATGCACGTACGTGATCAGCCTGGACCTCGGGTAGATTATCTAAATTGATTTTAGGAGGCGTAACCTATTCCTCAATTTCAGTAAATGAAGTATGATTGGCTACAACAATGTCTCTACCAATTATTGGAGTTACAGTATTAGGGACAAATTTGAAAAATAGCACCCCTTCCTGAAGGTTAATTGTCAAACCAACATGAGATAAAAAATCAGCCCCCAAAATCATTTCATAACAGAAGTCCTTCACAACAATACTTTTAAACTTCCAGGTAAAATTCCCAATGTGGATTTTGACTTTAATACAACCTAACACAGAAACAGTTGATCCATTAGCAGTGAAACAATTTATTGACAAAGGTTGAATTGAAAGAAGTTTGCAGGGTGACTTAAAGCAGTTATATCATGACACATTAAGAAAGGATAGAGAACTGCCAGAGTCAGCCAACGCTTACATATGTTCATTGTTAACCTCAGCTGAAATAAAAGGTAGATAAAGTAGATTATACACATTAACTGAAATTCTTTGACAATCAGCATGACATATAGTATCATCACTAGCAGAGAAATTATTTAGCTCCTTACTATTAAGTAGGGTATCAGTTTCTGGTTTTCCTACATGTTTCTTTAAGTGAGATTTGTGGTCTAAACTAGGAATTATGAGAACCATTTCGGGAGTCCAAAGGACAGAATTTCTTCACATGTTGTTTAGATCCACATTAGGATTTAATTTACTGGTAGTATTCCTCTTTACTAAGGGGCATGTATTCCTGAGATGATCCTTTGATCCACATTTCCTTTCAGTAGCAGGCACAACGATCTCCTGTCATGATGAGCAGGCATTGCTGATTTCATCCTTTTAATAATTATATTTGTATCAGCAATGCAGTCTAAACCTATTAAAATATTTTCTATTTCCATAAATATGGGTTTTATGACAAAATCCTTTCAAAATTCAAGAATCATCCCATAAAAACATGTTTGCAACACTCGTTTATTTCATAAACCAGTTAAGTGGAATTTTTTGTCGGATTTTTACAGCAAAGTTAATAAGCAAAAAATATTTTTCCTTAGATAGAAAGTATTAAGAGATATAATACTTTCAAACTAAAATATTAACAACCCTACCATAACATTTTGTCTGATGCTAGGCAGTTTTTTCCATTTTCTCAAAATGACAGACTTGGATACTTGACTGGTTTCTGAAATAATCGATTCAATTGCTAAGGACTATGCCCGGAAGCTTTTTGCCAGTTCTAATAATTGTAGCTGGACATCATCAGATAGGTCTTGAATTCTTCTCGACACCATGTGCGCGGACAAGCTGGTAGCTTCTAACTCTGCAATGATATTTGGACAAAACTCCTCACCTGCTAGAATTAAACATTCCTTTACGAATTCAACATCACTGAACGGTTTAAGTTTCATTGCAATTAAAGATGAAATTTTATAACTCAGTCAAATTGCTGACTCACTGATCGAATGCTTGACAGGGTTATTTAATTTACCTTTAAATTCTGTAATTACACGTACCCTTTCCTCACCTTGATACCGATCATAATCTGCAGCGTGACACAAACTGTAGTGGCGTTGTAAATTATATATTTTTTACATATTGTAGCTCCTTTCTACAAACTAAACATTTAGCTGTAGCATTCCTATCATTTTCAACAAATAAATATAGATCTTCCCAGAAAGATAAAAAGATCGGAGGGGTAGGTAGCTTGTCGCACCGTGATGTGCCCGGTTCATCCATACTTATGTACTGTACTGTACCACTACCATCACCACTACAAAGCGAGGCTGTCTCTTCGTCTCAGTCTACGACAGCGTCTCCCCACCTTCTGCGCTCATACGTCACATGGGCTCTCCGACGCCACACGGGCTCTCTTACACCACATGCCAGCCAGTTGGCTGATCCTGCTCTATTTGCTTGCCAGAGATGGTGAGCTGGTTGTTTGCAGTATCAATGACTCTCGTCTCCTTTGTCTTAGCTGCATTCGTATCATCATACATCTCACAGATTATGTTGGAGGTTGTATCTAGAATTCCGTGTTCATGGAGGGGGGTTATGATTTGGGGCGGGGATTTCCGAAAACAAAAACTGTAGTAACAATTATCTTTTGATACAAAAGAGATTTTACACAAAGAAAAGTTTTAATTTTAGAGCAGTATCGTTTTCAACTCAACGGGCGAAGTAGAAAGGTAAATTCCTAGCGGTTTGGTGGGTAGAACACGCAAGTGCGTGCAGTGCGACACAAAGAATTGTTTAAAAAATGGAGGTAACAATATGCTTCACTGTAAGTTTAGAGGTTTAATTTTTTCAATCTTCTTGTGGCTCGATAACATGAAAATATTTCTTTATGTTGATTGAAATTGATTTTTTGGCTCAAAATATATTAAGAACATGACAAACAAACAAACAATCAGAACGTCTCACCAAAATTAAAATTTACATTTATGTTTTCAGTAAATTTGTTAACTGTATTCATAGAGAAACATTCACAGTTGGCACAAATTTTATAGGTTAAACTTGCTTGTTTATTTTTCAAATGCTTGTTTGTATAATATTTCTAATTTATTGTAAGCCAAAACCCATATATGCTATATAAATTTGTCAGGTTCACTTTTAATTCGGAGGGGGTTTGAACCCCTCTATCCTCCCCTATCCCCTGCGTACGGCCTTGACAGAGGGTATTTCTATATTGCGTTCCAGTTAACCTAGTCAACTGAATTTTCAAAATCTACAAAGGTGAGATACGGTGGACTCTACCATTCCACGCTTTGTTCTAGTCTGCCTAGGGAGCGCAATGGCGAAGATTGGCGGCGCAGAGGACAACATCACGGATCGAGTCCGAAAAGCAAATAGCTCATTCGTTTTACTATACTCTATTTGGAAGAAGAAATTATATCGTCTTTTATAAACCAGTTTGCAGGATTTCTCTTGAAATTACACTCCAAAAATTTGACTGTAAAATACCTAGAGTAGGGCTGCAAACAAATATTGTAATACTCTTGCACTTGAGGCTTTACCTCAGAAAACTTCAGCAGTGATGGTCTATAAATAAAGAAATAATTTTGTTCACTCCAATACGGTATGTGTGACAAATTCTAACATTCATTCACACAATACTAGAGGTATCAATACATTCCCATTGACTTAATTAACAGTCCGCTCTGTGTGGTGTAGTGGTTAGCGTGATTAGCTGCCACCCCCGCTCGATTCCCTCCTCAGCCATAATCGAAGTGGTCTTCCGTGGTTTCCCACATCTCCTCCATGCAAATGCCGGGATGGTACCTAAGTTAAGGCCACGGCCGCTTCCTTCCCTCTTCCTTATTTATACCGTCCAATCTTACCATCCCTACACAAGGCCCCTGTTCAGCATAGCAGGTGAAGCCGCCTGGGCGAGGTACTGATCCTCGTCCCCAGTTGTACCACCGACCGAAAGTCTCACGCTCCAGGTCACTGTCTTTGAGGCGGCAGAGGTGGGATACCCCACTGAGTCCGAGGGAAAAATAAATCGTGGGGAGTAAATGGATTAAGAAAGAAGAAAGAAAGAGAGAAAGAAAGAAAGAAAGAAAGAAAGAAAGAAAGAAAGAAAAAGTAAGACTTAATTAACTCAACTAAATATGGCAACAACTTCTTGAGCATATTTGATAGGGTGCTTCATTTGCTACGTTTAAGCACAAACTTGTAAAATATCTGTGTTATCTGAACTATGCAACTTGCATCCCTGTATGTAATTAAAATTATCTGCAGTCTCTCAATTCTGTTACTTGTATATAAGATTATGTATTGGACCTATATAAGCTGCGGTTCAGGTGCCCTTTACGAAAATGAATAAACAAATGAACGGTAACTTCTCAGGAAAAACCAAGATCCGATTTTTCAGTGCCAATCAGGGCTGTGAATCAAATAAGTTCATAAGTTCAGTAAATAAATCACACACTACGTCTAAGTGTTCGTGAATCGCTGTCTGCGGCGTGTCTTCAATATCACAAACGAAAACGTATGGAGAGAAATCAACTAGAAACCCACTGATGTAGAAATAAGGAGAAGACAGTGGGCATGGATTGATACACATTAAGAAAAACAGGACGAAGTAATTGAAATGTCAGTCTTAGAATGTAATCCGAAAGGAAAAAGGAAGTGTGGAAGACTTGGGAACACTTGGAGGCGAACAGTTAGAGAGGAACTGATTGGAATTGGACAACGTGGGTTGAAGTAAAAGACCTGGCTACAGAACATACTGAATGGAGAGATTTCCTGGATGCCATTTGCTTCACAAGAAGAAGTTAGGAACTAGATTAGATTATTAATTATTCTAGGGGTTGAGCCTCATCTGTATTTTCCTCCGCTCACTTGTACTTCCTCTCGAAACAATAATCATCAGCACAACCACAAGTTCACGAAATGAACACGCACGTCTTTTGATTTGTTCTATGAGCAGCGAAAGAACAATGAATCTCTGTGCCAGCGATGCCAAGCGTACGATCTGTATCGTACACGTACGATAATTCAATGCTGTGTACTATCGTACGATTCAACCTGCAGACCGTACGCCTATTGTACGATCCTATGACGTATCGTAAAAATGGTCTTGTTTCCCCTTTAAAATGCGCCAAATTTTGCTCCTTCTTTTATTCGTGCGAGTCATGCTTTATCATAGATAACATGTTCGATAGAGAGACCTTTCGAATTTACGAAGAATTGGCTCTTTTCATTCCGAGTTACTTCGCGGTCTCACGCCTATACTGTAATCAGTGGATCATAGTATTCGCCTTCAGCAGATTGGCGATAACTGGAGAAAAATACCTTTCGTCAATGTCAATGTTGATATTGAAGCCTGCTCTGAAGTAGATTGATTTTGGGTTAAGTTACAGAAGGTGAAAAATACGTGCACTCTCTGTTTTGTCACTTCTTCACTCGAAAGACATAATAGGAATAGGCTAATTACTTCAACGGTGAATGGATACTTGTACGTGTACGTGTAAATATTTCTAAACCGCCGGAGAACATGGTCATAAGAATGACTAAAGCAAAGTTGTGTAATCAAAGGGCAAAAACCTTCTGCTGAGAATGTGTCTAGAGGTTCCATAGAAGAAGATCATGATGACGGTGATGACCATTTCCAGCTATGAGGCAAGGCACTTCAGTGACTTTATATCTCACATTGACTACTTAACAATTTACCCAATTCTTGAGTAATTAAATAAAAAAAATCGTATCCTTCATACTGTTTCTCTCAAATTAGCACAATGACATATATTTATTTTCCGCCCGATCCTGTTTAAATGTGGAGTTGCGGCAGTGGGACACCAAGCTATCGTGTTATAAGTAATCCGCGGAACGTACATTTTTACGTGCGGCCCGAAGCATAGAACCCATAATTCTACGATGAAAAATAATTGAAGATATTTATTTCTGCTAAAAATAACTTTTTTGAGAGTAGCCATGTTTTATTTCAAGAGTCTCGCTCTCCCGTGGGAACAGAACTCACCGTGCCAAGAGAGCCACCATCTCGTGAAATGCCGGGATACTTCGGTTGACATCAAGTACTGACTAATTTACCAATTTTGGAAAATCCTCCATAAGGAGAGATTTTGGCGACATGGTTAATCCAGGAATAAAGGATCTAAATTATTAATTAACATTATGTGGAAATAGAATCCCCAGGGTGAATTTAAATGTAATTAAGCCTGGAGAAAAGTTGGCGTCATACTCGCGGATTTGCGACGCGTGTCGAGGTCATCTCTGAAGAAAGACCGCGAAATTACATGTCAAAAATAAATTCATTATGCCCCTTACAAGTATGGAGAAAATATAAAATTAATACCATAATGAATTATAATTCTGTCTGAATTTGTGGAATAAATTTCAAGAAAGTTGGTCCAGTGGATGTGGAATTAGCAGATTGCACCACCAAGCTTCATGGTGAGGGTGGCGTCCTCTCAGAGGGTATAAAAGAAATCCCCTCCACCTACATTTACACATTATATCTGAAGGTCTGGACGGTGGAACCCACGTCGCTCGACTACAAGAAAGTGCGGGGCTTATTTCTCAAAATAACTTGTTATATATTCGTGTCAGTAGTTCAAGTAGAGTATTAAATGGAAGGTGATAGACATTTTCCTGAGCTTCTGCCGACGAAAACTGGGAAGGCATAGATATCTGTTTAAAATACACTGACTGACAGAGCAAATGCAACACCAAGAAGGAGTGGTCAGAACTTTATGCCAATTGCAGGGTAGACTGACGTCACTGAGGTATGCTCATGATGTGAAATGCGCCGCTGTGCTGCGCACGTAGTGAACGATAAATGGGACACGGCGTTGGCGAATGGCCCACTTCGTACCGTGATTTCTCAGCCGACAGTCATTGTAGAACGTGTTGTCGTGTGCCACAGGACACGTGTATAGCTAAGAATGCCAGGCCGCCGTCAACGGAGGAATTTCCAGCAGACAGACGACTTTACGAGGGGTATGGTGATCGGGCTGAGAAGGGCAGGTTGGTCGCTTCGTCAAATCGCAGCCGATACCCATAGGGATGTGTCCACGGTGCAGCGCCTGTGGCGAAGATGGTTGGCGCAGGGACATGTGGCACGTGCGAGGGGTCCAGGCGCAGCCCGAGTGACGTCAGGACGCGAGGATCGGCGCATCCGCCGCCAAGCGGTGGCAGCCCCGCACGCCACGTCAACCGCCATTCTTCAGCATGTGCAAGACACCCTGGCTGTTCCAATATCGACCAGAACAATTTCCCGTCGATTGGTTGAAGGAGGCCTGCACTCCCGGCGTCCGCTCAGAAGACTACCATTGACTCCACAGCATAGACGTGCACGCCTGGCGTGGTGCCGGGCTAGAGCGACTTGGATGAGGGAATGGCGGAACGTCGTGTTCTCCGATGAGTCACGCTTCTGTTCTGTCAGTGATAGTCACCGCAGACGCGTGTGGCGTCGGCGTGGAGAAAGGTCAAATCCGGCCGTAACTGTGGAGCGCCCTACCGCTAGACAACGCGGCATCATGGTTTGGGGCGCTATTGCGTATGATTCCACGTCACCTTTAGTGCGTATTCAAGGCACGTTAAATGCCCACCGCTACGTGCAGCATGTGCTGCGGCCGGTGGCACTCCCGTACCTTCAGGGGCTGCCCAGGATAATGCCCGCCCACACACTGCTCGCATCTCCCAACAGGCTCTACGAGGTGTACAGATGCTTCCGTGGCCAGCGTACTCTCCGGATCTCTCACCAATCGAACACGTGTGGGATCTCATTGGACGCCGTTTGCAAACTCTGCCCCAGCCTCGTACGGACGACCAACTGTGGCAAATGGTTGACAGAGAATGGAGAACCATCCCTCAGGACACCATCCGCACTCTTATTGACTCTGTACCTCGACGTGTTTCTGCGTGCATCGCCGCTCGCGGTGGTCCTACATCCTACTGAGTCGATGCCGTGCGCATTGTGTAACCTGCATATCGGTTTGAAATAAACATCAATTATTCGTCCGTGCCGTCTCTGTTTTTTCCCCAACTTTCATCCCTTTCGAACCACTCCTCCTTGGTGTTGCATTTGCTCTGTCAGTCAGTGTATGTAGCTGATTTCCTCTCCATATTACATTGTGTGTGTTTAATATTGTCAAAAAGAGAGTCTGGAGGCTAGCCAGTGAGGTCTGATTTTTGTTATCTATTGAAACACCTGGTTGGTTATTAGGGAGAACTAAAGCTGAGTCCTGGGAAACAGTCGCAGTCGCCAATAAACAAGAAGGTTCGTCGCATGTTAAAACGCGAAGAAAGTGCGTCATTTGCGCTGTTAATCGATTGCGATTGTAAAATCTGTGTATTTTAAGATATATATATACAGGGTAATTCACCCAACATGTTACACAGAAATAACTTCTAAACCATTAAAGATATCGGCATTCTGTTTTCATATTCGTGAATGGTACCCAGGGCCTTGTAAACTAACGTGTAATTTAGTCTCATGGGGTGATTAATAACCGAGATATTGATACTAACTCCATATTTTTAAATGGAACGGCACAAATTCATCCAGCTGGCCTGAAAGATCAACTGCGTACAAGTTTAAATATGTAAGTATTTTCAAAATCGGACAATTACGTTTTGAGATATAAATAAGAACAGCATGCGCGGTTTTGCTGCCGCATCGGACGGCGTGAAGTCGGACAAGGACATATTGAGGCGCAAGCTGCTTCCTGGCCTTGATTCCAGCCACAGAACGGATACCAGGCATGCACTGTAAACATAATGTGATGTACCGTAACATACCCTGGGTGTGCAATGTTATTGTATGACTGGCGAACACACAACGGGCAAGGGAGATTAAAGTTGTATTGTTTTGACATGTAATAGGTTGCGCTCGGTTGAGCGTTTCTTCTCACGGATGGAAATGGGAAGGTTTTGAAAAGGAAGTCGGCCGTGGCTTGTCACAAAGGTACCTATCTGGTATTTGCCTGGTGTTGAACATGGGACACCATGAAAATCACTTTCAGGTTGGGCGAGGCAGGACTCGAACCTACGCTCTCCCGAATGCACGCTACTATAGTCGCTCTGGAGCTCTGCGGAGATTAATGCGTGTAAACTAAAACATAAATAATAGTTTTGCTGCCATCTCACCACGATCAGCTCTGGACATTTGCTTGTCTAGAAAGAGGTCTTCCGGTGTTTTGTGTTATGATTATTTCTCAATTCATAGAATAGTATGAACTGTACACTAAAACCAGTGACAATTATAGCTTTCGTTTTGTTCCTTTCAAGGCAGAGTACTTATTTTATTCCTTTTAAACACATCAACCCTTTCTGTCCTGTCATGTGTTCGTCTGTCATGCACACTTTGCAAACCCATCACATGTGTACGAGGTGCTTACACGCCTGGTATCCATTCTGTGTCTGAACTCACTTCCAGGAAACTTCTTGTGCCTCAATATGTTCTTGCCCGACTTCACGCCGTCTGATGCAGCATTAAAATAGCGCATGCTGTTCTTACTTATATCTCAAAAAGTAATTATCCGATTTTGAAAATACTTACATATTTGAACTTGTACGTAGAAGAACCTCTGTATCAGATGTATGAATTTGTGCCGTTCCATTTAAAAATATGGAGTTAGTATCACTATCTCGGTTGTCAATCACCCCATGAGACTAAGTAGCACGTTATTTTACAAGACCCGGCGTACCATGTACGAATATGAAAACAAAATGATGACATCTTTAATGGTTTAGAAGTTATTTCAGTGTAACGTATTAGGTGAGTAACCCTGTATATAAGAAGATGATGTATACTGTAGACATGAACGGCTAAATACGAGGTCAACTAGCTAGATGTAGCCGGAATCTCCAAGATGACTACTTTTACAAGCCTGTGCCTATATTTGTATTAATGTTGTAGATAAAATTTGTTTGTCCCAATAAAATTTTCAGTGCGTGTGTCGAATTAATATTTAAATAATGATCAGGCGAATGTGTGATATTTCTGGTCGTCGTGTGAAACTCTTCATGGCAGTAAAATTCACGCCGAGAAACTGTAAAATGCGAAGTTTAAATAATGTGTTAAAATTCTTTGAGATATTGTTCAAACTGAGTTAAGTTAGAAAGGTGATAACGATAATGTAGTCGTGGTGAATGCAATAATTTCGAATATCGTATGAGTTCAGAATTTTTTGTCGAAATAATAATAATAATAATAATAATTACAACAGGATAAAAATTTTCTATGTTAAACGTGTATTTAACAGATATGTTGAGTAAGATTTGCGTTCGTGTCGAAATCCAGTGAAGTCTGACAAAGTTATATTTATTCGGGGGAAGTTCATTTTTGTGACATCGTGTATGTCGGTGATATAGGAAATCACGGTGTGTTATTGTGTTCTTGAGGTCTAAAAGTTGTAGTAAAAATGAATGAAAACATCCTTATAAAAATGTTCGTCACGAGAGTATTGAGGTTTGAGAGGTTTTGAAACAGGAAGAAATGGATTGTGCCGGAATGATATGTTGAGAGAATAGTCGTGTAGATGTTGAAGGCATAGGAAGCCTGTATTTCATGAGTAATGCCGCCGTGATAGGCGATGAAGATGAATTTTTGAGACAGGCTATATTTGTCGATGGTGAAGAATTTTTGAGACAGGCTGTATATTAAATGTGATATTTCTGAGGCAGGCGGTATTGAAATTCCGTTAGCAATCCGGAACAGCTGACCGGGTGAAGGTTGATTCAAAGCGAGTGCTTTGTGACCACGTTATGATTTCAAGTCAAGAACTCCCAGTCAAAAACTATTTCTGTAGAAGAATGTAGCTCTTGGCAGTAAAGTCCAAATGACGATTTATGTAAAGTCAGCATAATTAATGTTATAGTACGCGATCTCAAGGATAGAAGGGCATTCTGAATACATGGTTGGTGTTATTTGACTGTTCTAACAAATTTCCATTCAGTAAATTTCATATTTTACGAGACGATAAATTATCATTAAATCGCAAACATTGTGGGATGGGATATTGGACGTTATGAAAGTATAGTTTGGCTGTGTAGATTCATAGAATTTCGCTTCACTGGATATTTCGTTGATATGAATGTTTGGAATAGTGAGATTGTTGGCGATTTTGGGCCTCACCCTAGAATTACAGTGTGGATTTTTGCGATGGTGATGATTACTGTTTTGGCGATATTCACGTAACGTTAGACGTGTGCTGAAATTCATTATTATTTTTTCCAAACTTCACTGCGTATGTCGAGATCATGTTTGAGTCGTGGATTGTATAGCCGTGCGTTATTTATTTTCAATTTCACGTTTATGGACAAGATAGGGATTTAGTTGCATTTCCAGACTTGCGTTCATTCAGTGGCAAAATTCGTTTCATTGTGTGCTATAGTTTCGACAAGGTTTCCAGCTAAATGTCAAAGAGTGTGTTTGAAGTTACGATTTCGCCTGACATGTTAGAGGATGAGTAGACATCCCAGTTTCCGCTCGACAATAGATTTAGGACGTTATGCGTATCATAGGATAGGTTTAGGAAGGTATGTGTATATAGATGTTATTGTTAGGGTGTGTAGACACTATGTAGGCTCGACGATATATTTATAATAATAATAATGCTATTTACTTTACGTCTCACTGACTACTTTTACGGTTTTCGGAGACGCCGGGGTGCCGGAATTTTGTCCCGCAGGAGTTCTTTTACGTGCCAGTAAATCAACCGACACGAGGCTGACGTATTTGAGCACCTTCAAATACCATGGGACTGAGCCAGGATCGAACCTGCCAAGTTGGGGTCAGAAGGCCAGCGCCTCAACCGTCTGAGCCACTCAGCCCGGACGATAGGTTTAGGGTGTCGTCTGTATATATTCAAGTATTAGGCTAGGTGTTTTTGCGAAGTGGCTTGAACGATGGTAGTGTCTGCAGTAGTGTATGTAATGCGAAGAATGTTATCAAAGTAATATTGAGGCCATGTTTCGGCACAGCCCTTACCAGCTGGAAGGTGTTTACATAAGATTATGAAACCACTAGTGGCATGAACGTGAGGGTTGTGCAGCATTGGATACTGAGATAACGATGATCGATTATTTACTGCTGTTTGCCACGCGCGTTTGAGTTCATTGAACTTTAGTATTTATTTTAGTTCTTGGTTTAATTGTTTTGTCTTTCAGACGTCCGATTGCTTTGTTAGTGTGCGTGTTGAAACTTAGCTTATTTATGTGAGACTTGAGTTACGAATGTGGTTTCGATTTGTCAGCTGGGAATATATTTTATTTTCAATTTTCGTTCTTTCATTTTTATAATAGTTGACTGTGGTCTATCAATATACTTGTAGTTTATTGGGACAAACAATAAATAGATTGATCTGTAATGGTAGTCATAGTTGTAAAGGAAAGAATTCCCTAGATTGTTTTGCTATTTTTGATTTTATTTTATCATGTGGACTTGTAAGTTTATTAAACTTAACGTAACCGTTTATAACCTGAAAGTTGGTTTTATAAGAACACTTTTCAAGTGATTTACCACTTTTTCTTTAACTTCAGTGTTTAGCATTTCTTCTAAATGCATGATGAATAAGTATTTCCTGCATTTCGCAGTTTTGTTCCTTCAGAACGACGTAACATAACATCCTCTCCGATCGAATTGTTGTTGGTTCCTTCTGAACAGCTGTTTGGGTGATGCACGTTTCAGCATCGGGATTATTCTATAACTTAAGGGCGTCACGAGATGGCAATACATGGTGGAATCTTATTTTCAGTTAGCCGGGCTGAGTGCCCAACTTGGCAGGTTCGATCCTGGCTCAGTCCGGTGGTATTTTAAGGTGCTCAAATACGACAGCCCCGTGTCGGTAGATTTACTGGCACGGTAAAGAACTCCTGCGGGACCAAATTCCGGCACCTCGGCGTCTCCGAAGACCTTAAAAAGTAGGTAGTGGGACGTAAAACAAATAACATTATTATTATTTTTAGTTATGACTGCTGCCGTCAACTTGTAGTGAACACCATGCTTTCCAGTAGTATTTCGCAACCTATCCAAAGCAACTGATAGTCAATTTGGTTCGATTAAGGGTCCATTCGGCGGGTGTTCCCATATCCGATAGGGTATTTGACTGGTGGATAACCTTAATTAAATGTAAATCTGGAACTCTATTTGTTGAAGGTCAGATTTTCCACGGATCGTGTGGATTAATTCTCAGTTATCGTTTGGATCATTAGGTGCCCGATTTTCAGGTTTTATTTTCGTTGTTCTAGTTTTCGCTGTCCACTAATCTGTGATATTTCTACCTTTCTCCGGAGAAAGTTCTTCGATGAATGTAAAAGATAAAACTCACGCAATTTAATGTGACTGCGTTGAAACGTAAAATGATTAAAATTTTCTTGATGAATGATTTTATAGCATAATTCTTTTTTGCATTTTGATCATTCAATAAAAGTTAGTAAGCACATATTTGCTCCTCATTTCAAGTAGTTAGGCTCTCTTCTGAACCCCATCGTTTGGTTAAGATCGTGACTGAAATATTCCCGCTACGACTCCAAGATTTAAGAGTCCGATATTGCTCTACTGCAGCAGCTGTAGCCGACCAACGATGGAATGGTAAGTTCAAGGGTTCAGCAGAGGTACTCGACTTTTCGGAAATTTCATATATTAACCAAAAATCGAACCAGTCAGCTTCCTGAGAAGCAAGCTGCTGCGTAAGTGAGCTATTGCTGTTGTAAAGATACTTAAATAGCGAATATTGTAATGGTTGTTTTAATTCGTACGATCATCTCTTGAAGAAATACGATCTATTTGGGGTTATTGTACGATCCTGACCATCTCAGAAGTTGGCAACGCTGCTCTGTGCTGATCATCAAAGTTCAGTGCATCGAAATCAAAAGTAAACTGTCCATATTTAATCTTGAATTATCTTTTATTTCACTTTCTCGTTACTCAAAGCTCTCCGTATTGTATTTGTATTTCTCTTCTTTGTTCTCACTTTGAGAGTGATCAAGGTTTTCGATGCGTATAATGCTGTTTATTTCTGTGTTATAGTGTCTTAGTTTTGCATTCCAGGATATTTTACATATGTTCCAGGTGGTCCTGTAGGCTTTATGTAATTATAAGTTTATTTATCTTCATATTTTCTGTATATGCCGCTCGAGAATGGAACCGTTTGCCGGATGACGTCAGAGAAATACCAACCACAGGGCCATTTAAAAGAGCGTTAAGAAGTACAGTAGGATGCGAGTGAATTGTGCAGTTCTAGTCTTTCACTGATCGTGCTATTACAATGTCATTACTAGCTATTATTATTATTATTATTATTATTATTATTATTATTATTATTATTATTATTATTATTATTATTATTATTCGTTTAGGTCTACAATTGACCACATGGTTCTTAACTCTAGTGAGCTTTTTCCTTCTTCTTAGCCCAGTATTCCTTCATTCTAACGCTATGGATGTCTTTTCTTTCTTGAGTCCATTTCACTCCTACTCCTGGACGCAGTGATTTAGTTGTTAGTGACTGGAGAGAGTCAGATGTCTTGATTAACTTTCTGAAATTATCCCGGTTGTAAATGTCAATGTGATCAATGTTTAGGTATTGTTGGTCTCTCCGAACTAAATTCGTCCATTTGGCATTTGTTGCTTTTATTATTATTATTATTATTATTATTATTATTATTATCGCTTCTGTAAGTATGCATGTGTCACTGGGGTGGAGTTTTATTTCAGTTGTATACTTTGATTGTGTTTTATTGTGCTGTATCTAGTATTAATTACGGTAGTACTAATTATGACTCTGGTGTATACTAATTGGCTTAGTGTAAGAGAAGGCCTGATGGCCTTAACTACGTCAATAAAGACATTTATCTATCTATCTATCGATAAAATTTCAAACAGTGAAGTGGCTGTAATAAGACGTTCTCAGGAGGACAACTAATAGTGTGCAGGAAAGTGCAGCTGATATGCTTGTTGTTTACGAGATATGTAATTTGTCATCGCGATGGATATAATACAATTTGTACTTGTCAGTGTAGGCGGGTCAGTAAAATTCTCATGATAACCTCTGACTTGCAGACAGTTGCAGCGTCCTTGCCGTGAACAAATACCCGCTCTATGGTCAGTAAGAAGATTACAGCTCTCTTCTTGCAGTAGCAGCCTTGACTGGGGCAACTGAGACGATTCATTATAAGGAAGCTATAATTCGATATTTTAATTTCTAATTTATATATTTGTTTACAATTTACTTTACGTCGCACCGACACAGATAGGTCTTATAGCGACGATGGAATAGAAAAGTGCTAGGAGTGAGAAGGAAGAGGCATTTGCCTGGCGTGAAAATTAGAAAACAGAGAAACAGAGAAAACCACCTTCAGGGCTGCGGATGGTACGGTTCGAACTCACTATCTTCCGAATTCAAGCCGAGAGCTACGTTACTCAAACGGCCCAGCCACTCGCTCGGTATATCATAATCCTAATCGGAAAGAACCATCGTCCAATCGAAGAGTATTAAATTAATTGACGCTTCTCCCCTTCCTCTAACGAGTATTTTCCAGACGTCGACTGTATGTAAATATATTTTTTACGTAAAAATACTTTCTGAATTAGAGCTACGTATTTTTATTTAAGAAACCTTTAGCATAAGATAGTTCTTTACTTTCCTTTGCGGTAAACAACTGATCACGAATATGTCTCTTAATAAATGAAACACAAGTTGGTAACAAACAATTCATTGCATAATTTCACAGAGACGGGTACAGAAGTATTTTTTTAAATCGTCTCAGGACCTGTCAGCGATGCTGAGTAGAGGTTTGTGCCAGGAGAAGTGTGAGATATAATTGGTCGTACGCAGTACTTTTGATGTCAACACACATGCTTTATACGGACCAACTTCTTCTCTCACGGTTTGTTGTGTACTTAGATTGTTTATTCATTACTATAACAGGATGCCTAGTGAGAGCACAGAATACAAAAATAATATTTCACGAATCTTTATGTTCCAGTTCATTGTTCCAAAGCCTGCACGGTTGCTAGGTAACATTCTCTGGCCATCCATCCATACCTTATACCACAGACTGAATGGTTGCTAGGTAACATTCTCTGGCCATCCATCAATACCTTATATCACATTCTGTACGGTTGCTAAGTACCATTGTCTGGCCATCCATCCATACCTCACATCACAGCCTGTACGTTTGCTAGGTAACTTTGTCTGGCCATCCACCCATACCTCACATCACAGCCTGCATGGTTGCTAGGTACATTTGTCTGGCCATCCATCTATACCTCACATCACAGCCTGCACGGTTGCTAGGTACATTTGTCTGGCAATCCATCCATACCTCATATCACAGCCTGCACGGTTGCTAGGTAACATTGTCTAGGCATCCATCTATACCTTACATTACAACCTGCACGGTTGCTAGGTAACATTGTCTAGGCAACCATCTATACCTTACATTACAACCTGCACGGCTGCTAGGTAACATTGTCTAGGCATCCATTTATACCTTACATTACAACTTGCACGGTTGCTAGGTAACACTGTCTAGGCATCCATCTATACCTTACATTACAACCTGCACGGCTGCTAGGTAACATTGTCTAGGCATCCATCTATACCTTACATTACAACCTGCACGTTTGCTAGGTAACATTGTCTAGGCATCCATCTATACCTTACATTACAACCTGCACGATTGGTAGGTAACATTGTCTAGGCATCCATCTATACCTTACATTACAACCTGCACGGTTGCTAGGTAACATTGTCTGCTGGTGAATATTGTTTTAAGAGAAAGTACAACTAGGCAACTATCCTCTTTATGAAAGTAATCAGAGAGAAAAATGGAAGGGTTCTGACACTTCGAGAAATGAAGGTATCGGCCACAGAAGGACGAATGTCACGAAGGGCGTGAACATGAAATACTCCCTAGGCCTCGAATGCTCTAATACCGTCTGGGTCGTAAAAGAACAAGGGTTAACGAAGCGAGGTTGTATAGGATAGATGAAAGTGAGGAGACTGGCACAAGTAAGTGGAAGCAATGCCAGTACTCGGCTACGGGTCTCGTGGTTGCCAACCCACGCTCCTAAGTTGAGAAAACCTAGGGCCCCTATTAGTCGCCTGTTACGACAGGCAGGGGATACCGTGGGTGCCATTCTACTGCCCCCACCCACAGGGTATTAACATTGTCTGGTCATCCATCAATACTATGTATCACAACCTTCTCGGCAGGTAACATCGTCGGGCCATCCATCCATACCTTACATTACAACCTACACGGTTGCTAGGTAACATTGTCTGACCATCCATCCATACCTTACATCACAGCCTGCATGCTTGCTAGGGTTACACTTTCGTCACGCTACGTCCGTAACGCGATTTTTTGAATGACCCACCAACCATAAGACATATTAATGTAAAAAAGTCGAGCCTCCAGGTTGGTTTCCTTGTCTTTCATCAGGGTATGTATTTGATGGTTTGCTGCTGACGGTAACTATAGAAATGCTTCGTGGAACGTGTATTGGAAGTCCGTTTGGCGAATCATGAGGTGGAGCTATCCAACACCCCCTACTATCTGGACTCAGAGATCGTCGTGCTGTGCCGTGGTGGTGTTACGTCTTTATTTGTAGAGAATAGATTTCCGTGCATGACACCGTCTTCCCTGTTAACAGCTCTATCTCTGAGGCTTCACCTCACAAGTCGAGCATGATTGCCTTTTACAGCCAGTCCCAATGAGAAAATGTCGCTCAATGGGTCCGTTGTCGAGTGCATTTCAATGGGCTTGGCAGACTCATATGCCATAGTAACTTCTGGCTCGATGAGGAAAGCAGCGGGAAACTACCTGACTCCGCACTTTTCTAGTATGCCTCTTCAGTGATGCGTAGGCCATCCATGTCAGCCGATAGCGGAGCTGACCCTAGCCTTCGGGATGAATACTTAAGAAAATATCAAATTATCCGTGAAATATTGCTGACCAAATATAGATGTAGTGTATTTATATAGTACATTGCTCCTGCCCTTAAATGAAATACTATAATATTCTTTGGAAATAGTCTTTTGTCAGTAGAATAACAAGGTCTGTCACCATTTCAACATCTGACGACGGATCATAGGATCATAACTTCCGAAACACGTTGTGGAGTGAATTACTTAACAGAACTTCAAAGTGCCTGGTGAACTTTGGGGCGACTTTGGGGCCTTGCAGTGACATGAGTACGGTATTTCTTAGAGGCGGAGTTCATCCGACGTGACGCGACTAAATGTATAAGCATAAGTGACATCACAAAATGTTTTACCTTAAGAGGTGCACGGGCTGCAGACTTGTATAAATAGGGAAACCACGGAAATCCATCTTCAAGGCTGACGATGGTGGGATTCGGACCCACTATCTTCTGAATACACGCTTACAGCTCCACGACCCTAAACGCACGGCTAAGGGCTCATTTACATTGGACGCACGCCTGCACGAATAACTGGTGATGCGATTGTATGCAAGTGGCTTGCATGCGCGTGAAGTGATTATTCTGTATGCAACACGGTCGCGCGTAGGCTTTCAAAATAGGTTCATCGGACGATGAGAGTTTTGTAATGGAAAATATTGTTTCATTTGATCGATTTTAGCTATGGATTCAGCTGCAATAAGAAAAGAATAAGTGAATTGATATTTTACTGATAGAAGAAGATAAAGAACACAAACGTATTTTTCCTGGTCTACTCAAAGAACCGGAAAAGTTCTTTCGGTATTTCCGAATTTTGTCTTTGATTCTTATTTCATCCTGGAAAAATAACTGAATTAATCTTGAGACCATCAAACTTTACGATCTGTGTGTCTCCAGAAGAAAAGCTCGTTGTTACATTCAGGCAAACTTTAAGTCTTACAAAAATTACCTATATCATTTAAGTAAATTGTTTTTTAAAATTATAACATGAAGTAATTTTATTTTATATTGAGCAATTATTGACAAGTTGCGCCACTGATCGCCCAGTAATTAAATACTCTGCCAACTAGTGGCCTCGGCTAATAGCGGCCTAATATGCATTCAGAGGGGAGCTTACGAAAATGGACGATGCTAACAAACATGAAACATCTTCCAGCCTTCTGAAACGCACCCGAAATAGTGCAAATACTACATGACTTTGCACCGCAATAAATTAATTTAAGGACGATTCTTCATTGGGTGATTAAGCTTCTTAAGCTCTACTGAGGCACTTCACGGTACATCGAGAATTAAATAGAGACAGGCCACCATACAGTATAGTTTGTGTGTTTGCTCTTTTTTTTTAAGTTTCTTATGTAAATGTAGTATGGATTATTCTCTATTTAATGCAATGCTTCTCGCTTCTGACACGATAAATGAATACATCAGGTGATTACAAATTCTACAGAGGTAGACATTACGACAGGCAGGAAGCCATCCACCTCTGTGGTGTAGTGGTTAGTGCGATTAGCTGCCACGCCCGGAGGTCCGGATTCGGTTTTCGACTCTGCCACGAAATTTGAAAAGTGGTACGAGGGCTGGGACAGGGTTCACTCAGCCTCCGAAGGTCAACTGAGTAAAGGGGGGTTCCATTCCCTCCTCAAACATCCTCGAAATGATTTTCCGTGGTTTCCAAATTCTCCAGGAAACACATATTTCTTTATTCATTGCTAAATATGTATTATGGGAATGTAATAACAATGCCGTTAATCGGGTGCCTCTATGTCCAACCATTCTCAAGTTATGTGCGAAAGTAGTAACTGGTCGTGACGTCACTGCGCTGTAGAGTCTACCTGACAGCCTTGACGTTGGGAGTAAACTCGCGCAGTCTTTTCCCGCACTCCTTCTGCTGCTGCCGTGTTCTTTTGTTGCCAGTGTTAGTGGGCTTATTTTTATTTATAATGGATGTAAATACCATTCGTCCGTATCAGTATGAGCTAGAACGAACGACGTTTGCTGATGTACATTCAGATAGCGATCTTGACATGGATATGCTAAACACTACAGGCCGTGCCGGCACGCGAATTTGGTGCAAATGTAATGAAATGAAATGTCGTATGGATTTTAGTGCTGGGATATCCCAGGACGGGTTCGGCTCGCCAGGTGCAGGTCTTTCTATTTGACTCCCGTAGGCGACCTGCGCGTCGTGATGAGGATGAAATGTTGATGAAGACAACCCATACACCCAGCCCCCGTGCCATTGGAATTAACCAATTAAGGTTAAAATCCCCGACCCGGCCGGGAATCGAACCCGGGGCCCTCTGAATTGAAGGCTAGTAAGCTGACCGTTCAGCCAACGAGTCGGACTAAACGTAGTGAGTGTACCATCATGGATACGGATGAAGAAAGTGTATGCTGTTGTGAATTAGACAATGTAAAAGCAGTGAAATCTGAGAAATTTATGTGTATAACAAGAAGTCCCTCGTTTACAAGGCTTATTTTAGACCGTGAAGTATTGACAATGACAAGGCATAACATGAGCTTTAAAACAAAGAACATGACAAGGAAACGTTTACTGACAGCTTTAAATCCATCAAATAGAGCTTGGCGTTTTATTTGTTACAAACAGTTCACTTCGTGGGTAAATTCATGGACTGCGATTGGTAAAAAGAACAGAGTTGTCATACCATCATGTGTTGTCAACACCATAAGCAACACATTTCCGGAACCCGATGGCACCTATGTGGGCTTCAAGCTCTAAATGAAAAAGTGAAATTAAAACAGTAGAATTATGTAAGAGTTTCCTAAGCTTGTTTGTATGATAAATGTAGATAATGTATTATTTTGACATGAAGTACGGTACCTCATTTATTATTGCGAGTGAAATCGTGAGAAGTGCTTCTTGATCAGGTCGTCATTGGAAGGTTGAGGTATTGGAGCGATGTTTTTAGGCAGTGACAGATCCATTGCTTGATAGTAGTATAATTGGATGGTTCTGCCGCACCTCCGCCGCCGCACGCCTCCGCCCGCCTCCTCCTCCGCCGCCGCCCGCGGGAAATTTGAATTTTGGCGGGAAATTTGAATTTTGGCGCGAGATTTGAATTTGTAAACAAAGCCACGTGCTTTTTGACAGCTGTCATCGACAACAACGCAACGCTAACCTCACTGCTGCCATCTTGACGGGCCTAAACCTCACTAGTGCCAACTTAACCTAACTAGAATGAGGTAAACAAAGCCACGTGTTTTTTGACAGCCACGTGCTTTTTGACAGACAATAACGCATCGCTAACCTCAGTACTGCCATCTTGACGGGCCTAAACCTCAGTAGTGCCAACTTAACCTCACTAGCGCGAGGTAAACAAAGCCACGTGCTTTTTGACAGCCACGTGCTTTTTGACAGATTTGTAAACAAAGCCACGTGCTTTTTGACAGCTGTCATCGACAACAACGCATCGCAAACCTCAGTACTACCATCTTGACAGGCCTAAACCTCAGTAGTGCCAACTTAACCTAACTAGCATGAGGTAAACAAAGCCACGTGTTTTTTGACAGCCACGTGCTTTTTGACAGATTTGTAAACAAAGCCACGTGCTTTTTGACAGACAACAACGCATCGCTAACCTCAGTACTGCCATCTTGACGGGCCTAAACCTCAGTAGTACCAACTTAACCTAACTAGCGCGAGATAAACAAAGCCACGTGCTTTTTGACAGCCACGTGCTTTTTTGACAGCTGTCATCCGCCATCTTTAAACTACAGAGCACCGTGCTGCCCTCTTTCATCACCTATCATCGGCAGTGCTGCCATCTTGACAGACCTAAACCTTAGTGCTACCAACTTAACCTCACTAGCTCGAGATAAACAAATCCACGTGCTTTTTGACAGCCACGTGCTTTTTTGATAGCTGTCATCCGCCATCTTTGAGCACAGTGCTACCCTCTTTAGCTACTTACCTTTGAAATGTGGTGGCGGATAATTTGAAAAATGCTTTTCGACAAGCAGCCATCTTTAATCCAGAGAGAACAGTGCTACCCTCTATGTGGTGGCGGCAAATTGAAAAATTCCACGTGCTCTTGTTTGGAAACAAACTCACGTGCTTTTTCGACAGCTACCATCTGCCATCTTTAATCTATAGAGCACAGTGCTGCCCTCTTTAGCTACTTACCTTTGAAATGTGGTGGCGACAAATTCCACGTGCTCTTGTTTAGTAAACAAACTCACGTGCTTTTTTGTCAGCTGTCATCCGCCATCTTTAATCTATAGAGCACAGTGCTGCCCTCTTTATCGTAGTAGATGTAAATTCGTCACAGCTGTCATCCGCAGTGCTGTCATCTTAACGGGCTTAAACCTTAGTGCTACCAACTTAACCTTACTAGCGCGAGATAAACAAATCCACGTGCTTTTTGACAGCTGTCATCCACCATCTTTAATCTATAGAGCACAGTGGTGCCCTCTTTAGCTACTTACCTTTGAAATGTGGTGGCGGATAATTTGAAAAATGCTTTTTGATAGCAGCCATCTTTGAGCACCGTGCTACCCTCTTTTGTGGTGGCAGGCAATTCCACGTGACAGCAGCCATCTTTAATCATGAGAGCACCGTGCTGCCCTCTATGTGGTGGCGGCAAATTCTACATGCTCTTGTTTGGAAACAAACTCACGTGCTTTTTTCTGACAGCTGTCATCCGCCATCTTGCATCACAAACCTCAGTGCTGCGCTCTTTAGCTAGATACCTTTGAAATGTGGTGGCGGCAATTTGAAAAAAATCTATGTGCTCTTGTTTAGTAAACAAAGCCACGTGCTTTTTATGACAGCTATCATCCACCATCTTTAATCAATAGAGCACGGTGCTGCTATCATGCAGGCAATTTCATCACCTGTCATCCGCCATCTTTTAATGAACAGAGCACCGTGCTGCTCTCTGTAGTAGCGGGCAATTTGAAAAGTTCTGTTAGCTGTCATCCGCCATCTTTAATCAAGAGAGCACCGTGCTGCCATCTATGTGGTGGCGGCAAATTCTACGTGCTACGCGCAGCTGTCATCCACCATCTTACATCGCAAACCTCAGTGCTACACTCTATGTGGTGGCGGATAATTTAAAAAGAAAAATTCTACATCAGTCCTCTCTCGACGCTAATTGCACAAGATGGTGACTATACATGACTCCTTAAAGGTGCTTATGCAAGATGATCGCTATACATAGACGCCCTTGGGATGCTTGCGCAAGATGGCGGTTATACAAGGCTCCTTATGAGGGATGCTTGCGCGAGATGGTGGTTGCTCTTATGAGGCGGCTTAAGGATCCATGACTAGAGACGCCCTAATGATGCTTGCGCAAGATGGCGGATGCAAGATGGCGGCTATACATAGCTCCTTATGAGACAGCCAGTACTCGATACAACATGTGATCAGAACATTGATTGATGTGTTCAGAACACTGTACTCGATACAACATGTGATTAAAACATTGTGTGGTGTGTTCAGAACACTACATAAGTAGAATCGAACGCTGTATTAGGGGATACCTTTGTTTAGATTGAAACATAACAAGACTAGAATTGAACACTGCACATTGATTGATTGATGTGTTCAGAACACAAAATAAGTAGAATCGAACACTGTACTCGATACAACATGTGATTAAAACATTGTCTGGTGTGTTCAGAACACTAATCGAACGCTGTACAACATGTTAGGGGATACCTTTGCTTAGATTGAAACATAACAAGACTAGAATTGAACACTGCACTCGATGTCGTTACATGCGATCAGAACAATGATTGATGTGTTCAGATCACGAAACAAGTAGAACCGAACACTGTACAACATGTTAGGGGATACCTTTGTTTAGATTGAAACATAACAAGACTAGAATTGAACACTGCACTCGATACAACATGTAATCAGAACATTGATTGATGCGTTCAGATCACGAAACAAGTAGAACCGAACACTGTACAACATGTTAAGGGATACCTTTGTTTAGATTGAAACTAACAAGACTAACACTTCAAATGATTTGCTTAGTACGAAAATAAAAAAATATATACCGCGTAGCTAACTCGTTCATCACACTGCTAAGACGCTTAGTAATTGTGAATACACTCATACGAAAATCAAGAAAGCACACTGCGTAGCCAACTCGCTCGGCTCACTCGCTTAGTATTTGCAACACACACGGATAAAAATGTTCCGAGATACTTACATGTTTTTTAAGGGAGGGTGAAAGATCATAAATTATATGTACACATGTTGTCTCCTCCAAGTTGTAAGATGAAATAGACGCAGTACTGCGAGTTTCCGCTCTAGCTGGCGAACGGAAGTAGCATGATATCTCAGGAAAAAATAATACGCGTGAGCTTGCAAGTCAGACACAATGATGGATACCGCGATTCAAATCCTGGTAACTTATGCCGTCGGGAAGGGTATCCGGCGAGCATCTAGCTGTAAATCCTCGATTCTCGACAGATTCTTAATCCGAGTTCTTTGACGTCAGGAAGGGCAACTAGTTGAAAACAATTATCGAACACGCATCGCGAAGGCAAGAGTGTGCAGCGATATGCTTGTTTAGACTTGCAGATTACGAAAAGAAACATAACAAGACTTGAGTCTTAAAACAAATTCTTGCGATTTAAAATCTTAGTCAGGAAGGGCATCCAGCAGTAAAACAATAGTTCGTGATTTAAAATCTAGCAGTAAAACCCCCGATTCTCGACAGATTCTTAATCCGAGTTCTTTGACGTCAGGAAGGGCAACCGGTTGAAAACAATTATCGAACACGCATCGCGAAGGCAAGAGTGTGCAGCGATATGCTTGTTTAGACTTGCAGATTACGAAAAGAAACATAACAAGACTAGAGTCTTAAAACAAATTCTTGCAATTTAAAATCTTAGTCAGGAAGGGCATCCAGCAGTAAAACAATAGTTCGTGATTTAAAATCTAGCAGTAAAACCCCCGATTCTCGACAGATTCTTAATCCGAGTTCTTTGACGTCAGGAAGGGCAACTAGTTGAAAACAATTATCGAACACGCATCGCGAAGGCAAGAGTGTGCAGCGATATGCTTGTTTAGACTTGCAGATTACGAAAAGAAACATAACAAGACTTGAGTCTTAAAACAAATTCTTGCGATTTAAAATCTTAGTCAGGAAGGGCATCCAGCAGTAAAACAATAGTTCGTGATTTAAAATCTAGCAGTAAAACCCCCGATTCTCGACAGATTCTTAATCCGAGTTCTTTGACGTCAGGAAGGGCAACCGGTTGAAAACAATTATCGAACACGCATCGCGAAGGCAAGAGTGTGCAGCGATATGCTTGTTTAGACTTGCAGATTACGAAAAGAAACATAACAAGACTTGAGTCTTAAAACAAATTCTTGCGATTTAAAATCTTAGTCAGGAAGGGCATCCAGCAGTAAAACAATAATTCGTGATTTAAAATCTAGCAGTAAAACCCCCGATTCTCGACAGATTCTTAATCCGAGTTCTTTGACGTCAGGAAGGGCAAGCGGTTGAAAACAATTATCGAACACGCATCGCGAAGGCAAGAGTGTGCAGCGATATGCTTGTTTAGACTTGCAGATTACGAAAAGAAACATAACAAGACTTGAGTCTTAAAACAAATTCTTGCGATTTAAAATCTTAGTCAGGAAGGGCATCCAGCAGTAAAACAATAGTTCGTGATTTAAAATCTAGCAGTAAAACCCCGATTCTCGACAGATTCTTAATCCGAGTTCTTTGACGTCAGGAAGGGCAACCGGTTGAAAACAATTATCGAACACGCATCGCGAAGGCAAGAGTGTGCAGCGATATGCTTGTTTAGACTTGCAGATTACGAAAAGAAACATAACAAGACTTGAGTCTTAAAACAAATTCTTGCGATTTAAAATCTTAGTCAGGAAGGGCATCCAGCAGTAAAACAATAGTTCGTGATTTAAAATCTAGCAGTAAAACCCCCGATTCTCGACAGATTCTTAATCCGAGTTCTTTGACGTCAGGAAGGGCAACCGGTTGAAAACAATTATCGAACACGCATCGCGAAGGCAAGAGTGTGCAGCGATATGCTTGTTTAGACTTGCAGATTACGAAAAGAAACATAACAAGACTTGAGTCTTAAAACAAATTCTTGCGATTTAAAATCTTAGTCAGGAAGGGCATCCAGCAGTAAAACAATAGTTCGTGATTTAATATCTAGCAGAAAAACCCCCGATTCTCGACAGATTCTTAATCCGAGTTCTTTGACGTCAGGAAGGGCAACCGGTTGAAAACAATTATCGAACACGCATCGCGAAGGCAAGAGTGTGCAGCGATATGCTTGTTTAGACTTGCAAATTACGAAAAGAAACATAACAAGACTTGAGTCTTAAAACAAATTCTTGCGATTTAAAATCTTAGTCAGGAAGGGCATCCGGTACAAGACTTGAGTCTTAAAACAAATTCTTGCGATTTAAAATCTCAGTCAGGAAGGGCATCCAGCAGTAAAACAATAGTTCGTGATACTGCGATTTAAAATCTAGCTGTATATCCCCCGATTCTCGACAGATTCTTAATCCGAGTTCTTTGACGTCAGGAAGGGCAACTAGTTGAAAACAATTATCGAACACGCAGCGCGAAGGCAAGAGTGTGCAGCGATATGCTTGTTTAGACTTGCAGATTACGAAAAGAAACATAACAAGACTTGAGTCTTAAAACAAATTCTTGCGATTTAAAATCTTAGTCAGGAAGGGCATCCAGCAGTAAAACAATAGTTCGTGATTTAAAATCTAGCAGTAAAACCCCCGATTCTCGACAGATTCTTAATCCGAGTTCTTTGACGTCAGGAAGGGCAACCGGTCGAAAACAATAGGGTATGATGTAAGAGGTTAGATACTACCAGTTTTGCGTCAGGAAGGGCAACTAGTCTTAAAACAAAACAGATTCTTAATCCGAGTTGTTTGACGTCAGGAAGGGCAAACGGTCGAAAACTATAGTGTATGATGTAAGAGGTTAGATACTGCCAGTTTTGCGTCAGGAAGGGCAACTCAACAAATTCTTGCGATTTAAAATCCTAGTCAGGAAGGGCAGCCGGTCGTAAAACTATGGTGTGAGGCGGGGTGTGCAAAAAAGCCAGCATTAAGTAAGGGCTGTTGATAGGAGGCGTTAAACCATGTGCATGCTCCTTCACCAGGAGAAGCATACATGCCGGTACCGTGCAGGTTCTTTCGATAGGAGTAGGCACTGTGTGTGTTTTAACCTCTCCGTACAATCATGATATTTTACGTTAGGAACTTACATAGGCTAAATGCTACACATTCCGTGTAAGAGGTTAGATACTGCCAGTTTTGCGTCAGGAAGGGCAACTCAACAAATTCTTGCGATTTAAAATCCTAGTCAGGAAGGGCAGCCGGTCGTAAAACTATGGTGTGAGGCGGGGTGTGCGAAAAGCCAGCATTAAGTAAGGGCTGTTGATAGGTGGCGTTAAACCATGTGCATGCTCCTTCACCAGGAGAAGCATACATGCCGGTACCGTGCAGGTTCTTTCGATAGGAGTAGGCACTGTGTGTGTTTTAACCTCTCCGTACAATCATGATATTTTACGTTAGGAACTTACATAGGCTAAATGCTACACATTCCGTGGCAGAGCCGGGAATCGAACTCGGACCTCCGAGGGTAGCAGCTAACTACTACACTACAGAGGAGGACTATTTCAGAATATTTTACAACCTTAATTAGTACTGTGTTTTAAGAGCTTGAATGGTACTCAGCTAAGAAGACGTTCGCGAGTTACAAGCCGCTTATCAGTGTCCTCGTTCAAGGCCGAGCCGGAAGATACGTGTACAATTTCAGCTAACACACGCATTCCGCTGCTCGCTCTGCGCTGATACGACTTCATGGACAGTAGAACAAACCCATAGCCTACAGTATGCATGCCTCTCACCCGGTAGTCTCGGGTTCGATTCTCTTGGGAATAAAAATGTGTTTAAATCGCAAGAATTTGTTGAGTTGTCCTTTGCACACTCTTGCCTTCGCGATGCGTGTTCGATAATTGTTTTCAACCGGTTGCCCTTCCTGACGTCAAAGAACTCGGATTAAGAATCTGTCGAGAATCGGGGGTTTTACTGCTAGATTTTAAATCACGAACTATTGTTTTACTGCTGGATGCCCTTCCTGACTAAGATTTTAAATCGCAAGAATTTGTTTTAAGACTCAAGTCTTGTTATGTTTCTTTTCGTAATCTGCAAGTCTAAACAAGCATATCGCTGCACACTCTTGCCTTCGCGATGCGTGTTCGATAATTGTTTTCAACTAGTTGCCCTTCCTGACGTCAAAGAACTCGGATTAAGAATCTGTCGAGAATCGGGGGTTATACAGCTAGATTTTAAATCGCAGTATCACGAACTATTGTTTTACTGCTGGATGCCCTTCCTGACTAAGATTTTAAATCGCAAGAATTTGTTTTAAGACTAGAGTCTTGTACCGGATGCCCTTCCTGACTAAGATTTTAAATCGCAAGAATTTGTTTTAAGACTCAAGTCTTGTTATGTTTCTTTTCGTAATCTGCAAGTCTAAACAAGCATATCGCTGCACACTCTTGCCTTCGCGATGCGTGTTCGATAATTGTTTTCAACCGGTTGCCCTTCCTGACGTCAAAGAACTCGGATTAAGAATCTGTCGAGAATCGGGGGTTTTACTGCTAGATTTTAAATCACGAACTATTGTTTTACTGCTGGATGCCCTTCCTGACTAAGATTTTAAATCGCAAGAATTTGTTTTAAGACTCAAGTCTTGTTATGTTTCTTTTCGTAATCTGCAAGTCTAAACAAGCATATCGCTGCACACTCTTGCCTTCGCGGTGCGTGTTCGATAATTGTTTTCAACCGGTTGCCCTTCCTGACGTCAAAGAACTCGGATTAAGAATCTGTCGAGAATCGGGGGTTTTACTGCTAGATTTTAAATCACGAACTATTGTTTTACTGCTGGATGCCCTTCCTGACTAAGATTTTAAATCGCAAGAATTTGTTTTAAGACTCAAGTCTTGTTATGTTTCTTTTCGTAATCTGCAAGTCTAAACAAGCATATCGCTGCACACTCTTGCCTTCGCGATGCGTGTTCGATAATTGTTTTCAACCGGTTGCCCTTCCTGACGTCAAAGAACTCGGATTAAGAATCTGTCGAGAATCGGGGGTTTTTCTGCTAGATATTAAATCACGAACTATTGTTTTACTGCTGGATGCCCTTCCTGACTAAGATTTTAAATCGCAAGAATTTGTTTTAAGACTCAAGTCTTGTTATGTTTCTTTTCGTAATCTGCAAGTCTAAACAAGCATATCGCTGCACACTCTTGCCTTCGCGCTGCGTGTTCGATAATTGTTTTCAACTAGTTGCCCTTCCTGACGTCAAAGAACTCGGATTAAGAATCTGTCGAGAATCGAGGATTTACAGCTAGATGCTCGCCGGATACCCTTCCCGACGGCATAAGTTACCAGGATTTGAATCGCGGTATCCATCATTGTGTCTGACTTGCAAGCTCACGCGTATTATTTTTTCCTGAGATATCATGCTACTTCCGTTCGCCAGCTAGAGCGGAAACTCGCAGTACTGCGTCTATTTCATCTTACAACTTGGAGGAGACAACATGTGTACATATAATTTATGATCTTTCACCCTCCCTTAAAAAACATGTAAGTATCTCGGAACATTCTTATCCGTGTGTGTTGCAAATACTAAGCGAGTGAGCCGAGCGAGTTGGCTACGCAGTGTGCTTTCTTGATTTTCGTATGAGTGTATTCACAATTACTAAGCGTCTTAGCAGTGTGATGAACGAGTTAGCTACGCGGTATATATTTTTTTATTTTCGTACTAAGCAAATCATTTGAAGTGTTAGTCTTGTTAGTTTCAATCTAAACAAAGGTATCCCTTAACATGTTGTACAGTGTTCGGTTCTACTTGTTTCGTGATCTGAACGCATCAATCAATGTTCTGATTACATGTTGTATCGAGTGCAGTGTTCAATTCTAGTCTTGTTATGTTTCAATCTAAACAAAGGTATCCCCTAACATGTTGTACAGTGTTCGGTTCTACTTGTTTCGTGATCTGAACACATCAATCATTGTTCTGATCGCATGTAACGACATCGAGTGCAGTGTTCAATTCTAGTCTTGTTATGTTTCAATCTAAACAAAGGTATCCCCTAACATGTTGTACAGCGTTCGATTAGTGTTCTGAACACACCAGACAATGTTTTAATCACATGTTGTATCGAGTACAGTGTTCGATTCTACTTATTTTGTGTTCTGAACACATCAATCAATCAATGTGCAGTGTTCAATTCTAGTCTTGTTATGTTTCAATCTAAACAAAGGTATCCCCTAATACAGCGTTCGATTCTACTTATGTAGTGTTCTGAACACACCACACAATGTTTTAATCACATGTTGTATCGAGTACAGTGTTCTGAACACATCAATCAATGTTCTGATCACATGTTGTATCGAGTACTGGCTGTCTCATAAGGAGCTATGTATAGCCGCCATCTTGCATCCGCCATCTTGCGCAAGCATCCTTAGGGCGTCTCTAGTCATGGATCCTTAAGCCGCCTCATAAGAGCAACCACCATCTCGCGCAAGCATCCCTCATAAGGAGCCTTGTATAACCGCCATCTTGCGCAAGCATCCCAAGGGCGTCTATGTATAGCGATCATCTTGCATAAGCACCTTTAAGGAGTCATGTATAGTCACCATCTTGTGCAATTAGCGTCGAGAGAGGACTGATGTAGAATTTTTCTTTTTAAATTATCCGCCACCACATAGAGTGTAGCACTGAGGTTTGCGATGTAAGATGGTGGATGACAGCTGTGCGTAGCACGTAGAATTTGCCGCCACCACATAGATGGCAGCACGGTGCTCTCTTGATTAAAGATGGCGGATGACAGCTAACAGAACTTTTCAAATTGCCCGCTACTACAGAGAGCAGCACGGTGCTCTGTTCATTAAAAGATGGCGGATGACAGGTGATGAAATTGCCTGCATGATAGCAGCACCGTGCTCTATTGATTAAAGATGGTGGATGATAGCTGTCATAAAAAGCACGTGGCTTTGTTTACTAAACAAGAGCACATAGATTTTTTTTCAAATTGCCGCCACCACATTTCAAAGGTATCTAGCTAAAGAGCGCAGCACTGAGGTTTGTGATGCAAGATGGCGGATGACAGCTGTCAGAAAAAAGCACGTGAGTTTGTTTCCAAACAAGAGCATGTAGAATTTGCCGCCACCACATAGAGGGCAGCACGGTGCTCTCATGATTAAAGATGGCTGCTGTCACGTGGAATTGCCTGCCACCACAAAAGAGGGTAGCACGGTGCTCAAAGATGGCTGCTATCAAAAAGCATTTTTCAAATTATCCGCCACCACATTTCAAAGGTAAGTAGCTAAAGAGGGCACCACTGTGCTCTATAGATTAAAGATGGTGGATGACAGCTGTCAAAAAGCACGTGGATTTGTTTATCTCGCGCTAGTAAGGTTAAGTTGGTAGCACTAAGGTTTAAGCCCGTTAAGATGGCAGCACTGCGGATGACAGCTGTGACGAATTTACATCTACTACGATAAAGAGGGCAGCACTGTGCTCTATAGATTAAAGATGGCGGATGACAGCTGACAAAAAAGCACGTGAGTCTGTTTACTAAACAAGAGCACGTGGAATTTGTCGCCACCACATTTCAAAGGTAAGTAGCTAAAGAGGGCAGCACTGTGCTCTATAGATTAAAGATGGCAGATGGTAGCTGTCGAAAAAGCACGTGAGTTTGTTTCCAAACAAGAGCACGTGGAATTTTTCAATTTGCCGCCACCACATAGAGGGTAGCACTGTTCTCTCTGGATTAAAGATGGCTGCTTGTCGAAAAGCATTTTTCAAATTATCCGCCACCACATTTCAAAGGTAAGTAGCTAAAGAGGGTAGCACTGTGCTCAAAGATGGCGGATGACAGCTATCAAAAAAGCACGTGGCTGTCAAAAAGCACGTGGATTTGTTTATCTCGAGCTAGTGAGGTTAAGTTGGTAGCACTAAGGTTTAGGTCTGTCAAGATGGCAGCACTGCCGATGATAGGTGATGAAAGAGGGCAGCACGGTGCTCTGTAGTTTAAAGATGGCGGATGACAGCTGTCAAAAAAGCACGTGGCTGTCAAAAAGCACGTGGCTTTGTTTATCTCGCGCTAGTTAGGTTAAGTTGGTACTACTGAGGTTTAGGCCCGTCAAGATGGCAGTACTGAGGTTAGCGATGCGTTGTTGTCTGTCAAAAAGCACGTGGCTTTGTTTACAAATCTGTCAAAAAGCACGTGGCTGTCAAAAAACACGTGGCTTTGTTTACCTCATGCTAGTTAGGTTAAGTTGGCACTACTGAGGTTTAGGCCTGTCAAGATGGTAGTACTGAGGTTTGCGATGCGTTGTTGTCGATGACAGCTGTCAAAAAGCACGTGGCTTTGTTTACAAATCTGTCAAAAAGCACGTGGCTGTCAAAAAGCACGTGGCTTTGTTTACCTCGCGCTAGTGAGGTTAAGTTGGAACTACTGAGGTTTAGGCCCGTCAAGATGGCAGTACTGAGGTTAGCGATGCGTTATTGTCTGTCAAAAAGCACGTGGCTGTCAAAAAACACGTGGCTTTGTTTACCTCATTCTAGTTAGGTTAAGTTGGCACTAGTGAGGTTTAGGCCCGTCAAGATGGCAGCAGTGAGGTTAGCGTTGCGTTGTTGTCGATGACAACTGTCAAAAAGCACGTGGCTTTGTTTACAAATTCAAATCTCGCGCCAAAATTCAAATTTCCCGCCAAAATTCAAATTTCCCGCGGGCGGCGGCGGCGGAGGAGTCGGCGGCGGAGGAGGAGGAGGCGGGCGGAGGCGTGCGGCGGCGGAGGTGCGGCAGAACCATCCAATTATACTACTCTTGATCTTCAGGCGAGGTTCTATTATAGTTAGTTTTCAAGAGATTTATTTTGTTCATTATTGCCTTCTTCCATCCATCGCTTGACGCCTCATATTTCTGTTTTATCGCCCAGGCTCCTGTTGATTTTGAGTACTGAGTTTTGATACCAGCTGTCAATTTATTGATGTACCAATTATAGTCCAATGCAGCAATCACTGACCTGAGCTTTACGCCTCTGTACGAGAAATGAACTCTTTTTAGGAGCGCATTTCAAACGAAGGTTGTGATAACTTTCTACGCTTCCAGTGTGAACGTAGTGTTTTATATGTTCTACATCTTTTTAAAAAAAGATTTGTCTAAAACTTTCTTTAAGACTTCATATGAACTTGAGTTTCTTTTAATCCACATTTTCTTTCTCTCTTCCTCCTCCGTTAATGTATCGTGCTCACAGGATTTCCATTCACCGTTTTCTAACCACTTATGCTCATTTTTTACGTGGTGCAAAATTGACGTAAATTTATCGATTAACACAGAACTGTTTCCATTACATGTTTGTGGTGCCCACCATAAATGATTATTTATACTGGCCTTCTACGCTTGAACTTCTGGATGATTTTTATGGAGAGCTTTCATCTTTTTCATTAGACTTTTTGATATGTGCCAAACATCAAATTCATGTTCAATATCAGGATACTGCTTTCTCAGTAAATACCTTACTCCTTTGTGTCTATCGGAAAGGAAGAGTTTTATATTACAATTTTCTTCCTGTACAATCTTCCTCGTTGCGATTTCACACGCAGCCCTTTCAAGATCACCTTTCACCATCACTCTTTGAAAAAGTTCCAAATGAGCTATGCGGCCTGTATTTATATCCATTAGTGAATACGCTAAATATTTGGCTGAAAAGCCGGGAGAATCGTACTGGCCATCTCCGGCTAACCGAATGGGTTTGGCACTGCTTTTCAAACAATCAATGACATTAGTCCTTTCTTGATCCCAAGCACCCTCCACTATTGGACCAGTTACTCTATGAATACTTCTATCATATACAGTTCGTGACATCTTATGTAAGTTAATGGACTTGCCGAATGACCGAAAACGTTCAAACAGAATGCCTGACAACAATAATGCTAATGATATTAGGACATTTGTTTCCGGTTTCTTTCCTTCCATAGGATGAGAATATCAACGGACTTTATTACCACAACCGCAAAGTGATTTTACGCACAACACAGTCCCTTTAATGTAATGTGAAATGTTTTTCACTTATACAAATGTTACAAATTTCAAAGAGTGTGAGCAAACTTGTCCCCGCTACAAAGAAATATGAACCTGTAATAAGTACATCGTCCTGAGTATGTTCGTTATCAGTATCACTAACATAACTTTCACTGTCACTTTCATCTGGTTCATAGAAACTGTCATTCAGCTGTTCTCCCATTACGTCACTCTTCAAGGCTGTGCCGGAAGTTGCAACGTCGAAGTATTTTCTAGCTATTTCACTTCGTAACTCACACTGTATTTCTACACTACATTCGTGTTTGTCTGGTGAAATATTTTCACTCATATCATTCTGAACGTCGTGTACATCATTATCGTTATCATTTACGTTTAAAACTGTGTCAACAAACCCCCTTCGTATTTTAGCCTCATACCTTTCCGTCCTGCTTTTTTTAGTTTCTGACGAGTATTTCCACAGTGTATTTTGTGAAGCGGCTTCTGTATGAATTAGCATTCCTGCCTGAGAAGTATATCCATCTGTCGACGCCAGACATCTTATTGAAGGAACAGACCCTGGCTTCAATTTCGGACCTTGCAGCTTTTCCGTAGGCATCACCTTCATTTTCAAAAGTTGAGTTTCATCATCATCTGTATTTTTAAAATGCACTGAGCATACAGTAGCTCCCTTACCGGGAGAAAAGTGTTTCCTCTGCAAAATTGTACCCAACTTCTAAACATTCGAGGCGACTTACTTCGATTTGGAAACCTATGGAAATATATTTATTTCTCTCTACACTTTCGGTTCCTACTCGTTGTGTAGTTACAGCCGTACACACTACAGGAAGGCATTTCGACAAACAGTCACCGCACTATTATAATAAACAACACTTCAAGTTAACGGAAGAGCGACTGAGCGCGTACTGCAATAATCAACTGGATGGCTCGCTCAGCGCTTACAGCGCAGTGACGTCACAGCTACTCGTGTTTCCTTAGTTCACCGGCCTGCAGAGCGTCGCACAGCAAAAGCAAATATATAGTTGAACACCGTCCGATACACTCTTTGATTCTGAGGCAACTTGATTTTTGTGTTGTGTTCTCGTTTAACTTAAGGCCAAGGCCGCTTCCTTCCCTCTTCCTTGTCTATCCCTTCCAATCTTCCCATCCCCGCACAAGACCCCTGTTCAGCATAGCAGGTGAGGCCACCCTGGGGAGGTACTAGTCCTCCTTCCCAGCTGAATCCCCGACCCAAAGTCTCACGCTCCAGGACACTGCCCTTGAGGCGTTAGAGTTAGGGTCCCTCGCTGAGTCCAAGGGAAAAAACGGAGGGGGTCCAACACTTCGAAAAATGAAGGTATCGGCCAAAGAAAGACAAGTGCCACTAAACGCATGGAATATGAAAGACTGCCTAGGCCTAGACACCTAATACCGTCAGGGTCGGAAAAGTAGTAATACTGTTATTGGCTTTATGTCCCATGACTACTTTTACGGTTTTCGGAAACACCGAGGTGCCAGAAGTTAGTCCCACACGAGTTCTTTTACGTGCCAGTACATCTAACGACACGAGGCTGTTGTATTTGAGCACTTTCAAATATCACCGGACTGATCCAGCATCGAACCTGCCAAGCTGGGGTCAGAAGGCCAGCGCCTCAACCGCCCGAGTGTTGGTGGTGGTAGTTGTGATCATCGCTTTAAGAGGAAGTGCCACTAGGCAACCATCCTCTATATAACGCTAGTCAGAGAGAAAAACTGGAAAGGGTCCCACAATTCGAAAAATGAAGGTATCGGTCAAAGAAAGACAAGGGCCAGGAAGGGCGTGAAAATGAAAGACTCCCTAGGCCTGAAAGCTCTAACAGCTTCGGGGTCAGAAAAGAACAAAAGTTGACCAAGGGAGGTCGGATAGAATAAATGAAAGTGAGGAGCCTGGCACCAGTAAGTGGAAGCAATGTTAGGACTCAGATAAGGGCCCCGTAGTCACCAACCCACGCTCCAAAGTTAAGAACTCTGGAACGCCTTTTAGTCGGCTCTTACGACAGGCAGGGGATACCGTTGGTGTTAATCTACCGCCGCCAACCACAAGGGGATTTTGGTGTGATATTGGCGATATCGTTAGTCCTCCTGGTGGCCGTGATCGTTAAGGCGCTGGAGTCTAAACGGTCTGACATCGTGGTTAGCCGGTTCGAGTCCCGTTGGTCGAAAACAATTTCACCATCAGAATGTTGGCGGTAGGGTGGCATCACTAAATTGCGTGCCAAAAGCCTGGATTCATTTTCAAACCTCTCCGCAGTGTTCATATGGAGTGACGCTGTTGATGGTGTTTCGTCCGTCGGATGGGGACGTCAAGCCTTGAGCAGACCCCTTGGTGCTATTCGAGAGGAGTAGGCTGTGCGCCGACACCAGGTTTCACCCTCTCCCTGCTATTATATATCACATCATTCATTTCATCTCATTAACTCCTCTGATGAGGTTGATGTCAGGAAGGGCATCCGGTCATAAAACCCGCCACGACAGATTCATCTCACCTCATACCGGACCCCGTAGCGAAACGAGACAAGTGTTCGACAAACACAACAAACATTGGCGATATCGTTAATAAGTATGGGGACATTAGCGTTGTGAAATAGCGTCACGTTTTGTGATGGGATTTTCAGCGTTAGTACACGGATGCACAGAAATGGTGTCCCCATGTGTACAGAGCATGGGATTCCCCGCACCGCCTCGTTTAACGCATTGCTGCAGGTAGACTGCTGTGACTGAAATGGGCACAGCAGTACACACACTGTGCCTGCAGTACTGGTATACCCGTTCACTCCCTTCTCTCTTTTTCAGTATTTATTGTTTACGTTGGGACACCATTTCTGTGCATGCGTGTACTTGCGCACCGCTGGATCGAAAAGAAGGACGTTTTCAAGAAAAAATATTACCTACTTGAATTTTTTTAAAAAGGGCAAAATGGACACTAATTCATCGAAAGGTTCCCTCAGCAACTACTGAAATATTAATGTACCTGATTAGTTCACTCCCACACATAAAGCGAATGACGAGGCAGTAGTCCACTAGCACATCGGAGGCGATGCTGTATTTCATTTCTCTAGAGCTGGCTGTCAAGGTCAAGAACGTGATCAATATGGTGCATTGATCACGACCTCATTGGAGTTTGGTGTTCTTAGCAGATAAAGACTACGAACAACGTAAAATTAACCCATTTCCTCAATTATGCCGAAAGTTGAACGGCTAAATGTCGCCGAAAAGTTTCAAATTGTGAGTCTTGGATAGCTCTATCAAAATAAAAAACCGAATTTCTAAAATCACTTCCGCCCTAAATGCAGTTTCGAAAAAACAGCCTAAAATCACTTGTTTCTTTACTCATTTCTTTTTTAATCAAATCCTAGCCAAATTATCTTATTTACATAATTATTTCTGTAATGTATTCTTTGATTTAATTCCCTCAGGCATTTTTATTATTTTTTGAAAAATGTCCAAACCGAATGTAGTTATAAGGGCTTAAGTGAAACTGTGCGTTGACTCACATTGGCACTCGCAGTGGTAAAAACAGGCAACCTGCTAACCTTATCGACCGGATAACGAAGATTAAGAAAAGGATTGTAATTTTGAGGAATAATTAAAGAATATATTCTCATACTTTATTATAAATTTATTTACCTAAAATTCATAGTTCATATCCCTAGGATGTTTTCAATACTGAGTTGCTTCCCCGAAGGGCCAGAACTGTGGATTTTTAAAATGTTAAAGTCGGATGCTTGTTGTTTAAATGGGCCTAACATCTAGGTCATCGGCCCCTAATGGTACGAAATGAGACAAAATGAAATGATAAATTAAAAATCCATAATCCTCCACTGACCAGATTCGAAAACGTGAGGACGAAGAATGAATGGATGGATATGAAGTTAAAACAATCAGTGGATCCGACCTGCAATGCCCCACATTTCCAGAAACTAGCGTTAAATAACAGTATTACTGACCAAGGGACTGCTTGTAAACCACAATACTCAATCGATGATACTTGTAGTCGAAACGGGTCAAAATCCAGGTCATTGGCCCCTCATAATGGTACTTATCGCTAGGAAAATAGAACCATGTTATTTGGCATATTGCGGTACTAATCAAAAGTAGCGTAGACTCGCGGTACTCCACACATTATGGTACTATTCATAGGTAATGAAATTCGCACATGCAACACAGATATACGGTGTTTCGCACACTGCGGCGCTATTTACAGGCAACGCAAACCTATGGCGATCCACACATAAGTGGATTAACCACAGGGACCCGCACTATCCCGTGGTGTTCCTCACATAATGGGTACTAAGCATAAGCAAGGCATAACCATGGTGTCGCTCATCCTATGGTGTTGACCATATGATTACGTGCCAGAAGCGACCGTGCCGGATGCGACCCGGCTTTCCAAGGTGCGATTGTAGCCGCACGGTCGACAGCAGTCTGCATCTCCGCGCATGCGCAGTTTGAATTTGGTCTGTGATTGCGGCTTGAGCCGCCACACTGGTGCAGTGAGCATTGCTGGCAGTCGCAGTCGCTGCGACAGAAGTGACTATTGCTCAACACCTCCTCCGCAAGCATTCTCCTCTGTCAATCAAGGGCCGATAAAAGCCGAGCCGTGCACAGATGTAAACAGTCATGCTATCTTGTCAAGATTACTGGTTCATAATTTATAGGAATGCATATACAGTGTAATATGTACTTTTAAATACAGTAAAATGTAAATCCCACTCTGCATTATCATTTTTATGCGTTTTTATTGACTCCTTCATTCCCTCGTTTGAGTAGTAGTACGCTAGACTGTTTTGCGACTGCATACATTATATTAAATCCGCTTCCACGAAATTACACCGATGGAATGGCATGTCTACCTATGCAAATAATTAACATATTGCTACAATTAATGTTGTGTCACTCAATTAAGTTGCGGGTTTGTTAAACTTGAAGTTTGCCGGGCGAGTTGTCCGTGCTTTTAGGGGTGCGCAGCTGTGAGCTTGCATCCGGGAGATAGTGGGATCGAATGCCACTATCGGCAGTCCTGAAGATGGTTTTTCGTGGTTTTCCATTTTTACACCAAGCAAATGAGGCCACGACCGCTTCCTTCTAACTCCTAGGCCTTCCCTATGCCATCGTCGCCATAAGACCTATCTGTGTCGGTGCGACATAAAGCCACTAGCAAAAATCTTGAAGTCTTGTACGACCATAGATTTACTAATCGTTATGTCTTACTGTAAAAACATTTATTCAGCTGAGCTAAACACTGTTAAAATAAGATTAAAATGTCCGTACCTGAGAGTGAGTAGTCTACATGTTTCTCAGCTGGGCTGATGGGCTTCTTGTACCGATTGCACAGGATTTTCAAAATTTCACTTTTTATAAGTTCGAGAATGTAACTAAACTAACACTCAGTCTGAAATACTTCCTTAACTTTGTCTCATCATTTAAAAGATGCCTGTTAATTAAAATGTTATAGCATCCTTCCTCATAGTGCGATGCAAATATACTGTTGACTTTCCTTCCTTTCGGGCCGAGATACCACATCAACAATATTGCTTCTTCTTCCATTAAAATGTCAAGGAAAGCCCACTAACGAAATCACCCGTGCTCTCGTCCATTTCTGACGGACTGGACTGCACGACTGGCGGCTGGAGCCGTGTTTATATCGTGCCAATAGCGACCGAGGGGATAAACATCGTGCCGCATGCGACCCATCAATCACAATTGATCTGACTGTCAGTAAGTGGCAGATTGCTTATCAGTTACTAACTTATGTATTTTCTAAAATAAAGGTCTTATGCCGTGGTTAGCCGGTTCGAGTGTTGTTGGACGAAAAAATAATTATAATAATGTTGCTAGCTTTGCGTTCCAGTAACTATGTTTCTGGTGTAAGGAGACGCCGAGGTTCCGGAATTTAGTCCCACAGGAGTTATTTTACGTGCCAGTGAATCCACCGACACGAAGCTGACGTAATTGAGCACCTTTAAACATCAACCGGACTGAGCCAGGATCGAACCTGCCAAGTTGGAGTTGGAAGACCAGCACCTCAACCGTCTGAACCACTCAGCCTGGATGAAAAAAAACAAAAATTCACCATCAGAATGTAGGCCGGCAGGGTAGGAAAGTTGGTGGTATACAATTTCTAATTACTAGATTGCGTGCCAAAAGCCTAGATTCAAATCCAAACCTGTTCGCATTGTTCATGTGGAGTAAGGGAATATGATTTTGATGATGGCGATTCGTCCGTCGGATGATGACGTAAAGCTTTGAACAGACCCTTTGGTGTTATTCGAGAGGAGTAGGCCACGTGCCGATACCGGGTTTCACCCTCTCCCTACCTCGTCATAATTTCACATCCAAAAGCGCAAGCCACGAGTCAGGTAGAATGACTTGCACCGGGCGAGCCGAATACATCCTCGGACACTCCAGGCACTAATAGAACACGATAAGTAAGTAGGCCTAAGTCATAAATAATTTCAGGGAATTAGGAAATTTATTGAACATCTCCCTTGGTAAATTATTCCAATCCCTAACTCCTCGTCCTATAAACGAATATTTGCCCCAATTTGTCGTCTTGAATCCTAACTTCATTTGTAATCATTCCTACTTTTAAAAACACAACTCAGACTTATTCGTCTACTAATGCCATTCTACGCCATCTCTTCACTGACAGCTCGGAACATCCCGCTTGGTCGAGCAGCTCGCCCTCTTACTTCAAAGTCTTCCCAGCCCAAGATTTGTAACATTTTCGTAACGCTACTCGTGTGTTTTGTTACCAAACATTATCGATTGTTTTCTGAAAGGGATTCAACCTTAATTTCGAAGTCCTCGATACAGCGTAATTAGATTCTGAAACAAATGTAGATATGATTAGCTGATGTGCCCATGCTTCGCTGCGGAACCCTACATTGCATTCAGAATTCTAGATTAAGTACTCTACACGTTGTGATTAAGATTATATTAAATTGCATAGTTCTTAAAGTTACCAAGAAAAGCGACGGGAAAGACGGTAAAGTCTTTTCTCATGTGAAGACTGGGTTAGGGAATTATAATGGCAGCTCCTCTTACCTACTATCAGTCATAATGAACTTGAGGAGTTTTCATTACGATGGCAGGCCCACTTCCTACTGCCAGTCAGTCGAGTTGGGCAGTTTGATGATAATGGCAGACAATCACTCTCCAACTGCCTTTTTACATCCTTAGAAAGGCTGTCTTTGTGGTTTTCCCAACTGAAATCATCATAGGTCATTACAATGAAGTCAGTAGGAATGTCACGTTTACAAGCAATATTACCATATGAAATAATCAAATATAAAATCGCACATTTTCTCATTTTTAACGAACAGTGCTATGCTGCCGATCTAACAATCCAAAATACCCGACCTGGAATGACCAGGCTGCAGACCGCCGTGAACACTCCTCTGCCATTATTCCTTTCAGAGTGCACACTACTCATTGCAATCAGCGCCTCAGAGTAGGGATCAAATGCTTGAAATACTATGATAAACCAGTGCGTTACGTACCAGTAGTATCAGACAATCGATGAACCAGAGGAATGTCATGCTAAAGAACAAAGTTATCTAACTCCACATCCCTCTGTGGGTGGGGGCAGTAGAATAATATCCAGGGTATTCCCTGCCGATCGTAAGAGGCTCTCAACTTGGGAGCATGGGTTGGCGACCACGGGACACTGAATTGAGTCCTGGCACTGCTCCCGCCTACTTGTACCAGGCTCCTCACTTTCATCTATCCTATCCCATCTCCCGTGGTCAACTCCCGTTCTTTTCCGAACAGAGATCGATAGCTGCAGTTGCTTAAGGGCGGCCACTATCCGGTATTCGGGAGATAGTGGGTTCGAAACCCACTGTCGGCAGCCCTGAAGATGGTTTTTCCGTAGTTTCCCATTTTCACACCAGGCAAATGCTGGGGTTGTACCTTAATTAAGGCCACGGCCGCTTCCTTCCAACTCCTAGGCTTTCCTGTCCCATCGTCGCCATAAGACATATCTGTGTCGGTGCGACGTAAAACAAATAGCAATAGTTCTTTTCCGACCCGACGGTATTTAAGTAGTGTTTCACTTTCACGCCCTTCATGGCCCTTGTCTTTCTTTCGCTGATATTTTCATTTTTCGCAGTGTCGGATGCCTTCCATTTTTTCTCTCTGATAATCACCACCACGACATTAGCACGTAGCATTTCTCATCTAATGGTTGGCGTCAAGGTAAAAGTCTGCCAAATCTGCTACAAATCCTGACCCGCAGTAAAAACTGAATAAAGTGGGGAGTAATATAAACGAGCCAAGTGGTATCACTGCTCGCTTCTCACCAATGCAGTCTGGGTTTGATTCCCGGCCAATTCGTGTGGAATTTACGAAATTAAGTGCCACGTACTATGGGTCAGATTCTACATAAAAATGGAGGTCCTGTGGCTTATGATCACAAAAGTAAAAGTCACGTGAAACTGTAAGCGTATTTACTTTTCAATAGAAAAACATTAAAACAACGACAAAGTGTCTATGTACCTTTTAATACTACGCTTGACCAGACTGGCCGCGGGAAGTGATTTTCATTGTTACAGCAGTGGGGGCAGTACATGCTCGGCCCCTTCGGGAAAAAAATCTTTTTTTTTTTTTTGTTAGGGGCTTTACGTCGCACCGACACAGATAGGTCTTATGGCGACGATGGGATAGGAAAGGCCTAGGAGTTTGAAGGAAGCGGCCGTGGCCTTAATTAAGGTACAGCCCCAGCATTTGCCTGGTGTGAAAATGGGAAACCACGGAAAACCATCTTCAGGGCTGCCGATAGTGGGATTCGAACCTTCTATCTCCCGGATGCAAGCTCACAGCCGCGCGCCTCTACGCGCACGGCCAACTCGAGGAAAAAATTCTCTCAAACACGGCTCAGTACCTCGTTGTTTTGACTGATGTCCTGAGCAGCTTCTAAGACACATTCCCGAAACACTTGCAGAGTTTCCACTTCTCTGTGATAAACCTTAGATTGTATGTACCCCCCAAAAGAAGTAATCTAAGGGGTTTTGATCGGGACTCCTTGTCGGTCGATCCATCGCTGCGAATAGGTGGCGTCCAGGTGACGGCGCACTGTGTTGGTAAAGTGCGGGGTTGCTCCATAATGTTGCAACCACAGATGTCGTCGCGTATGGAGTGGAACATCCTCTAGTAGTAGTAGTGGTAGAGGTTACGTGCCAGATGCGACCGTGCCGGATGCGACCCGGCCATTATCGTGCCAATAGCGACCGAGCGGATATGCATCGTGCCGCATGCGACCCATCAATCACTTACAACTTATCTGCATTAAGGGCTGTCACCAAGTGGCAGATTGTTTATCAGTAACTAACTTGGTATTTTCTAAAATAAAGGTATGACACTGTTGTTAGCAGGTTCGAGTGCCGTTGGTCGAAAGAAAAATATAATAATGTTGCTGGATTTACGTCCCAGTAACTACTTTTATGGCTTAAGGAGACGCCGAGGTGCCGGAGTTTAGTCCCGCAGGACTTATTTAACGTGCCAATAAATCCATCGACACAAAGCTGACGTATTTGAGCACCTTCAAATACCACCAGACTGAGCCAGTATCGAACCTGCCAAGTTGGAGTCGGAAGACCAGCATCTCAACCGTCTGAGCCGTCGAGCCACTTAGCCAGGATGAAAAAAAATTCACCATCATAATGTAGGCGGCAGGGTAGGAAAGCTGGTGTATACAATTTGTAATCACTAGATTGCGTACCAAAAGCCTGGATTCAAATCCAAACCTCTTCACAGTGTTCAAATGAAGTGAGGGAATATGATGCTGTTGATGGTGATTCGCCCGTCGGATGGGGACGTAAAGCATTGAGCAGACCCCTTGGTATTATTCGAAAGGCGTAGGCTACGTGCCGACACCGGGTTTCATCTTTCCCTACCTCATTATCATAATCTCACATCCAGACGCGCAGGCCTCCCATGTGCGTCAGGTAGAAAGACCCGCACCAGGCAAGCCGAACACGTCCTCGGACACTCCCGGCACTAATAGGACACGATAAGTAAGTAGGCCTAAGTCGTAAATAATTTCAGAGAATTAGGATTTTTTTTTTTTTGCTAGTGGTATTACGTCGCACCGACACAGACAGGTCTTAAGGCGACGATGGGATAGGAAAGGCCTAGGAGTTTGAAGGAAGCGGCCGTGGCCTTAATTAAGGTACAGCCCCAGCATTTGCCTGGTGTGAAAATGGGAAACCACGGAAAACCATCTTCAGGGCTGCCGATAGTGGGATTCGAACCTTCTATCTCCCGGATGCAAGCTCACAGCCGCGCGCCTCTACGCGCACGGCCAACTCGAGGAAAAAATTCTCTCAAACACGGCTCAGTACCTCGTTGTTTTGACTGATGTCCTGAGCAGCTTCTAAGACACATTCCCGAAACACTTGCAGAGTTTCCACTTCTCTGTGATAAACCTTAGATTGTATGTACCCCCCAAAAGAAATAATCTAAGGGGTTTTGATCGGGACTCCTTGTCGGTCGATCCATCGCTGCGAATAGGTGGCGTCCAGGTGACGGCGCACTGTGTTGGTAAAGTGCGGGGTTGCTCCATAATGTTGCAACCACAGATGTCGTCGCGTATGGAGTGGAACATCCTCTAGTAGTAGTAGTGGTAGAGGTTACGTGCCAGATGCGACCGTGCCGGATGCGACCCGGCCATTATCGTGCCAATAGCGACCGAGCGGATATGCATCGTGCCGCATGCGACCCATCAATCACTTACAACTTATCTGCATTAAGGGCTGTCACCAAGTGGCAGATTGTTTATCAGTAACTAACTTGGTATTTTCTAAAATAAAGGTATGACACTGTTGTTAGCAGGTTCGAGTGCCGTTGGTCGAAAGAAAAATATAATAATGTTGCTGGATTTACGTCCCAGTAACTACTTTTATGGCTTAAGGAGACGCCGAGGTGCCGGAGTTTAGTCCCGCAGGACTTATTTAACGTGCCAATAAATCCATCGACACAAAGCTGACGTATTTGAGCACCTTCAAATACCACCAGACTGAGCCAGTATCGAACCTGCCAAGTTGGAGTCGGAAGACCAGCATCTCAACCGTCTGAGCCATCGAGCCACTTAGCCAGGATGAAAAAAAAATTCACCATCATAATGTAGGCGGCAGGGTAGGAAAGCTGGTGTATACAATTTGTAATCACTAGATTGCGTACCAAAAGCCTGGATTCAAATCCAAACCTCTTCACAGTGTTCAAATGAAGTGAGGGAATATGATGCTGTTGATGGTGATTCGCCCGTCGGATGGGGACGTAAAGCATTGAGCAGACCCCTTGGTATTATTCGAAAGGCGTAGGCTACGTGCCGACACCGGGTTTCATCTTTCGCTACCTCATTATCATAATCTCACATCCAGACGCGCAGGCCTCCCATGTGCGTCAGGTAGAAAGACCCGCACCAGGCAAGCCAAACACGTCCTCGGACACTCCCGGCACTAATAGGACACGATAAGTAAGTAGGCCTAAGTCGTAAATAATTTCAGAGAATTAGGATTTTTTTTTTGCTAGTGGTATTACGTCGCACCGACACAGACAGGTCTTAAGGCGACGATGGGATAGGAAAGGGCTAGGAGTGGGAAGGAAGCGGCCGTGGCCTTAATTAAGGTACAGCCCCAGCATTTGCCTGATGTGAAAATGGGAAACCACGGAAAACCATCTTCAGGGCTGCCGACAGTGGGATTCGAATCCACTATCTCCCGGATGGAAGCTCACAGCCGCGCGCCTATAACCGCATGGCCAACTCGCCCGGTGGGAAAAGACGTAAACGCATCACCATATTTCGTGTTGTAAAACGAGTTTCCCCCAGAAGTGTTATGTAAAGTAGGGGCAGTAGCTGCTTATAAGACTTTTTAAATTACATTGCACTGCGTTTAGCTTACCTTATCTTGGGTGATGACACAACTTATCAAATGACAATTTGCTTGTCAACGCCGGTCGCATCCTGTCAACGCCGGTCGCATCCGGCACGGTTACAGATTATGCGGTCGCTAGTGGCACGGGTCGCATGCGGCACGGTCGCATCTGGCACGCCACCGTGGTGGAGTGCCTTCTAGAAACTGTAGATAAGATACGCTAGCCATTCTATGAGGTAATATCACAGATCCCCTGATGATCCTCCCAAAATCCCTGTTCAAACATTAATGGTAAAACCAAACCTGGTGGTGGGAACGTCTTACAGCATGGGGCTTGTTCTCCGACTACACATGCGTGTTGTCAAAACTGAAGCTGCCACTCCTCGTAAACGAGACCTCATTTGTGAACATGAAGTCTTTGCGTTGAGGATGGACCTATTCACAGAAGGCTATCTGCGGTGCATAATTTCTTTCCAGTAATGCTGAACACACTGCAAATGATACTGATGTTGCCGGTCTTCCCGTTATGTTCGTAGGACGGTCGAGTATTGGCGAGTATTACTGCTGGGGGTCCTCTGCAGTAAATTCTAATATGCGGTCCTCTGTACGAAGATCAGGCCTAGACCCACCAGCTTCACGCATGGGCATGGCGTTTCCAATGTCAGCTATTCTCTGTAGGGCCTATACCTGCTACAACACTCCTCACTAGAAGACACAACAAATCATTGATTGATTAATATTTTTTTAGCATCTGGCTTTTAGTGCCAGGAGTGTCCGAGGGTGTATGCTGTGTGAGGGTGTTGCCTGTGAGTGTAATTGCACGGGCTATAAATTGGAGGAAGGTGCCATCAAGGCATTTTCCTGGAGATGAAAATGGGAAACCACGAGAAACCATTTCCAAGCACAGACAACGGGGTATTCGAACCCAGCAGCCTACCGAAGTAGCTGTAACTAGTTGTGCTGCAATGCACTGACCTAACCTGCTTGGTACCTTCTCCCAGACATGGAAACGCAGCTCCATATATGGACATATTTTAGCAAAAGACGTAAACGCATCACCATATTTCGTGTTGTAAGACAACGAGTTTCCCCCAGAAGTGTCACATAAAGTAGGGGCAGCAGCTGCTTATAGGACTTGTTGAAATGACATTACACTCCGTACTGGCACTTCACAGGAAAATTCTTGAAAAGCAACTGAAGAAGATGCTGCTCTGTCATATCTGTTTCCCGAAAATCCAGGGCCTGGTCCTGATGATCCCCAAGAGTTGTACTTACAGATCAGTCAACTGTAAAACAAATAATACTTGTTAAAATGTAACCGAAGTTGTGTTATTCTGGTTGTACATTTCCCCCGAATTTTTATGATTTTGTCCTTGAAATATATCTTGCGTTATGCCTATTTGTGACCCATATGGTATTCCAAATTATACATGACACTGACATATTTCAACGAGTTCTTGAATTGTGTGTGTGTGTGTGTGTGTGTGTGTGAATTGATGTATGTTTTATTTAAACTTTCGTAAGATGTACTCATTCATTATTATTTATGAGCTTATCATGCAATCGTTCGAATTGTTCTCCGTAAAGAGCTGTATGGGTTGTATTTCCTGATGACTAATTCAGTGTACATTAATGTTGTGCACCGTTTGCTGTTTAATAGTCGAACAGAACAAAGAAAATTTCACTCCCTACCCCGTAAGCAGTGTTCTCAATTTTTGGCCATTTTTCTAACTTTTTCTGGTTCTGAGTTAGCTTACCTTATCTTGGGTGATGACAAAGGTTATCAAATGACAATTTGCTTGTCAACGCCGGTCGCATCCGGCACGGTTACAGATTATGCGGTCGCTAGTGGCACGGGTCGCATGTGGCACGCCACCGACCATATAGAGGTACGAATCACAGGTGCTGTAAAATGCATCCTGAGCCACACACTATCGCTACTAGGCCTAATCACAAACCTATTTTGTACCTAACATAGTGGTACTACGCGCAAGTAAAAGCGACCAAGGGTGTTCCCCGCGTGGTGGTACTAATCATAAATAGTTCCCTTGATCGCCCCTTTTAGTCGCCTCTTATGACAGACAGGAGATACCGTGAGTGTATTCTTCGTCTGCGTCCCCCACCCACAGGGGCTTGTGTGTTTGGCCTGCGAGAGGTTTTTTATTTCCCTCAAGTCCGCCGGCAAGCCGGTTACGACCCCCTATCCGCCACCTGGGACGCGCCACGTGGGAGTATCACCTCTTCCCCTGCTACGCCAGCGTAGTAGGTTCGTGGAAATGTTAATATCTAAGCCGATACTAGCTTATACTTGGTTGAACGCATTAAACCTGTGCGCCATGTGGGACGTTCACAGTGTTATCAGCAACATTGACCTCGAGGTGAAATATGTTCCTATTATTTCTGTCGTTTTACTAATTGAGACATTAGCCGATACTGTGTACAAGATACATTATTTTCCCAATACAAGGTTATCGTTTTACTGTCACAATGGATTTGCTCGGACTGGCAGAAGAGATTAGATGTTAAGTGACGAGGAAATAACAGGATACAATACACCTGATAGCACTGAGCAAAATGCAATACCATATTGCGCAGAGGGGAGCGGACTTCACCTTGCTAGTCACCTTGAAGTACAGTAAATGACAGGAATGATATGAGTTGGAACTACCCATAGACCGGAGCAGACGCCAAATTTTCCCAGCAAGGAGAAGTACAAATTTCCTCTTATAGGATTCAGCGTATATACATCCATTTAGTACAAGCAATAAAGCCCGTTGCACGAAAAATACAATGTGCTCCTGGAAAAGACGTTCTTGGAAAGTTCTTCAACTCAAAACCAAAAATGCACAAGTATTAATTGTAGGTATGCCTGATACCGATAGAGATGTAGATTCCCTTTCGAGCTCCTTTCTTGTTTCCAATTTTAAAATAATTTGCATGATGGTCTATTACTTTTGGGTATATTATTATTATTATTATTATTATTATTATTATTATTATTATTATTATTATTATTATTATTATATTCTTACCCCTTAAGATTGAAACAACTCCTCCAAACACAGCTCAAACCACATTGACTGAATAATGCCCCATCATCTCACATTATGCCGCAATCATGTGATATTGTTACAAATGTCTTAAGAAGAAGAAGAAGAAGAAAAGGACCCGTGCTGCTCCGCAACATTCGTTATAATTAGGTAAGATAACTCGTCTTCATGTGCCTGCCGTAGTCATATTGTTTTGCCTGCCCTTTTCAACAGTTTTAAAATCCACAACCTGTTTCTAGTCATTTGACCGGGTCAGGAATGGAATGAATGAAGCCCCCTTCTAGCAGTGAGGATGGGAATTGTGCCGGCTGCCGAGGCCTGTCGCACTCCTCTGGGGCAATGATTAATGAATGATTAATGAAATGAAATGAGATTGGAGAGTGTTGCTGGAATCAAAGATGACAAGGAAAACCGGAGTGCCCGGAGTAAAACCTGTCCCGCCTCCGCTTTGTCCAGCACTAATCTCACATGGAGTGACCGGGATTTGAGCCACGGAACCCACCGGTGAGAGGCCGGCGTGCTGCCGCCTGAGCCACTGAGGCTTCTTTCAACAGTTTTATGAACACTTAATAAGAAGCGCGTTATAGTATGCGGCAGTTCGTAGTAAGAATTCATTCATTCTAACGTCATCATGCCGTCTGTTTGGTCAAAGTCTACCCATATATTTGCTTTTTTTAATCCTACATTTCTCGATATAAAGCTTGGTATTGTGTCGTAGAAGGCAAAGGTATTTTTAATCGCAGTTCTTCTATATAGAACGGTTGTCTTGTGAGTAATTAGGTTAGTCTCGAAGGAGCGTTTTGTTTTGCTTGGCAGAGAACTCTTTCTATTGTAGCTAGGTTATTCTTCGACAGGAGTTCCCGGATAATGTATAAGGCGTATGTCGCGGTGGAGTCAGTTTGTACGTAGACTTTTTCTCTTAGCAGCATGTAAGTTATGAGGAACGCTGTACCATCTGTTGAATACATTTGGAAGCTGGCAACGATTAGAGAATCAAAAAGTACCTAGCAGGGAATAGCATTCTTCCGTGGTCAGAGGAAGTGTATACTCTCTGGCCTGACAGGTAGTAATAAAACATATCTGCATGCAATGCCATTACCATCGCCCTCTAGTATACATAACGCCTCCCCAATTGAAAATAAATTGCGAACATCAAGAGGTACTCATTTACCACAGCTTCGTGTCTAAAATATCGCACTGCAAACTATTCCAGTCATCATTTCCGGCACACGTGTGCAGGGAGACACCTCAGGTGTCACAACTTGGTTCAGTTGATTCATATTACCGTTTCTTACCTGTGGTATTGAATGAAAGTTTTATAATAGGTCTTCGTTCTGGTTTGATTTGTTGGACTTTGTAAAATGATAAGAAGGGAAAACAGAGGGAACAGCAGCATCCTGCAGTTTTCGATCCAGGTCGTAGGTGTCGGACTCACGAAATGAGGGCTACATAGTCTACCACAGAAGATCCAGAATTTAAATTGGATCTGAAGTCTGCTCTTGATATTGCTTTAAGCCATTGTTCTCTGAGATCTGTTTGGTTGGGAAATTCGTGAAATGATACTCCTTTCACTTTATTACTCTGGCTTGTGCTGCAAGGCACGCAGCAATACACAATTGTTATTGACAGACTGAAACCTGTAATAGGATATTAAGATGCCAAGTTAATGTAGCCTGTGGCATGATAATAACCAGTAACTAAATAAAACAAATATGTCACGATACCTTCCGTGAGGTAGAAAATTAGATGAAAAGTATATGTGAAATTCGAACGGTGCGCGAGATTTTAATCATGTCATGTAATGACTTCTTTTAATTCATTACTGCCATTATATACCTTCTTGTCCGCCTCTGTGGTGTAGTGGTTAGCGTGATTAGCTGCCACCCCCGGAGGCCCGGGTTCGATTCCCGGCTCTGCCACGAAATTTGAAAAGTGGTACCAGGGCTGGAACGGGGTCCACTCAACCTCGGGAGGTCAACTGAGTAGAGGTGGGTTCGATTCCCACCTCAGCCATCCTGGAAGTGGTTTTCCGTGGTTTCCCAATTCTCCTCCAGGCGAATGCCGGGATGGTACCTAACTTAAGGCCACGGCCGCTTCCGTCCTTCTTCCTTGCCTATCCCTTTCAATCTTCCCATCCCTCCACAAGGCCCCTGTTCAGCATAGCAGGTGAGGCCGCCTGGACGAGGTACTGGTCATACTCCCCAGTTGTATCCCCCGACCAAGAGTCTGAAGCTCCAGGACACTGCTCTTGAGGCGGTAGAGGTGGGATCCCTCGCTAAGTCCGAGGGAAAAACCGAACCTGGAGGGTAAACAGATGATGATGATGATGATGATGATTAGGGAGCGGATTTTTATGTAATTACATATTATTTTTTTTTGCGTAAGTTTTAACGCAAGTTACGAAGTTCATTATTCCTATTGTGCTTCCCCCAGTGTAAAAACTGAATCTTATTTCACATAAAAACACATATTTTCACATTTTTCGAATGTAAATACATATTTTAAGAAAATCTATAATAAGCACATAAATCGGCAATATTTGTTGATCAATAGAATTAAAATGCTTCTGTGTTATAAAATAATGCTCATATTTTCATTTTACGATTATGGTATTGTTTTTAACAGTGTATTTAACATAATGTGTCTGAATGTTTCGCCTATTTATGGACTTCCCTCCATAAGTTTTAAAACTTGCTGGTCACTGGCTAAGTCGTTACATTTAGACACCGATTTGATTTGCTGCACAAGATGTTTCCTTGCATGATGCCATTCCAACTCTTTATGAGTCAGCCCTCTCGGGTTTTGTTTATAGAATATCAGCGAAAGGGAATCACGGAGAGATAAGGTGACGTAATTCCGTTATGACATGGGAGACTCGGAAGAATATTGCCCCACCATTAGGTAGTGGAATTTCATCACTCCTAAGAGTAAGGTTAGCTGTTCGGGTCCATATATCATTCCAGTGGTCGTGTGATTTTGTATGGATTTATAAGAAATATTTCCTTCAGTGTCCACTGCTATTCTTTTTATTGAAACAGTGATTCACCGTAAATGTGTGTGTCGTAACCTGCAAAATAATGCCAAAAGGGAAGTCGAGTACAAGGTCGCGTCTCCAACAATATGTAGTGGAATTTAAAAGCATTTTCACTACCGATGGAAAAGTATTATTTTGCCAACCGTGTGGTAAAACAGTACGTGCAGATCAACGTTCTCAAGTAACCCAGCATTTGTCTGTAAATAAGCATACTGCGGCTGCTTCGCGTATGCGTTCGCGACAATTACTAATAGCTGAACCAGCTACTTCAAATGCAGGCCCATCTAAATATTCCCAGTATTATTTATATGTGTGCAGAGCATTTGTTTGCGCCGACATTCCTCTTGGTAAAATAAATAATCTGGGACTGAGAAATTTCCTAACAAAGTACATTAATTTTGAGCCTCCATACGAATCCACATTAAGGAAAAACTATCTCCCAAAATGTTACGAAGAAACTTTACAGAGAATTCGGGCAGTATGTGATAGTGAAAAACTGTGGGTGAGCATTGACGAAAGCACTGATTCAAGTGGCAGAAAAGTAGGAAATATTGTAGTTGGTGTGTTGAAGAATGACAAAACTGCTTGCGAACATTCTTATTTGCTACCGTGTAAAGAAATCCTTACTGCAAACCATGTCACTGTAGCTAGGTTATTCAATGAAGCCATGCACTTACTTTGGCCAAAAGGTATAAAATACGACCATGTATTGCTTTTCCTTACTGACAGTGCAGCTTACATGAAAAAGGCAGCCGAAGGCCTTTCTGTGAGTTTTCCGAAATTGATACACGTAACTTGCGTTGTTCATGCTCTACACAGGTTAGTGAAACTGTGCGGGCTCAGTATCCTCAAGTGGATAAATTAGTGTCTAATGCAAAAAAGTCTTCGTAAAAGCACTCTCAAGAATCGATCTTTAAAGAGAAAAACCCGGATCTTACGCTTCCTCCTCTGCCTATTGTTACGCGGTGGGGTACCTGGCTTAGCGCTGTGGTATACTACGCAGACAATTTCGAAAGTTTTGCATCCGTTGTGAACGTGCTAGATAAAAACGACACGTCGTCAATTGAGATTCTTCAAGAGATACTAAAAGACAGCTCTTTGGAAAATGATTTGGCGTTTATATCTGGCAATCCAAGCTTCTTGTGTAAAACTATAGACATACTTGAAAAATCCACTAACCTATTGTCCGAAACAGTGAAGGAAGTGCGCGCTGTTGAAAATAAATTAGATTCACTCCCGGCTTCGCAGGTACAGGGACTGTTAAAGGTCAAATATCAAAATTTGTTCAGGAAAAACAGAGGATTTCAAACAATATGCCAAATTTCTAATGTATTAGAGGGTGCTCATGTTGGCGAAATTGATAGCGTTATTGTTGGTGACATTCATCTCTTTAACTATGCTCGTCTGACTTCCTGTGATGTGGAGCGATCGTTTTCTCAGTATAAGGCGTTCTTTAGAGATAATCGGCATGTATTTGTGATGGACAATTTGGAGATGACCTTTGTTGTTCACTGCAATTCTGAGACTACTTCTAGCAACTAATATTCCAGCGTGTGATGGGTGAGTACGAACTAGTACTATGATGATAGGTTGCTTTTGCCATATTTAAACAAAACATTACCTTTAAAAAATAACCATTCATAATATCTACTCTGGCCTATCAAAAATGAATATACCATACAGCACGTTTCCATACACAGACACCATTTTGCCTTAAGGAGCATGTTTGGTAGCACCATATTCTAATACAAAACATTATACTTATTTACTTCTTGAGCGCGAGTAGTTATGTGATATTTAAAGGAAAATAAATTCAATTTTTTAATCACATATTTTAAAGTTTTTCAGCACATAAAAAATAAATATTTTTCACATTTTTAGCACATAAAAATCCGCTCCCTAATGATGATATACCTTCTTATGATAAAATAAATCTCCCGTACTTCCGCTAATATCATAACTGAACACAATCAAAATAAAGTCTCGACACTCAGCACATTGTTTACTACTTCCTTCTCGTAGTTCTTAATGTGCCTCCAGCTGTTGCCTACGAGACAACGCTCCAGCGCGGGTCTACTCACTGCCTGCTCGATACGCACCCGATGGCTTATTATACTGCCTGCTCATTCCATACTCACACGTGTAACACGACTTGCGAAGAATCCGCCGCTAGAGGGCAGCACCAAATAGCCCTCGTTATCGAGGGAATACAGGTAGATAAACATAAGCGAAGTTGAAACTTGGAAATAAAGTAGGAAAAGGAAAGAGTTTACGTACAAAGTAGTGCTCTAGGGATTTATATCCTCAGCACTTCTCGAAAAGGAGGCTTCGAAGGAAAGAAAATCTGGAAACTTCGTCTGCATTATACTTCCCTACTTTATTAAGGAAGGGATCCATAGTTTTGGCCACCACAGTTTGTGACGCAAGTTCCTGATTATTATTGTAACTAACACACTTTAAATGACTCGAAGAGTTCTTGCAGTACGGTAAAGCGAGCTCAACAAACTCATATAGCCCCATAATTACGCCATTAAATAGCGGCTGGAGATATCACAGCCGTATCCGGGTGACTGATGAAGATCATCAACAGGGATGGATTATCTGAGGTGTAAACATTATTCAAGCACGTACTGCATTCACTTTCTTCTTGCATTACACGCACCAAATAACTAGACACACTAATGCCTGCGAAGCTGTTACCAAAGTGGCACGCACTGATTCAGGGGGTTCACGAACATCTTCCAGTAAAACAAATGAATATGAAAGTGTTAGTCGTTTAGCAACCTGTTAAGTACAGCCTTCACCCGCAATTATTGGATTGACCGTATGGTGATTTGATTTTCTGATTATTCAAAGTTAGCTGAACTTAATACCTATCAATGTCTCACGATTCACCGGCAGATAATTCCCGAGAGATTACAACAAAAATGAGGCAAATCGGTCCAGTAGAACGAGCCGATGGAATTGCCGAAGCTGTTTCAGTAAACTCTTTTAATATATATAGAAGTTTGTCCGGACTCTTGGGTGAATGGTCTCTATAAGCACCTTCGGTTCAGAGAATCGATTCCTGACAAAATATTTAGCCACGTCCGGTTATTTCCTCGGGGTCTGGAACTGAGTTGTTGCATTCGTTTCCATACGCATCTTTGCAAATCCACACAGCAGAGGACACTGTCAACCACCACAGAAAGACGTATTTAGAAACATCCCTTCGCATATGTTTGACATCAAGGACGACTTCCAGTCATAACACAAGCACTGTCTACCCCGAGTAATTCGGAGAAGGTCAGGAAAGAAGAGAATGTATGACTGTTGTTGAACTGTAACCTAGTCAGAGCATGGTACCTGCAAGTTCTGGGCCCTATTTCATTAAAGTTACAATTTTACAGGTGTCAGGAACTTGTCAGATAGGTTTACATTTTGATAATTTTGTATTTCATAAACACTTGCAAGTTTGCAAAATTGCCATGACAATTTTGTAAATTTTTACGACAGTTTTACAAATGTGTTTTTCCTGAAACTTTTGACTTGACAGGTAAAAAGCTGACAAATTTGCCACATTGTAGGTCACACATACAATAGTGTTATTAAGGAGATATATGTCATTAGTTTTTGACATATTTACAAATTTGTAGAATTGAGGAGTGTCTGTTCAAAAATCGATATTTCCACCCTAAGAAAGTAGTGTAAAAACGCTAGAAAGCGTGTAATAAAAAGTACGTGGAACATACCCATTATCGGGTATGGTATTGCTTTTAAGGAATTACATCTTTCTGGTCTGAAATGCTTTCTCTTGGCTATTGGCTTTACGTCGCACCGACACAGATAGGTCTTATGGCGACGATGGGATAAGAAAGGCCTAGTACTTGGAAGGAAGTGGCCGTGGCCTTAATTAAGGTACAGCCCCAGCATTTGCCTGATGTGAAAATGGGAAACCACAGAAACCATCTTCAGGGCTGCCGACAGTAGAATTCGAACCCACTATCTCCTGCATGCAAGCTCACAGCCGCGCGCCTCTAACCGCACGGCCAACTCGCCCGGTGGTCTGGATTGCTCATGGCATTCGATAGTATTCAACTACTGCAATAGATGTGGACGAAATACTTAAAATCAAAAAAAAAACAAATTGAAGTGGAAACAGCACCTTTTGAAGCGTCTCTCCTCAATTATCATTGTGGAGGTGACAAGGAAATCTTTCATATGTATCCTGTAATATGTGTATGTAACTGTGTATGTTCAATCTCCAACCCTAAGGCTGGGTGGATCCTCAACAGCTCTAGCATCAGCTATCATGGATGGCCTAGGTATCACTGAAGAGGCGTACTAGGGAAATGAGGAGTGAAGTAGTTTCCCATTGCTTTGCTCACCGAGCCAGAGTTGCTCTTACATATCAGTCCGCCAAGCCCACTGAAATGCGTGCACCAATAGACCCTATGAGCAACATTTTCACACCATTCATAACAGGGACTAGCTGCATAAGGCATGGCATTACTAGCATCGCTCATACCTCAACCACCTTCATATTGTCAAAGCCAAGGATAAAACTGAGACAGATCAAAATGAAAGTAACAAAATTGCTCTAGCCCATACTAGAAGACATACACTAACTTAGCAAATGTCATTGGATAGTCACCTAATAGCGTGTGGGGCCTCCTCTGGCCTTGCGAACTGCAGTGAGACGCCGTGGAAGTGAGTCGACAAGTTCCTGGTAGTCCTCTGGATGCAGCTGACACCAAATCGTTTGCAGAGCGGCCGCCAATGCTGGTCTGTTCGTGGGTGCAGGATCCATGGCACGGAGCCTGCGTTCCAGGACATTCCAAATATGCTCGATAGGGTTCATATCGGGGCTCCTGGGTGGCCATGGCAGTCGTTGGACCTCCGCTGCATGTTCCTGGAATCATTCCCGGGTGACGTGGGAGCGATGTGGCGGCGCGTTATCATTTTGAAACACCGCAGAACCGTCTGGGCGCTGGAAGGCCAAAAATGGGTGGAGATGGTCTCCGAGCAGCTCAACATACCGCGTACCATTCAAAGTCTCTTCCAGAACAACTAGGGGGCCCATTCCATAGTGCAGTTGAAATCGTGATTCGTCCGACCATATCACGTTACGCAATTGTTCTAGTGGCCATCCCTGGTGACTGGCGACAAATGCGCGTCGTTGTGCCCGAAGACGTTGGGTTAACAGTGGCACCCATGTGCGGCGCCGGCTCCCATAGCCCATAGAACCCATGTTCCTACGGATTGTCCACTGGGAGACGTGTCTATCACGGCCTGTGTTCAATTGAGCCGTGATTTGTTGCACGGTTGCCCGTCTGTCACTATTGACAATCCGTCTCAAATGTAGCCGGTCACGGTCATCGAGAGTGGCTGGACGGCCGTTCGTTCGTCTGTTGTGAACAGTGACACCGCATTGAATCATTCACGATACACCCTGGACTCGGTTGATCGTGTGAAGCCGAATTCCCGCACCACTTCCGAAATCGCACTTCCCATCCGTCGGGCACCGACCACCATACCCCGTTCGAACGGTGTCATCCCACGACGACGTTCCATGTTACACCTGTGACATGCACAGCCACTGCTCACAAGGTCTCCTATACAACTGCCGCTGGCACAGGGGGCGTGTGGTGTGCAGACAACACACCTGCGCATCAGTGCTCCACTATCCCATGACATTTGCTCAGTCAGTGTAGTGCACTGTTAACACTAGGTCCTGCCAGCAAAAGCATGTGTATGTAACTAGGGAGTTTATTTTCGCGAAAGTTTTGTAATTGTAATTGAAACTCTTCTGTGGAGAGTAAGAGCGGTGAAAGGAGTAATGAAGAAATTGACATTACACCACGCCGGGTTTTTAGACAACAGATTAACCCAACCTTCAATTTCAGTGACCTTGTAGTCAAAGATTAGCTTAGTATTTGCAAGACATAAACGGAATACTGTCCGCCTCCGCAGCGTAACGGTTAGTGTTATTAGGTGCCGTCCTCGGGGGCCCAGGTTCGATTCCCGATACTGCCAGAAATTTAAGAATGTCAAGTGATTGAAATAGTACACGTGCCTCACCTCCATTGGGGGTGTGGCTGAAAAGAGCTGCACTGCCTCAAGATGAGGACACGAGTTTACACTTAGCTGAATACTTTCCCAGTAAATCCTATAGGACAGCAAGTGGGGTCACAAACAGAAAAGTTATTCATTCGCACCTCAAGAGCAAATTTTGTTTCCTCTGCTTTGGCTGTTTAATACAGTATTCTTATCAGGATTACTTGCCACTCTGTCTGAGTGAGTAGGAAGAAAGTGTACGTTAAATTTCAGCCTTGGAATTTACCGTTTCGTAATAACAGTCGATCGTTTGTGCATTTCATTCAATGATCAGTATCGCATTTCAGAGCCATCTAGAGCGAAATACAGTAAACTTCGGATCTGACGTAAAATTTTCGCGTTTATGAAACAATTTCTACAAGTTACAATATTTTGCCTGTCGCGTAAGAGCACCTTGTATCTTTTATGATACAGAAAATTTTTATGGCATGTTGACAAATTTATCAGATCTGACATACAGTAATTGTCAAAATGTTCGCACCTGTCAAGTTTTATGAATTAGGGCCCGGGTGTTTGATTTAACAGCTCATAAACGTGATCAGTCAGAGACGAAGGTCCCGTAAGTAAATTAAAAGTTTGACGCAACATTCGTGTTTAATCGTTACATACAAACGAGTACAGCGTGGTATGATTCAATTCTTTAGCAGGTAAAACAGAACAGTGCTTGAGATGCACGATAATGCACGTCCACACGCTGCCAAAGCAACAGTCGGCGCTGTTGTCACTGGGGTCTTAGTCCCGTGCGACTATCAGGTGTTCGGTCCGTCGAGGGCAGAAGGCCCTGGAGAGAAATCAAGTGGTTTTGTTCCTGTGGAACAGTTGTTTAACCACCAACCAGCGTCCTTCACTGTGGAGGATACTTCAGTGTTGGGACAAGTACCTAAACTGTGGGGGTGATTATCCGCAGAATCTTTAAACTGATCAACCCTTGTACTTTTGGTGCTGGCGGTGCTGGTGGTTATTTTTAAGAAGTACAACTGGGCAAACATTCTCTATTAATATTTTTTTTGCTATTTCCTTTACGTCGCACCGATACCGATAGGTCTTATGGCGACGATGGGATAGGAAAGGTCTGGGATGGGAAGGAAGCGGCCGTGGTCTTAATTAAGGTACAGCCCCAGCATTTTCCTGGTGTGAAAACGGGAAACCACGGAAAACCATCTCCAGGGCTGCCGACAGTGGGGTTCGAACCCACTATCTCCCGAATACTGGATACTGGCCACACTTAAGCAACTGCAGCTATCGAGCTCGGTTCGGAAAAGAACGAGAGTTGACCAAGGGAGGTTTACAGATTGCCAATATCAAGAATTTGTTTCAAGAGTATAGGCCCCACTCTTCAAGATACTCACTCCAGAAGTACCAAGATCAATTTCAATGGTTAATAAACCCCAAAAATGGCCCTTCTCAGGACCAAAGCTGACAGTTTCATCAGTTAACACAGAAGGTATAACATTAAACAAGGAAACCCTGTTACAACAACTTTGCCAAACACACAAGTGTGACGTTCTGTGTGCTCAAGAAACTCATAGGAGTAGCGACCAAAGAAGACCAAGAGTATTAGGAATGCGTTTGGTAGCCGAGAGACCGCATGAAAACTTTGGTAGTGCTATTTTCCAACTCTATGACAGCACTGTCTATGTTCGTTCGTTCACACTGATTATGTGAGCAAACTTCGGGAGCTAGATACTCTTGGTATTCAAGATCCAGGTGAAAGAAAAAATAAAGAAGAAAGTCAGTCAGGCGACTCTAGATTATTTTCTCGATACTGTTAAGGTAAATGAAGAGGACCGCTATGAAATGAGATTACCATGGATTGAAGGACATCCATCAGTTCCTATGAACTTCAATTTGGGGAAAAGAAGAATGGAACATATCCTCAAAAAACTAGAAGAAAATGGTTCTAAAGTAATGTATGATGAAATTCTAAATGAATGGGTACAAGAAGGATTCGTCGAAGAAGTACCTGTCTCCCAGTGGAATGAAGGGCACTATTTGCCACATCGACCCGTATTTAAGGAAAACAGTACAACAAGAGTCAGACCTGTTTTCGAAGCGTCCTCTAGAGAGTGTGACTATCCTTCGCTGAATCAATGCTTGGAGAAAGGGATTAATCTAATTGAAATTATACCTACATTACTTCTCCGTTTTAGGTTCTACCAAATTGTGCTGATAGCAGATATAAGAAAAGCATACTTCCAAATCAGTCTATGTGAAGAGGATCGGGACTTCCTTAGATTTCTTTGGGTTGACATGGAGGGAGAAATGAAAATATTCCGTCATACCCCTGTTGTGCTTGGGGTGACAAGCAGCCCGTTCTTATTGAGTGCTGTGATTGATTTTCATTTGAAACGTATTGAAAGTATGGAAGATGGAAGGTATTCTCCAGCTACCATCAAGAAGATTAGAAAAAGTTTTTACGTTGATGATTGCGTAACCAGTTTACAATCAGCTGATGATCTACTCTGTTTTCAGGAAGAAGCAACGAGAATATTTGCACAGGCCAAATTTGACTTGAGACGTTGGGAGTACTACGTAACATCAGCTTCATGGTCCGTATCGCACTTCAATAGATTCACAACTAAGTATCTATTTTTATTTTATTTTTTTATTTCATTTTAACCATTAAATTGCCTTAAGCAATCATTGTATCGACTAGGTGGAAAATAAATAAATAAATACTTAGTTGTGAAGGTTGGGAGTATTCAGACTTTAACGTAAAAGATAAGATTGCTACTCCTGTTCTAGGCCTTATTTGGGACAGAAGATCTGATTCTCTAGCCATGAGTGGCCACAAATCTATAGACATAAAGTTGATCACTCGAAGAGCTATACTGTCAATAGCGCAGAGAGTATTTGACCCTATTGGCTTCACGTGTCCTGTGTCACTTTGTCCAAAGCTTTTGTTGCAGCGATGCTGGGCCATGAAAGGGGGATGGGACGAATAAGTTCCAGATGATATGAAAAACGCGTTCTTGGCATGGTTACAAGAGCTTCCTTTACTTGAAGAAGTGAAGATACCGCGCTGGCTCATGGGAATGAGTAATATGATAATAAGTTGTTCGGTGCATATCTTTTGTGATGCCAGTAAATTTGCATATGCCGCAGCAGTGTTTTTGCGTTTAGAATATAATTCCTGTGTACATGTACAGCTGATACAAGCAAAATCTAGAGTGTCACCACTCAAAGGAATGACAATTCCGAGGCTGGAGTTATTAGCTGCAAACATCGGAGCGCGGTTAACTGCATATTTGAAGGAGTTTGAACAAATAGACACAGAATTTTTCTTCTGGAGTGACTCTACGACTGCCATCACGTGGATACAGAGAGAATATCACTGGGAAGTCTTTGTGTGGAACCGGGTTCAGGAGATCAGAAGTCTGACGGTGAAGGAAGCTTGGAGACATATACCAGGCAATATAAATCCTGCAAAAAAAACAAACCCCATGGCACTACAGCCCTTGAAGGGCCTTGGCCTACCAAGCGACCGCTGCTCAGCCCGAAAGCCTGCAGATTACGAGGTGTCGTGTATATAAATCCTGCTGATCTTCCTAGTCGTGGATGCTCTGCTGTACAGTTGCTTGAGTCTAGATGGTAGGAGGGCCCACCATGGCTGAAACTGCTATTTGGAGAATGACCTTCAGAAGCACCAGAACCGGATGAAGAAAGTATAGGACAGGAGAGAAGGAAGGTTATCACTTCAATACTTCTATGCCATGACGGTGATTCTGATCGGCTCTACAACTTCTCCAATGATTATGATAAAATTGTAAGGGTCATTGCTTGGATATTACGGTTCATTAATTCTTGAAGAAGGAAAGATGTGTTGAAACAAAGTGAACTTCAACTGAAGGTATTCAATGTAGCAGAGAAATACCTTGTACGTTTGGTGCAACAAGAGACTTTCAGTGGAGTGAAAGATGATAAATTATCTACGTTGTGTCCCTTTATGGATGTCGACGGTATAATTCAACTAAAAACGAAGATAGCCGACAGAAGAGATTTAGAGGACTTCAGGATGCCTGCAGTGCTGCCTTCTAAACATCCTGTGGTTGACAAGATTGTACTCTGGACACATATCAAGTCTCGTCATGTAGGAGTACAAGGTCTCCTAAGCCACTTAAGGGAAAAATTTTGGATCCTCAAAGGAAGAAAAACTATTCGAGCCATTCTAGCTGGTTGTGTTGTCTGTCGGAGACATGAGGCGAGAAGTTTTTCCGTTTGTACACCTGCTTTACCTGAGCCACGAGTGCGGGATGCAGTTGCTTTCGAGACTACTGGTATTGACTTAGCTGGTCCATTGTTTTTGAGAAATAATCGCAAAGTGTGGATATGTCTGTACACTTGTGCGGTGTACCGTGCAGTCCACCTTGAGCTGACCGAGTCACTCTCCGTTGATTCATTCCTACAAACTTTCAGAAGATTTGTAGCTCGCCAAAGTAAACCTTCGATTGTATATACAGATTGTTACCGTGTTTTAGCGGTAGTTATGCGTAAAAGAAGGTGCGGGTGTGAATGGGTTTCAAGCTACGAAATTAACGTGCAATGTAAAATTAATTTAAAATTTAACTAGGTTATATTTTCTTTTCAAAAACAAGAGATAACAATCATAACAGGTACAGAGTAGCAAAAATGTAGGTACAATATTACTGGATTCGGGCTCAGTGCCCTTACTTCATAACTCTTGGGCAATCAGCCCCGCCTTACTCCAAAAAAAAAAATTTAGCCAAGGGGCAGAAAACCCCATTCATGCCCAGGAGCACTGGCTCCAAACATTACACATAAAGCCTGCACGAGGCATACAGAAACAAATTTCAAAGAGCGATCCGCTCTCAAAATTGTAAGCCTATCACAAGGCCACACCAAACTCTACCTTCAAGCTGTCCTCTAAGGACGTATTCACAGGGGTAAAATACCCAACCTACGGAGGTCTATTACATGAAAAGAAGGTTGATTACATGACCTCTAAAATAACAATTTGAGAGGAGGCGAACTTGCACTCCTAATACACTTTGTTTTTAAAAACCTAATCTGGCTCTGGGCCGCTAACGCAAGGGCTAATCCCATACTACAGAGGTGACTTAGAGAAGAACACTTTACATTACATAAACGAAGAATAGTTTGAGAAAATAAGTTCACCTCAAAACAAATGTGAGTGGGAGCTCGAGAGGGTTAGCACTCTCTATCCCAATATGTAGCTTTACAAGAAAAAGATGAAAAGAGTAATTACATTTTAGGAAAAGGTTACATGATGGAAAACGCTTCGAACCCGCCGCGAGAGTTAAACTGCCGACCTAGCAAGAAAAGAAGATATTAATAGGCCATTACCTGGTAGTAGATCGCTGCCGAGGAAAGAGGCGCTTCCCGCCTCCTGCTATGTACTTAATACACTGAAAGATGGAACAGAAGTGGCCCGGAGACCCCAAAATCAGCAGTTTATATCCTCTCGCGGAAGATTCTAGGCGTTAGGGGAAATAAAACACCCTCCCACAAAATCTTTATTGGTTCGGGAAAAGAAACCCCTACATAGAGGAAAAAGAAACACATTATTGGTGGAAAATTAATTAAAGAAATTCGGGATTGGCTAGATCCAAACTAAGGGGAAAAAGAGGGGTATACAGCCAACTTAAACAATAACGGAAAGAAATTTAACAAGAAACAAACTTTTGAAATAAAAATTTCTCCAACAAAATAGTTCTTTGATTTCGCACTAGGTTGCACTATTGTAATTCTTCAGTAGTGTCCTCTAGAAGAGAAAGTTCCCACTTCTTACTTCAAGCGAAACAAAAACACATCAAAAGTGACACAGTTCAAAAACTCAAAATTTTCCACGTGGTGACATCTTCTGAGAAAGTAGAGAATTAATAGAATAGATAAAGTTCAACCTTCCTCCAGAAGAGGTGTTTCAACTGGCGCAACTTTTAAATAAACAGAGTAGAGGTGTACCGCCCGGTACAGACCTCCCCCCCCCAAAAGTTCCTCCAAGGGGTAACACAGAAGAACATAAGCTTTGTTTCCAAAATAAGGTCCAAGTTTTGATGTTGATATTAAGCTTAATTGCGGAAGCATTTATAAGATTTTAGTAATTTGGTTGGTTGCAATTTCAAAATTTTGTTGTTGCCGGTGCAGTAAAGTTTTTATGTTTGTAGAATTTGTATTTCTGAAGATAAACTTTTAATACTTAAAGGTGAAGAAAAATTTTGCAATGTCCACCAAATATTGTTGTTAAATTCCCAAATGTAATTATTGCTTATGGTGACTGTCCATGTAGTTGATGTAGATTGAGTCGGATGGCCAGACCGGCCGTTGCAGCTTGCGTCCAACGGAGGCCGCTCGGACCCCTCAAGTACCCTGAGATACCGCTCGCCCGCACTATGAGGGGAGCAGAGGTGTTGAAGTACGCCGCGCCCGCGGTGAACAGATACAGGCTGCGGGCATGTAGCAGGTCGTGCGCCGCACATCAGCCTTGGCCGGGAGGTGAGCTCCGGCTCGCCGTGCACATGTCGTCCTCGCTGGAGAGGAGGGGGCCCATCCCCCTCCCCAGTCGCTGCACGGCGCTGCGCGGCTGCGGGGGCGCTGAAACATTAAAGCTAGGCGGCAGAATTGTGTTGGACTATCATCTTCTTTGAGGGTACAGGCTTGTGGAGAGGTTGAGGGGCCAGCGGCGTGTAGATATCCATGGCATTTACTATTATGAAGCCACAGTGTAAGGTGGAGCAGGAGACGGGAGCGTGGTAATGGCCGTGGCAAGAACAGGATGGCAGTTTAACGGGTCGGGGCAGGTTTTACACAAGGCTTACATCTAAAACCAAAATATTACAGAAGGGGCAGAATGCCTTAAAAGTGAAACTCAAAAAAAATATAACCTTCATATCCTTTCAAAATAATATGAAGCAAGTTAACACAGAAATTACACCGGTTTCACCTGGGACAGGTGAACTCTAAATATCCTCTCGGTGGCTGGATTACTTAGCAATAAGGTAACCGGCGTAAGAAAATCGAGAATGATACAAGGCCCATGAAATCTGGGGGCAAGCTTGCCCGCGGGAACAAAATTTTTGACCATAACCTGGTCACCTACCTTCAAAGTGGTGGGTCTCCGTCCACGATCATACCTTTCCCTAACCTTTTCATGAGACACTTTAAGATTGGCTTTAGCCTTCTTCCAAAGATCTTTAATGTTATCCGGATCTATTGTCTCGGGTAGAATGTCATTCAAAGACCAGAGGTTAGATAGCGGCGAGTTGGGAACAACCTTGAACATCAAAGAAGCTGGAGTAAACTTGTGAGATTCATGAACCGCCGAATTCAAAGCAAAAGCTATCCAATGCAGGGACGTGTCCCACCTGGAAGGATCTTCATGATGATAGGCAATGAGTGCGGACCTGAGATTACGGTTAACCCGTTCAGCCAGAGATGGTTGAGGGTAATAAGCAGAAGTAGTTACATGAGAGATGGACAAGTCAAAACAGAATTTACGAAATAAATTTGATGTGAACGCCTTAGCATTATCAGATACAATATATTGACACGGACCAAAAGAAGCAAAAATAGAATTTAAGCAAGTAATGGTTGACTGAGTGGTAGCCAGCTTAGTCGGAAATAACCAGGAAAATCTTGTAAAACCATCTACACACACAAAGATGAACTTGTTGGCATTGCCCTTTGACTGGGGGAAGGGTCCCACATAATCAATATACAGGCGTTCCATGGGGCGCGACGCTTGATGAGAAGACAAAAGGCCTACTTTAGTGGACATGGTGGGTTTACTGATCAAACAAGATTTACAAGCTTTTACAAGTTCTCGAATTTCACCGTCCATACCTTTCCATATGAACATTTCACGAATCTTTTCACGAGTTTTAAAGATTCCAAGATGCCCCCCCAATGGGGTCTCATGATAGTATTTGAAGATCATAGGTACAAGAACCGCTGGAACAACAACTTTCATCAACTTATCATGCCTCGAAGGGCAACATAGAACACCATTCCTCAGAACATAAGGGACAGCATGTTCCCCAGAAGAAAGGGTTTCCATTATCGGAGCCAGCGTAGGATCTTCACGTTGGTATTTCCCGATATCCCTAAAGAGCATGGGAGCATCGGTTAGGATGGCATTAACCTCGGATAGTATGGACTCGGAAGGTGATGAACTGTCGACCGGTTCATGGGTCTCGACCTCGTTTGAAAACATACGGCTGAGTCCATCAGCCACAACATTTTCGGTACCTCTGATATGCCTGACATCGAATTGGAAGGCGGAAATACGGATGGCCCAACGGGCTATACGACCAGTACGACGCGGTCTACCTAAGACCCAGCTTAAGGCTTGGTTATCTGTCTCCAGGTCGAATTTGACATGTTCCAGATAGAGACGGAACTTTTCTAAGGCGAATAAGACTGCCAACCCTTCGAGCTCATAGATGGAATACTTGGCTTCTTGAGCCGATAGAGTCCTAGATGCATAGGCGATGGGACGCCTCCCTAGTTCAGTCTCTTGAAGAAGGACTGCAGCTACAGCTGACGACGACGCGTCCGTTTGGACGATGAATTTCTTCGAGAAATCAGGCATAGCAAGTACAGGGGCATTACAGAGAGCTAATTTAAGATCTTCGAAAGCGGCTTGTTGAGAAGGTCCCCACTCGAATTTGATGCCTTTCCTACGAAGAAGATTTAAGGGCGCCGCTCGATTAGCGAAGTTAGGAATAAACTTCCTGAAGAAATTCACCATACCAATGAATCTAGCGATACCTTTGATGTCCTTAGGAGGTTTAAAATCACGGATGGCCTGTGTTCTAGAATGATCGACAGCTACCCCATCGGGTGACACAATATGCCCTAGGAATGACATAGAGGGCTTAGCAAAGGCAACCTTGGACAACTTGACAGTTAACCCAGCCTTACGAAGGCGATTCAGAACTTCTCGCAAATGATCTAGATGTTCTTCAAAGGTTTCGGAAAATACGACGACATCATCCAAGTAGTGATATAAGTACTCAAATTTGATGTCGGAAAAGACCCTATCTAGTAGCCTAGTGAGCACAGCTGCCCCCGTGGGGAGTCCGAAAGGCACGCGGTTGTATTCATATAAATTCCAGTCCGTGGCAAACGCTGTAAGATGTTTAGACTCTTCGGCAAGGGGAATTTGATTATAGGCCTGATTCAAGTCCAAGATGGTGAAGAACTTGGCCTTACGAAACCATGAAAAGCAAGAATGAAGGTCGGGAAGGGGCACAGATTGCAACACCACCTTCCGATTGAGAGCCCTGTAATCAATGACAGGCCTGAAGCCTCCTTGGGGTTTCGGGACTAGAAAAATAGGCGAAGAATACGCTGACTTAGAGGGCCTAATAATACCATCCTTCAACATCTGATCGATGATTTCTTTCAGAGCCTTCATTTTAGGTGGAGATAGCCTATACGGTGGAAAACGGACAGGAATTGAATCCGTGACCTCAATTTTGTATTCAATAAGGTCAGTAACACCAAGAGTATCAGAGAACACCTCGGGAAACGACTGACACAGTTTCCGAATACTATCAGCCTGCTCCTCAGGTAGATGTCTAAGGTCTAACAACATCTCATCCTGGGTAGGCGAAATAGATGAACATGATACAGAATTACACTTTAACAAGGGAATTCTACAATTGGACGCAAATTTGAATGTGCACGACCTACTCTGGAGATCGAGCACAAGACCAGTGTGAGAAATGAAGTCCGCTCCCAATATGATGGGGCAAGACAAGTGCTTAGCCACAAACAGTTTGATTTTCCATGTAAATTTAAAAATACGAATTTTGACCAGTACGGAACCTAGAATTTCTAATGGCGATGAATTAGCCGAAACATATTGAATAAGAGCTGAGACATGGTCAGGTAGTTTACAAACAGATTTCAATTTAGAATACCATTCAGCCGAAATAATCGAACAAACACTGCCTGAATCTAAGAGAGCTGTTATAGGCTCGTTATTTAACTCAATCTTAAGAAAAGGAACAGGTGCGGGGGTATCCGCCGCAATCCTAAGACATTCTTTAGGGCATTCAAAAGATGAATTTGAAGGCTGATTGTTCTCTGCATTTACAACCTGTTTACTAGGGGCTGAGTCTCGGGAAGATGGATTAGTCGACTCAGCCGATGCCACTAGTCACTTTTTATTATTGGCATAGGTGGAATTTGCACCAGAAGTTGAGCAGGAGGGGGTGCTATTTGAGTTTGGGCAATTTTTGGCGATATGTGAGAAGGCCCCACACTTAAAACAGCCTTGTGATGAACCAGCTCCATTATTTGCCCTACTAGACTTGATCAGAGGACACTTATTGCGCAGATGGTCAGGCGACCCGCAAGCATAACATTTACGAGGGGTGACTGATCGGCGAGGTGGAAGCCGAGTATTACTAAAAGAAGGCGGGGGTTCTTTTGCCACACGCAAGGAATCGGCATACCTAACTCCTTCCGCAGAGACGGCTAATGCTTCCAGTTCAGAGAAGGTTTGCGGGCACGCCGCGAAACACAAATATGACCTGTAGGGTGGTGAAATCCCTTCGATAATAGCTTGCACGATCTGATCCTCAGGGAAGTGGAGAGCAAACACCCTAGTATAAAACTTAATATCTTGGATGAAGTCTGCCAGGTTTTCATCCAAGCGCTGTACCCGATAATAGTATTTCTGAATAAGAGATGACCTCGCGCGGGCAGGAATAAAATTTGCAAGCAGATGTGCATGGAAATCTTCGATAGATGACTGTTCAGCTATGGCTCTTACTATTTTATCTGAGAGAACCCCAATAGCATAAGGATAGATAATTTGCAAAATTTGACATGGGGAAAGCGAAAACACAAGGGCATGATCCTGAAATTCCACTAGAAATCTTAAAAATGAAATTACGTCACTGGTGGTATTAACGGAAAACTTGGATATACCTCTGAGCAACATTGCCAATGGATGAGGCAAGCTGCTAAACCCGGGCGACATAGTAGGTAAAGGTTTCAATGGCAAGGAAGTTAATTCAGCACGTACATTGTTCAACGATGTGCGGCGTTCAGACTCGTTGTCCAATGGGGCAGAGATAGTTTGAGCAGCAACGGTTATCCTATTGCCTTCTCCCTTAGCAGGTTCTTCCTCACTACTTACATTCACTATGGTGGGCTGATCAGATTTGGGAGGAACTTCCCCAGTTAACAATTGAGTGACTTTACTAGACAATTCAGAGATAGTTTCAAGGAGCGTATTAGCTTGCTTCCTCTGAACGTCATTCACCTTCAGAGACAACAGATCATTAACTCTATTTGAAAAGTGATATAATCTGCCTTGCACACGCTTAATTTGGTTAGGAGACGGATCATTTTCATCAAAAAAACTAACTACGGAAGCTAGCCCAGTAATATTCTCCGTGATCGTGGAAAGAGAGTCGTCAATTTCTTTCTCTCCCAAATTGGGGATGGAAATGGGCAAATCAAGGGACTCTCTAAGCTTGTTAGTGTCTATTGCAACCGTGCCTCCAGATTGAACGTTTCTGATAGTTAACTCGTATATCAACTCCTCTTTGCGCAAATAGTTAAGGAGGAGAACATCGCGAGGGCCGGACATGATGACAGAACAATAAAAAAAACTCAAGAAATTCCAGCAACTGAGAAAATTGTTAGAGTTCGAATTAAAGCAATGTTTAGCCGTCAAAAGGGGCTAAATTGAGACCCATTCAACCACGCTCTGCTACCACTTGTTACCGAGTTTTAGCGGTAGTTATGCGTAAAAGAAGGTGCGGGTGTGAATGGGTTTCAAGCTACGAAATTAACGTGCAATGTAAAATTAATTTAAAATTTAACTAGGTTATATTTTCTTTTCAAAAACAAGAGATAACAATCATAACAGGTACAGAGTAGCAAAAATGTAGGTACAATATTACTGGATTCGGGCTCAGTGCCCTTACTTCATAACTCTTGGGCAATCAGCCCCGCCTTACTCCAAAAAAAAAATTTAGCCAAGGGGCAGAAAACCCCATTCATGCCCAGGAGCACTGGCTCCAAACATTACACATAAAGCCTGCACGAGGCATACAGAAACAAATTTCAAAGAGCGATCCGCTCTCAAAATTGTAAGCCTATCACAAGGCCACACCAAACTCTACCTTCAAGCTGTCCTCTAAGGACGTATTCACAGGGGTAAAATACCCAACCTACGGAGGTCTATTACATGAAAAGAAGGTTGATTACATGACCTCTAAAATAACAATTTGAGAGGAGGCGAACTTGCACTCCTAATACACTTTGTTTTTAAAAACCTAATCTGGCTCTGGGCCGCTAACGCAAGGGCTAATCCCATACTACAGAGGTGACTTAGAGAAGAACACTTTACATTACATAAACGAAGAATAGTTTGAGAAAATAAGTTCACCTCAAAACAAATGTGAGTGGGAGCTCGAGAGGGTTAGCACTCTCTATCCCAATATGTAGCTTTACAAGAAAAAGATGAAAAGAGTAATTACATTTTAGGAAAAGGTTACATGATGGAAAACGCTTCGAACCCGCCGCGAGAGTTAAACTGCCGACCTAGCAAGAAAAGAAGATATTAATAGGCCATTACCTGGTAGTAGATCGCTGCCGAGGAAAGAGGCGCTTCCCGCCTCCTGCTATGTACTTAATACACTGAAAGATGGAACAGAAGTGGCCCGGAGACCCCAAAATCAGCAGTTTATATCCTCTCGCGGAAGATTCTAGGCGTTAGGGGAAATAAAACACCCTCCCACAAAATCTTTATTGGTTCGGGAAAAGAAACCCCTACATAGAGGAAAAAGAAACACATTATTGGTGGAAAATTAATTAAAGAAATTCGGGATTGGCTAGATCCAAACTAAGGGGAAAAAGAGGGGTATACAGCCAACTTAAACAATAACGGAAAGAAATTTAACAAGAAACAAACTTTTGAAATAAAAATTTCTCCAACAAAATAGTTCTTTGATTTCGCACTAGGTTGCACTATTGTAATTCTTCAGTAGTGTCCTCTAGAAGAGAAAGTTCCCACTTCTTACTTCAAGCGAAACAAAAACACATCAAAAGTGACACAGTTCAAAAACTCAAAATTTTCCACGTGGTGACATCTTCTGAGAAAGTAGAGAATTAATAGAATAGATAAAGTTCAACCTTCCTCCAGAAGAGGTGTTTCAACTGGCGCAACTTTTAAATAAACAGAGTAGAGGTGTACCGCCCGGTACACAGATAATGGTAGAAATTTTGTTGGGACACACAATGGTTTCAGTCAATTGGACTGGAACAAGATTTCTAAATACAGCAATGCTCATCAGATTGACTGGCGATTCAATCCTCCCACAGCAGCATGGTGGGGAGGATGGTGGAAGCGCTTAATAAGGCTGCTGAAACAGCTGCTAAGGAAAACTCTTGGCAAAGCTTCGCTATCCTATGAAGAGTTGGAAACAGTCGTATGTGATTGCGAAGCCGTGATGAACTCTCGACCGCTCACATATGTATCGGAAGACGGTGCTGATCTAGCCCCTATGTCGCCTAATATGTTTTTGTTAGATATGAAAGAAATGGGCGTGCCAGACTGTAATGTCATGGATTCCGATCATCTTAACCGACGGAACAGAAATCGTCAAAGGATAAGAGATAGCTTTCGGCAGCGATTTAGGAGAGAATATTTAGGTCAATTAGCATTAACTGCCCAAAAGAAGAGTCGTCAATTGCTTCTAGGAGAAGTTGTTCTTATTGGAGCAGACATCCTCAAAAGAATCGATTGACCTTTAGCTGTAGTGGAACAGCTTATTCCAGGACGTGAAGGAGAAATTCGTCTGGTGAAGCTGAAGTCTGCAGCAGGGATCCTTTTCCGACCAGTCCAGAGGGTATATCCTTTGGAAATTCGTGCAAAGGAAGCATCTACAAAAGATGAACTTTTAGTCGGCAAGAGTGGTGGAGTTGGGACAACTGTCCAAAATAGTGCTGGAAGGTAGTGGGGAAATTGGACATTTTCGAACTAGGTGTGGACGTAAAGTGCAACTACCTGCTAGATTTCGAGGTGATTGTGACTGACTTTCAGTGACTTTCATTTTGTTTAATTTTACTCATGTGTTTTATTCTGATTTATTGTTTTAGTTTTAGTCGTAGGAAATTAGTCACGACTCAAAGGTTGGATTACTGAAGAGGGCTCTGCCATGTAAGTATACATATTCGTTGATGTTTCAACTCTACTATAGCTAATGCTTCATTGTTTTGTAAACTCATTTTGGAAGTATAATATTCTTTTGCAATCTCACAATCAGACATGAAATAAAAGATACACTGAAATCTTAAAATTAAAAGGTTGTGAAGTACGGTATTTAATAACAAACCTGAGAACGCCGGGGAGGCTTTAGATTTAATAACTAGAGTGGAGATTAGTTTTTCTAGTTCACAAGCTCCTTGAAACAGGGCCCAAAGGGCAAGGTCGGGAAACACCGATTTAAATAGGTATAGAAAAATAAATAATTTTAACGATGTACAAAATGAAATGTTTATAGTTTGTTACAAATAATATACGAGTATATGACTTCTTCTTCACTGATGGAGTCCCAGACATATCTGCACTGTGAACAAAACAAAGAACACAAATTATTACTTCACTGCGTACAAACAATACTAATAACAGTTATTTATGTAAGAGCAAATTTGGCATTTATTAACGAGAAAAATGTTTTCAATTCTGCCGCAGATTCTTTACTCTCGTCTGACATAGGCTATAATGTTTTTTTCGATTACAAGAAATATTTTCATAGGTTATTTTTTGTGAAATAAATGGTTTAGTCATTGCATGAACGAGGTCCGACTCGTTGGCTGAATGGTAAGCGTACTGGCCTTCTGTTCAGAGGGTCTCGGGTTCGATTCCCGGCCGGGTCGGGGATTTTAATCGCTTCTGATTAATTCTTCTGGCTCAGGGACTGGGTGTTTGTGTCCTTTCCAACACTCTCCTCTTCATATTCACACAACACACTACACTACCAACCACCACAGAAACACGCAATAGTGATTACATCCTTCCATATATGGTTGGCGGCAGAAAGGGCATCCGGCCATAAAACAGAGCCAAATCCACATGTGCGACGCAGTTCCCATCCGCGACCCCACATGTGTGGGAAAAGCGGTAGGTAAAGAAGAAGGAGTCATTGCATGAACGAGATACTGTTGTTATCGATGGTAATAAAGCGGGTTGACAAACGGATAATGGAATAAATAAATTGGAACTTTAGAATGTGTTTGCGGACGTGTATATTTCATATCTGCAATGAGTAGCCATCTTACTCCAAAACTGCAAGTGTTTTGCTGTCATTCTAATAGTTTTAGGAGCGAACTGAATTAAAATCGTTACAGTGATTCATATGTGAACTGAAATGTGTACCCATTATTTTAATATAAGTTGGTGGTGGTGATCATTGTTTTAAGAGGGAGTACAACTGGGCAACCATTCTCTATTAACATTAATCAAAAGGAAAGACTTGAACGGGCCCGGCACTCGGAAATGAAGGTATCGGCGAAAGAAAGACAAGAGCCACGAAGAGTGTGAAAATGAAAGACTCCCTAGGCCTCGGAAGTCTAATACCGTCGGGGTTGGAAAAGAACAGGAATTGACCAAGAGAGGTCGGATATGATAGATGATATTCAGGAGCGTAGCACAAGTAAGTGTAAGCAATGCCAGGACTCAGTTAAGGGCCTCGTGGTCGCCAACCTACGGCCTCTGGAGCCCATTTTAGTCGCCTCTTATGACAGGCAGGGGATACCGTGTGTGTTATTCTACTGACCCCATCCGCAGAGATATCATCTTTCATATCCGGCTTCTCTTAGTCAACTTTTATTCTCTTCTTAGCCCGGCCGTATTAGGTTACCTAGGCCTGGAGCGTCCTTCATTTTCTCTTTTTTTTATGCGATAACTTCATTCATCGAAGTGATTGACCTCTTCCATTTTCCTTCTGATTAGTGTTAATAGAGGATGGTTGCCCAGTTGTACTTCCTCTTAAAACAATAATCACCACCAATAAATCAATTCTACATTCGAACAACATCTGCCAATACATATGAAGATTATGTATAGGAGACAGGAGTTACATTTCAGCGTGTTCGTCATCAAAGTTCACCCAATGATCGTAGCTGATTTAAAGTGAATCTGAGGAAAACGTCACTGCTGTGATTACAAATGTTTACTCCCTCTAATTCAAAAGCGAACTCCTTCGGTAATCTTTCCTTACACCACCTTTTCTCGTTCAGACGCGATCAGCGTTTGAACCTCTTCCCCCTTTCTTGGTCCCTATCGTCATCTTCTGCCAATCTGCTTCATCGCATCACTTCTCTCACACAGTCCATTCAGAGTGTCTTTGGTTTTCCTCTCCTCCTATCCCCATCCATATTCATTTTAAATACTTTCCTCCAACATAATATTCGTTGCGTCTCAACGTGTGTCCATACGACTGCAATTGTCTTTCCTGCACTTTCTTTGATATTATTTGTTTATTTAGTTATTTATTAATGCCTTTTTTCAGTGGCGAAGTTAGGGCTCGAGGCCCTCTCTTCCACTTAACCACATACTAATCAAAATCATAAATAAAATACCGAGCTATTTAAAATAGTTAAAACCAAACACAAATTAATGGAATTGAGAACTAATTTAAATACATTACTAAGTTAATAATAAAACTAATTAATAGTAAAAACTCTTAATAATGACTAATCCTCAGGCGCGCACACATTCATACTTCAGCCATTCAGTTAGCTGTCCTCAGCAGGTAGTCTCGGTAGGTGACCTTAAATCTTTGTAAAGAGCTAGCTTTTCTGATCTGAGCTGGCAGGGAATTGCATAATCTGGCGCCGGTCACTACAAACGATCTGTTAATTTTATTTGTGCGGTGCACTGGAATAGAAAGTGAGGAACTGGAACGTGTATTTAAGTTGTGAAATGATGATAAAAAGGTAAATTTAGAATAAATATACAGTAGCTGACTTTCAGCTAGTACTCTAAACAGCATCGTTAAAATGTATATGTATATGTATATGTATATGTATATGTATATGTATATGTATATTTGTATCATGTTCAGTAGCGGTGATTGGGAATTATAGTTGGTGGGGGGGCGTAAAATAATTACAGACAACAAAAGTACCTGGGTTTGCTGAGGAGGGGGGTGGAGGTATAAACATCAAAACGTTTTTTTTTTTTTAAGCTACAGTATTGTAAGTTTCCTGATGCTCTATCAGCGACTTTCAACAGATAAGTAAAGGTCATTATTAAGAGTTTTTCCTATTAATTAGTTTTATTATTAACTTAGTAATGTATTTAAATTAGTTCTCAATTCCATTAATTTGTGTTTGGTTTTAACTATTTTAAATGCTGTAATAATAGTTTTTTCAGATCTTGATTCAATAGCATACAATAAAACTGCCACCAAAGGAACAATATTACAATTAAAAAGACTTACGGCGTGATTGTACAATTTAAAATCATTTAGTATTTGACTACACACTAAGAAACTGACAGGTACTGAAGAGTCTGCTACACTGACAAATGTGCGTGACAAGCGGATGAATTACACCTCGGTGCCCATGACCACGGCTCTGCTACCCTTTTTCACAGCACATACAGTACTACACGCTGCTGCGCGAGTCTTCGCTACTTGCTGTGGCGCTATGCAGATCGGTTACCCGCGACGAACGTTATTTTGCGCGAATTTCCGCTAAGTATTTTGTTAATAATTAAAGACATTAAACGAAAGAATTACCTGATATGACAACAGGGCTTGCACAAATGGATTTTTTAAAATCATTCGTATAATTCCTAGTTTCAGCGGGCTAAAATGGAATAAAAATGTAAGGTTTTCTCCACGAAGTGGGGGGGGGGGCCTAACCCCTCGCCCCCTTAATCACCTCTACTGATCATGTTTACACATCATTTGATGTCTTGATTCCTTATCCTTATTTGATACTTACGGTCAATTGTGGTGAGGTTTCCCAACACTGTGTTCAACAGCGGAACTCCCAAGATGCACTGGAGCAGGTGATCCACAGCCTGGAGCTGAGTCTGGGCAGTGGCCATCAGGACGAGCCCGAGGAATATCAGACAGCTAATGAGGTAGCGAGTCATGTCGTGTTATAGTATACACTGACATTCAAGGTAATGCAGACTACTTATATACTGATATGTGTAGCCATATTAGCTTACCGGAAGAATTCCCGTCCCGTGTTCATCCAAGATAAGATGTCAAATTTGTTAAGAAATGTACTGGGGTTACAACAAATACTAAGCATATCCGGATGCTCTCACATACTTCGAAGCGATAACACAGTATATGAGGACATGATTTTCCCGACTCGACGGAATACTATAGTTGGAAGTAGTGAAGATTATTCCAATTATTTAAAAACCTTCGTAACCTGGTCTTTTGTGAACAAACAAATTAACTACATTCGTTTCAATTAATTAATTAATAAAATATTTATTTATTTATTTATTTACTTATTGATTTATTTATTTATTTATTTACTTATTTATTTATTTATTTATTTATTTATTTATTTATTTATTTATTTATTTATTTATTTATTTATTTATTTTCATTTTTTAACCGATTTACACTTTATTGCTCTCAATTTACCTTCTTACCATTACATTGTATTCATACTACTAATATTCCATTTATTCTCTACTAGCAGTTACCCGCCGTTTCGCTCGCGTGGATTTCGTAAATTGATAAAAGTAATCGTTCCTTGTTACTGTACCAAGACATTATCTGAAACCCCCTAAAGTATAAAACCTCACCGAAAAATTGATTTCATTTATCTCAGAAACTCTTTGTAAACAACGTTTGTAGTGTTACCTTTTGGAGCTAAGATGACCATGCAACGAAAAACTGTACTTTCAAGTCGAAAAAAAAGTTTCTTTATTTTTAAAGGAGATTCCAAGTACCTATTTCCACGTCTGTAACATCCTCAGTTTTTGAAATATAACTATCCCCAGAAAAAGAATTCAACCCAATTATCAGTCCTTCCCGTACCAAAAAAAATAAAATACAAGTCTCTTTATTTTTGAAGGAGATGCCAAATACCAATTTTCGCGCCTGTAACATCTTCAGTTTTGGAGACATAAGTATCCTCATAAAAGGTATTCAACCCATTTTACACCTTTTTCAACCTCCCTTTAATGGTATTTACCGAAAACAAAAAAAGGTGTTTCTTTATTTTTAAATGAGATTCCCAATACCAATTTTTCATCTGTAAACGTTTAAAATTTTGAGATATAGATATACTCAAAAACTAATGAACCCCCCTTTTCACCCCTTTAGCGACGGAAGATCCAAAAATCCTCCCTAAGTGAGCAGCTCATTATAATATAAATATATCCTCAAAATGTCGTTCCTTTATGTCCAGTAGTTTTGGCTCGGCGATGATGAATCAGTTAGTCAGGACATGTTACTTTATTTATTGGTAATGGTAATGGTGATTATTGTCCGACTCGTTGGCTGAATGCTCAGCGTATTGGCCTTCGGTTCAGAGGGTCCCGGGTTCGATTCCCGGCCGGGTCGGGGATTTTAACCTTCATTGGTTAATTCCAATGACCCGGGGGCTGGGTGTTTGTGCTGTCCCCAACATCCCTGCAACTCACACACCACACATAACACTATCCTCCACCACAATAACACGCAGTTACCTACACATGGCAGATGCCGCCCACCCTCGTCGGAGGGTCTGCCTTACAAGGGCTGCACTCGGATAGTAATAGCCACACGAAATTTTTATTATTAAAATTATTATTATGGTGATTATTGTTCTAAGATGAAGTACAACTAGAAAATCATCCCCTATTAACACTAATCAGAGGGAAAAAATGGAAGGGGGCCGACACTTCGAAAAATGGAGATATCGTCCAAAGAAAGACGAGGGCCACGAAGGGCGTGAAAATGAAAGACTCCCTAGGCCCCACAATCCTGACACAATCAGGATTCAGTAAAGAACAAGAGTTAACCAAGAGAGTTCGGATAGGAAAGATGAAAGCAAGGAGCCTGACACAAGTAAGTGGAAATAATGCTAGACTCAGCAAGAGGAACCACGCTCGCAAGTTGAGGGACCCTGGTCCCTTTTTGAGTCGCCTCGTACGGCAGGTATGGAATACCGCGGGTATATTCCACCGTCCTCACCTACATGGGGAAATAGCTCATAATCTTGACTGTCGTTAGGCGGCAATACGATACTTAGCAATTTACCGCTGAAGTGGACTATCACAGTGATGATAAGGTAGACGCCGTGGGTGACGTTGAGAAATCCCTGAAATATTGCTATATATACACCCGCTGTAGAGTGATCCCCGCACACATCACTCACCATGTCCAGTATCACTAGAACCATCTTCCTTTGTGCACTTTTGTTTCTTCTTATGGCCACTGTGGATGGCCAGTTGATACCTTGTGTTGTTACGGCTATAAATGAGCTGGTGGGTTTACATGATGTGGAAGTGAACCTCAATCCTATCAATGGTAAGTTAAATAGCTCAGAGCGTTTGATCAGATCACTGAGTACACGAACAGTGTCTCTCAGTACCTTTCTCTAAACGTTGAGGAACCCTGGCTTCCTGTCACGCATGTAACCTCGGGCAAAATACGAAAAACTGTTCAGTAGATGAACCAAACTGCGAGTCGTAGCCTAGATTTTGAAACACATTTTAGAACAGTACTTATACTCTTCGTAGAAAGCGGTCACTTTAACTTCACAGCCTACAGTACCCCTAGATACATTACACAAGGTAAAAGAAGGAAGTTATAACAAATACAGGGAAAACTAAAGACGTTACGAGATGACGTGGAAGATGTACAAAAACCTGCCGAGAAACATGACATGGTGACGCTGATCACCTCACAAGATTTTTCAGACTACTTTGATAAACAATTTATTAACAACTAAAAAAATTGAAAATTAGTATTTTTAATTTCAATTATCCATAAGGAAATTAAATAAGAAGAAATGTAAATTTTAACAAACTTAAAAGAACTCAGATTGATGGGAGCCTGTTTAAACGAACGTCAACAAAGTGTCGTCAATCGAGGAACCTTTCATCGTAGCAATATGTGAAAATAGGTGTCTCACAGGGGTCAATCCTAGCTCCTCTGCTATCTTCAGTCAATATCAACGACCTAGCTAAACAACTGACACATTGTAAACTCACATTCTTGCTGACGACGTACAATAGGGAACATGCATAATTTTCAAAAATATTTTTTTGAAAAGTACACGATTGAAATAGTACGTAAACGTATTACAATGCGGTAAGTTGCCTTGTTTTCTACCATTAAAAAAATGTTCAAAAGTGCCTTTCCTCAAGGCGAGTGAAACGGCCTCTGACGTAAGCGGCACGCTGTGACGTCACGATCCAGTACCGCATGCAGCTCTACCAGCCATTGTGCATCAGCCGTTACTAAAAGCCTATTGTTTATTATTCGTGATCGCGAATAACTTCAAAATGACAGAAGAAAGGTTCAAAACAGCACAGTCAGACAATCTACCATGTGTAGATGTCATCATTCTTGAAAAATAGTGACTTTTGCGGCCGCAGAAATTCGCGGATAAAAAACAAGTTTGTAAGTGGCATCTTTCATATACGTGCAATGTACTGTAACTCATAGTATTAGGATAACAACGAACCTCGATATAAATCACATCACTTTCAACATTTCCTTCTAGACTGATTCCCATATTAAAGAATAACGTTACATTTTCGGGCCTTCAGCATTAGAAAAGTAAAAAATCGGATTTCAGCACTAACATAAACATATAGGTAGCATTATAGTACTAGTCCGCCTCTGTGGTGTAATGGTTAATGTGGTTAGCTGCCACCCCCGGAGGCCCGGTTTCGATTCCCGGCTCTGCCATGAAAACAAATAATACGAGGGCTGGAACGGGGTCTACTCAGCCTCGGGAGGTCAACTGAGTAGAGGGGTTTCGAATACCACCTCAGCCATCCTCGAAGTGGTTTATCGTATTTTCCCACTTCTCCTCCAGGCACCTAAGGCCACGGCCGTTTTCTTCCCTCTTCCTTGTCTATCCCTTCCGATTTTCCCATCCTTCAACAAGGCCCCTTTTGAGCATAGCAGGTGAGGCCGCCTGGGTAAGGTAATGGCCCTCCTCACCAATTGTATCATCATACCCAAAGTCTGACGCTCCAGGACACTGCCCTTGAAGCGGTAGAGGTGAAATCCCTCGCTGAGACCGAGGGAAAAACCAACCCGGAAGAATAAACTGATTATGAAAGAAAGAAAGAAAGAAAGAAAGAAAGAAAGATCATAGTACTATAGGTCTATAATCTATCATTCCCGAAAATATATATATTTATGGTTGGGGCAACTGGCCTACCCACTTCCGGGGCCCATGAAAGAGAAACATTAAATATCTTGGTGGAGGGAAAAAGTTAAACATGATAAAGATAAAGATAAAGATAAAGATAAAGATAAAGATAAAGATAAAGATAAAGATAAAGATAAAGATGAATATGACTTCATCTAGTTTTCACAAGTCGGGCTGAGTGGTTCCACGGTTGAGGTGCTGGCCTTCTGACCCAAACTTGGCAAGTTCGATCCTGGTTCAGTCCGGTGGTAGTTGAAGGTACTCAAATACGTCAGCCTCGTGTCGGTAGATTTACTGGCACGTAAAAGAACTCCTGCAGGACTAAATTCCTGCACATCGGCGTTTCCGAAAACCATAGAAGTAGTTAGCGGGCGTAAAGCCAATAACATTAATTACACTTGGCTTTAAACAAGCCGAGCTTTTTTTTGCTAGTTGCTTTACGTCGCGCCAACACAGATAGGTCTTATGGCGACGATGGGACAGGAAAGGCCTAGGAATGGGAAGGAAGCGGCCGTGGCCTTAATTAAGGTACAGCCCCAGCATTTGTCTGGTGTGAAAATGGGAAACCACGGAAAACCATATTCAGGGCTGCCGACAGTGGGGTTCGATCCTACTATCTCCCGAATACTGGATACTGGCCGCACTTAAGCGACTGCAGCTATCGAGCTCGGTAACAAGCCGAGCATATCACACAAGAAAAGTGTCTTGGTGACAGGAATGTCTTTGGGTACTGTGACTTTTACTTTTTTTTTTTTTTTTTTTTTTTTTTTTTGCTATTTGCTATTTGCTTTACATCGCACCGTCACAGATAGGTCTTATGGTGACGATGGGACAGGAAAGGCCTAGGAATGGGAAGGAAGCTGCCGTGGCCTTAATTAAGGTACAGCCCCAGCATTTGCCTGATGCGAAAATGGGAAACCACGGAAAACCATCTTCAGGGCTGCCGACAGTGGGGTTCGAACCCACTATCTCCCGGATGCGAGCTCACAGTTGCGTCCTCCTAACCACACGGCCAACTCGCCCGGCATTTTTACCCTTCGGTTTATTGACTTGGCTTATATAACCTAAAACTTAGGCTAAGTTGGATAATATTTTAAACACCAACATCACTATTTTCACCTGTGTGCAATTATGTTATTTATTTCACTAATATTATGATAATTATTATAATTGAGCATTGTTAACTTGTAAGACCCCAACAGACAAGCATTGGTTTTGTGTAGAGATATACATTTGTTAAATTCACGTTGTTTTCTTTCGTGACGTATGCCAAGATAAATTGGTGTAATTAGAGCTGTCAATATGGTTCATAATCCCTTAGATTTATTACTTTGACATGGATCACCCAAAACATAGGTTAGGTTTGGAGAATACTTTAATAATCAGCATTAATTAATGCACTGTTTATTACTTTCATATTCCAATATGTAAATGAAGCATTTAATTAAAGCATCATACATTAAAATTCAAAGTGTTACCACCAGAACTGCTGACATGGAAAAGTGATTGAAAATTCAAACAAATTCAACTTTCGTTAAAATGATCTTCAGAAAAAATTAACTGTAGACTTTTCCGATATATCATCAGCATATCTCCGGCTCGCCAAAATACATTTCTCCCTAGTTTTAGCGTCTTTGGAACATTTATAAACAATTTGTTTGGGATGGTATGCGATGTGCTATTGCACATCGGAACTGTACACCATTTATAAGTTTTCTGCCTCACTGTCTGCGCAGGATTCATGTATAGACTTCGAATTTAACTGGACCAGACACTAACATAAAGTAGAAATACGCAAAGTGTATCCTGCTTCTCAAAGCACACTATGTGTTATTTCGTCTGCTAATTCAGTCAACCTGTACGATGACGTCAGACCAATGAGATCGCGTACTTGCGTGACGTGACATTTTCGTACTTTAATTTAGATTTTTATCATGTTTGGAGTTATTATTTGTACACTCTGATCGCAGTTTTGAATTCTGCATGAAATTTTGAATCAGATTAGCATATTTTTAATTAAAACCCCGGATGTTCCCTTATGTACATCCGCGCAAAACCAACAGTACTCAGCTGTGGTTCCCTGTATAGTTATCCTTATCCCGCTCCTCGCTTTGTAATGTTTTTCGCGCACAGTAATAACATGAAAACTGAAACTTTCATCAGTGTGAGAAATTTCTGGAATAGGACATTAAATTGTAAATAATAGTAGGTTTATGTATGTATTATTATTATGGTAATTCACTGTACATTAATTTCTTCGTAGGTATTATATTATTGTACTTAAGAAACAAAATGTTCATTTATATTGTGTACTAGCATTTGTACCCGTCCTTTGGAAGGGAATTTTTAATGGATTACATGTTTCCTATGCCTTTGCTGGCGGGATGTAGTGTTTACAGTGCGCTATGTCTTCTGGTATGGGCTAGAATAAATTTTTTACTTTCATTGACCTGTCTCAGTCTCATCCATGGCTTTGACAATATGAGAGTGACCGAGGTATGAGCGATGCCAGTAATGCCATTACTTATGCAGCCAGTCCCTGTTATGAATGGTGTGAAAATATCGCTTTTAGGGTCGGTTGGTGCATGCATTTCAGTGGGCTTGGCAGACTGATATGCAATAGCAACTTCTGGCTCAGTGAGGAAAGCGACGGGAAATTACCTCACTCCTCACTTCCCTAGTACGCCTCTTCAGTGACACCTAGGCTATCTATGACAGCTGTTGGTGGAGCTGTAGAGGATCAAACCAGCCTTCGGGCTCAATACACAACACATACACATGTTTCCTTCGCAAATTTCTAAATTCCATGCCTGTATTTCACACGTTTATTCAGCATTTTGAACAGATATTTTTCTACGAAAGCACGTGCCAGTAACGTGAATTACGATAAAGGTGAACAAAGTCAAGACAGAATGTTTATTGTACGGTACAGTCCCTGGTCCGAAGTTGAGCGAAATTCTCACTGTTCCTTGGTTGCATATTGCTGTTTCTCTGGCCACTGGAGTGGCGCTATGGCTGAAGGCTCATGTAACCCATCCATGATGAAAACCTCCTTTAATATCTGTTCTATAGAAAAGAGTAAAATGGCTCTTTAGCTCTTCTTGTGAACCCAACCTCAGAGTTATTCGCACCAAGTGTTCCACGGGATTTGAACTAAAAATCCAATTTTTAGCAACATCTCCGTTATTATCCCTCATTCGTCCTTAGAATAAATGCGTACACGGAACAAAATAACGGAAGTACATATTATTAAACATTTGTTATATACAGAACACACATTGTAACTTCTCGACGAAATTGAAACACGAAATGGATAATTTGTAACTCGAATAAAATATAAATGACGAAATTAAAAAAGATTTACAGGAATAATTGACTGTAGAGCATGAATTAATTACTTTTGCCAAGGCGACGGTCATCAGGCTCACGAGGCACCAAACTTGGTTTATTACCTTACCTGTTACTATGTCTGACTCCATGGCTAAATGGTTAGCGCGCTGGCCTTTGGTCACAGGGGTCCCGGGTTCGATTCCCGACAGGGCCGGGAATGTTAATCTTCATTGGTTAATTTCGCTGGCACGGGAGCTGGGTGTATGTGTCGTCTTCATCATCATTTCATCCTCATCACGACGCGCAGGTCGCCTACGGGAGTAAAAACAAAAGACCTGCACTTGGCGAGCTGAACTTGTCCTCGGACACTCCCGGCACTAAAAGCCATACGCCATTTCATTTCACCTGTTACTATTTAACACTGAAAATAAATTTGGGTAGCATGGCACATTATTCCTTACTCCACCAATAAAAGATTTACCATAAGTTTCACAACGCGAATTTACTCCCGAAACAAAATAAAACAAAACAAATACCAACATTACCCTTCACGTGATGAGGCCACCTCGTTTTGCCGCTTACAAAAAAAATGTCCGCCTCTGTGGTGTAGTGGTTAACGTGATTAGCTGCCAACCCCAGAAGCCCGGGTTCGATTCCCGGCTCTGCCACGAAATTTGAAAAGTGGTACGAGAGCTCCAACGGGGTCCACTCAGCCTCGGGAGGTCAACTGAGTAGAGGGGGGTTCGATTCCCTCCTCAGCCATCCTGGAAGTGGTTTTCCGTGGTTTCCCACTTCTCCTCCAGGCAAATGCCGGGATGGTACCTAACTTAAGGCCACGGCCGCTTCCTTCCCTCTTCTCTGTCTATCCCTTCCAAACTCCCCCTCCCCCACAAGATCCCTGTTCAGCATAGCAGGTGAGGCCGCCTGGGCGAGGTACTGGTCATCCTCCCCAGTTGTATCCCCAGACCCAGAGTCTGAAGCTCCAGGACACTGCCTTTGTGGCGGTAGAGGTGGGATCCCTCGCTGAGTCCGAGGGAAAAGCCAACCCTGGAGGGTAAACAGATTAAGGAACAAAGAAAGAATTGACTGTAGAGCATGAATTAACCCCTTCTTCCAAGGCGACGGTCATCAGGCTGATGAGGCTCCAAACTTGGTTCATTACCTTACCTGTTAGTATTTAACTCCGAAAATAAATGTGGGTAGCATGTCAGGTGTTTTCTTACTCCACCAATAAAGGATTTAAAATAAGTTCCACAACGTGAATTTACTCCCGAAACAAATTAAAACAAAACAAACACCAACATTACTCTTCACGTGATGAGGCCACCTCGTTTAGCCGCTTCCAAAAATAAACATCCATAAACAACATTTACTATCTGCACACCACAAATGTGCATAGTTCTAAAGCCACGCTTCAGATTAATGATTGCATTATCACCATGGAACCAATTTACCGCGGGTTATAACTGTATGAGGAAAACAATCCCAGTGGCCTCACTATACTCTGTTAATCAAATCATACCACTTCACAATGTAAAAAGGCGACTGTGGAATAGATAAACGACGAATGCCATGTCGAATCTATCAAGCACTGAACATTTGGCCTGCGATTTCATCTATCAAAAATCAATTTTGCGCACAACACATTAGCTCCAGATTACACATATAAACCACCACACTGTTCATTTTCTTGGACAGGAATAAACCGGAGTATGACTAACAAATGAACACTATCTGTCGTCTTCCACACGGTGGCGGCGATAAGGACCCCGTATAACCCGCAGGGCGAAGGCTGCGGTCGTGGCTTGCAAGGGGCTCGTGACTGTTTCTTAATTCAATAGCTGAATAGTGACTTTACATATTGATAAAGCTACAGAACACAACGCGGTACTGTTTGCATTAGAGAGGGTTATTCCAAACTTAGGCCGTCGTAGTACAGAGCTTCTTTCTTCAATAAGAGTACGGTAGTTATTTCTGAAGGAATGTGGGTTTCCCAATCTGTTCCAATAACAACCATCCCTTGCTGCCTCTCACAACAATCAACAAGGCTTTTGAAGTAATTAGCCAGTTCTGAGAACCCACTAGTCGGCGAAAACGCGATAACAAAGACATCCCCCTTCTTTAAACTCTAAATAATTAAGTTTCGAGCCGGTTTATAACTCTCGGCAGTCAGTGTAGCTAAGTAGGCTTACAATGGACATTTGAGTTGTAAATTATTTGGTCCTAGGAACGAGATTATTTCTTAGTATTGTGACGGTCAGCGTGTTTTGGTTACTATAATTGGAATATACATTTCATGTAAGTGTATGTGTGTGTGTGTGTTCGTACCACATATGCGTATCATTTTAATTCCTTCGGATTTGAAAACTAATTTGTGTAACTTAATTTTTATTTTTATTTTTATTTTTGCTATTTGCTTTACGTCGCACAGACACAGATAGTTCTTATGGCGACGATGGGATGGGGAAGGCCTAGGAGTGGGAAGAAAGCGGCTGTGGCCTTAAGTAAGGTACATCCCCAGCATTTGCCTGGTGTGAAAATGGGGAACCACGGAAAACCATCTTCAGCGCTGCCGACAGTGGGCAACCCATCGGGTGACCCCACGTTAAAGTGCTCATCAATTCCACAATAACAATAACAATAACATTAAGCACTGTTCCCAGAGGGAACCAAAAGGCAGAAACAGATATAGAATAAACAAGGGCATAATTGCCCATACTACATGGCCTTAACAGTAAAAAGAAAAAGGTTGCACATACTCGGCCATAAACAAAAGGCAAGTGGGCGAAACACCTGCACTCCTTATAGAAATTGCCAAAACCCTAAGTGTGATCATGGCCCAATGACACGGAGGCTAATCCTATACTACAAGGTGTGACTAAAGGAGGAACAGTTAAAGCTAAGACAAGATTTACAAAATTTTGAAGTTGAAAGCTTTGTTACTCAATGCGAGGTTGAATGGGAAACGACAGTCATGACTGAGGCAGCGTAGTGTGCAGACGTATCAAAGCAACAAGTGATGGGAATAACGCCGCAACAGTACAGGATGGGAATAGGATGTTGGGAAGGAGCAAGGTGGTGCAGGCGAAAGTGTGGAGTGGAAGGAAGCAGAGACAAAAGTGGCACAAAAGTACTTTTATAAATCATGTTGTGTGCGGTGATGATAGCAACGTTGCTGGTGGTGGGAGGAATAGAGAAGAACGCAGGTACAAATTCGGGACCATTTGGGTGAGATGAGTTGGAATAAATAAAGAGAGTGGTGAAAGAATCAATTGAGGGAGAAGGGATTAAAGAAATGCTGCAGGAGCAGCGATCTGCACAAATAAGAGAGACGAAGGAACTAAAAAAAGAATTGTAAAAGAAGAAATTGGTGGTGTACATGATTAGATAGCGGACTTAAAGGAGGAAGTGGGAATTCTGAAAGAAAAGGTGGGTGCATTGGAAGAAGAATCGGCAGAAATAAAGAAAGTAACAAGGCTGGTGGCTCAGGAGTCAGCTAGAAAAAATGCATTTGTGCATGGGGTACAAGAAGATAAGAAAGAATCGAAAGTGATGTTGGTGCTGAAAGTGGTTGATATAATAGCAAATAAAATGAAATTGAACTTCTTCGAAGTGGACATTGATGATGTGTACAGAGTAGGAAGGAATAATGGAAACAGACCGGTAATAATTCCGTGTGGCTATTTCTAGCCGAGTGTAGCTCTTGTAAGGCAGACCCTCCGATGAGGGTGGGCGGCATCTGCCATATTTGGGTAAATGCGTGTTATTGTGGTGGAGGATAGTGTTATGTGTGGTGTGTGAGTTGCAGGGATGTTGGGGACAGCACAAACACCCAGCCCCCGGGCTATTGAAATTAACCAATGAAGGTTAAAATCCTCGACCGGGCAGGGAATCGAAGCCGGGACCCTCTGAACCGAAGGCCAGTACGCTGACCATTCAGCCAACGAGTTGGACAACAGGCCGCTGAAAATGAGACTTATTTCAACCTTCATGGCGGACATATTACTAAGAAATGCAGTTAATTTGAAAGATTCAAACATATATTTGAAGGCAGAGACAGACAAGGGAAGGAGGAAGCAGACGGAAATGTTAAAGCAGAATATGTGGAAGGCGAGATCACAGGGCTTACGAGCGAAGGTAGTAGGAAAGTGTCTAGTGACAGGAGACCGAAAATTTAAGCAGACTTGGATCCTGGAGAGACTGCAGAAGCTGGAAATGGACGGAGATGAGGGGAGTAGCAGCGAGCACCGATCACAAGACGTAAGCAGCGGAGACAAAGGAAATGGATGAGGACTTGGACCCCGGAGAGACTGCAGAAGCTGGAATGTGCGGGGAAGAGGGGAGTAGCAGCGAGCACCGAGCACAAGACGTAAGCAGCGGAGACAAAGGTGACAGAAGAGGGGGCAGCGTCAGCTGTTAGTAAATGCAGAAACTTTGGTGAGTAAAACAGTACAGAAGTAAATGAAACGAGAAAAGAGACACTAGCGGACCAGAGTGAGAAATAATACGTGAAGTGGAAGTTAGACCCATAATTGGACAGGGAAGTGATCCCGTGTCCCATATAAAGGGGAATACAGATAGGAGTGAGGAGATGAGGCAGGGGATGAATAAAGGAAGATCGATATGTTTTAAACATTTATGTGGTGGGGGTAGAAAGGGATCGGGCTCAGAGAATGGGAAGGAGGTAGGGGACAAGAAGGACACGGGAGATGATAGGGTTGAGGAGAGCTCACAAGGGAGAATTACGAGAAGCAAGGCAGGCAGTGGAGAAACAAATAAGCATAGAGAGGAGGGAGTAGGAAATAAATAACTACATTTGTCGATAAGGGTGCTGAACATTGAGGAGTTAGTGGGGAAGCTGGAGAATAGAGAAATTGTGGAATTAGTTAATAATTTCGGGATAATTGCATTAGTTGAGTCGTGGTTAGGGCAGGGGGTAGAGATTGAATGATATAGATATTGAATTGTAAATGCGATAAGAAAATATAGGGAAGATCGGAGAGAAACATAGGGGGAATACTAGTATCAGTAAGAAGCGAGGTACCGGGCGAGTTGGCCGTGCGCGTAGAGGCGCGCGGCTGTGAGCTTGCATCCGGGAGATAGTAGGTTCGAATCCCACTATCGGCAGCCCTGAAGATGGTTTTCCGTGGTTTCCATTTTCACACCAGGCAAATGCTGGGGCTGTACCTTAATTAAGGCCACGGCCGCTTCCTTCCAACTCCTAGGCCTTTCCTATCCCATCGTCGCCATAAGACCTATCTGTGTCGGTGCGACGTAAGGCCCCTAGCAAAAAAAAAAAAGAAACGAGGTTGCCAATAGGGTAAAGAAAATCCATAGTGAGGTAGACGGGGTAGTATGGTTGAGAATAAATTTGAGGAGAGGGGATTCTGAGGTAATTTGCTTGGCCCTACTATTCAATCATCCTAAAGACTCAGTATATGCGAATAAATATTTTTTGAGCAATTGCTTCAGGAAATAAATAAGATTAAATGGTTGTATGAAGAAGATGGGATGACTTTTATTGGTGACTTGAATGCAAGAGTTAGCAATAGAGTGCCGGACCATGGGAGAGAGGATACGGAAGTTGGGGGTGCCAAAGGAGGAGTAAAGATAAAAGTTTAAATAGTTATGGGGAAAGGCTGCTGGAGTTAAGAATATATTTTAAATGGGTGGATGGAGGAGGATAGTAGTGGGGAGTTGACATACATTACAACGAATGGGGGGAGTGCAGATGATATAAGAATAAGCTCGGAGATAGCCTTAAGGAGAGTTATAAATTTTGAAGTGTTAGAGTGTGGGGTGACAGAACACATGCCAATAAATATTAAATTGAGAAGTGAGGTAGAGGAAGAGAATGGAGAAGAGAGAAAAGGGGGGATTAGATATAGGGCTGAGGGGTGGATATATGATTGGAATAAGACACCGAGTGAGAAACTTAGGTTGAAGCTCATGGAGAGGCGATAAATATTAGGAGTGGGAATTGAAGGGACGTTGGAAGAAACGGACATAGATGGAGCGTTCGATTTAATAGAACTTCCTGTGCGGAGTGCGGGGAGTAGAGGTAAGAGTAGAGAAGGTGTAGAAAGGAATAGAGGGACAGGGTGTTTTGACAAGGATTGTAGCAGGAAAAGAGAGGCTGTATTGAGAGCTCTAACGGAGTTTAGGAAGGTAGGAGAACAGGATAAGAGAGAGAAGTATTGTAAATAAAGAAGAGAATACAAGGGTGTATTGAGTGAAAAAAGGGTGGAAGGAGACGTAGGCAGAAAGAATAAATGGATACTGTAGGAGAAATAGAATAGAGAAGATCTAGGAGTCTATAAATAATATAAGGAGAGCTAGGCCAATGGGGAAGGTTAAGAGCATAAGGGAGGAACATTGGGTGGAGAGGCTCTAAGGAGGGGATGATAACTGGTGTAGAGATATGGGGAAGGCATATATAGTAAGATAATTAGAAATGGGAAATGAGATGTTAGATGAAGAGATAACAGGGCAGGAAGTAATTGGGGTATAGGAAAATGCAAGGCCTAAGGCAGTGGGTGGTTTGAATGGCATTACTGATAATGTTTGGAGGGAAGTAGAAGCCAATGAAGCGATGTTGAGGGGGATGGTAAAATTATTTAAAGATTGTTTGAAAAGCTAAATATACGAGGGAATGGAGAAAGGGGATATTATGCCCACTTTACGAAAATAGAAGGGTTAGAAGCGATCCGAATAATTAGAGAGGGATAAGGCTGTTAGATTCTTTACTAATAGGATAAAGAAATGGGTTGGAGCAGTATGGGAGGAAATCGGATTTTCAGAACGGATTTAGGAAAGGAAGAAATACGGTCGATAATGTGTGGTTACTACACACGTTGATTACGAAATATGTGGAGATATCAGGGGCCAAATTATATGTAGCGGCAGTGGATTTGGAAAAAGCTTTCGATATAGTGAGCAGGGAGTCGTTATTTACGAGATTAAGAGAGATAGGTGTTATCGAAGAAAATGAGGGGGGCAAATCAAATAATTTATGTGAAGGTATTTGTGATGATCAAATTACAGGGAGGAGGGTTGAGTAATTGTATTGAGTCGAAGATAGGTGTGAAAAAAGGATGTAAGCTATCCCCGATATTATTTATATTATTTATATTAGAGAGACATGGAGGAGAGTGATGGCAATGTCCATGGATAGGAAAGAGACAAGTGCCGGGTTTGCTATCCGCAGACGATTTATTGATTCTAGGCAAGTTATTTGCAAAGAGGGTTAGATGAGGTGGTTGATTATACCAGGAGATGGTCTCTTAGAGTAAACGTGAGAAAAACACAGATAATGGTATACAGGAAAAGGAGAGATAGGAAGGAAAATAAAGTCTAAAAGGTAAATCGAGAAGAAATTACAACACCTGAAAAAATAGAATATTGGGGAGTAAGTAATAAGTAATAACGGGTCATGGAAAGAAAAATTTAAAAGGGCCAAATTAAAAGGAACAGGAGAAAATGGTGTTTCAATTACTGGTCAAGAGTAAAATATTATTTGGGGTGGAGTATGGGGATTGGAGGAGGAAAGGGTGGAATTAAACCAAGTAGTGGCAAAATTCAGCAAGACTATGATGGGACTACCCCTTTGCAAAGTGTCTATGGAGGTAGAAATGGCTATCCACCCCATGTGGGAAATGCTACATAGTAGATTTAGTATGAAATTAGTTATAGATTTAGTGGTAGTTAAGTAGTTAGTCCTGTCATGAACTAGTACCTTATACCGATAGTGTGAACTATGGTGGGGCAATAAAGATGTAATGATGATGATGAATGGGAAACAACAGAGGGTCATCACTCTTGTTCCCTTACATTACATATTTCCCAATAGGGAATATAAATAGAGTCCTCAGACTTCGCTATCCGCATGTCTAGGTAAGTTTTGCCATTACCCTGTGTTGCTGGATCTTCTTAAAGCAGGCCTCGCTCCTGCCGTCTGAGCTTCCGTAAGTCGCACTCAACTGGAGAAATTCGGACCAGGCAGCCGTAAAGTGCCCTGCTTTTACAGTTCCATAAGGGGAAGCTTCCAGAACATTTAACTGATAGGCTGGATTCCTGTACACACCCCCTGTTTTAATTGGCTAGAGAATCTATTTACAAGCCTCTGATAGGTAGATTACAATCCAGGAGAAACCAGCTGAGGTGTTGACAATTTCGGTACATTTAAAAAGCAATCCTCAGAAAAGGTTTACCAACTCCTAAAATGAACATTACTCTATCAAATAATTAGAGTTTAGTCCAAGAGAGAGAGCAAAGAAACCGATGGTAGAGCCATGTAACTTCTTCGGAGTTCACAAGTTCAAGTCTGTTGGCATAGATGGCCGTAGAGAAGGCGCGCGGTTAAATAGTCGGGAAGGTGTACCCCTGGAACAATTATTAGCCTATTATTTTATTATTTTTATTCTTCTTCTTTCTTCGTTATGCCCATTCATTGAGCGCGTTTGAACTTGTTAGTTGGTTTGATGGCTTGTGCCTTCTTATCCTCCCAAAATCTCTTCATGAATGCACTGTGTTGCATCTTGCGTTCTGTCGACCACTTCCTACCAGTTGTCTTTTTTGGTTTCTCCCTAAATTTATGATTGGCTACTTTTATTCTAAAAGCTCCACGATTTTCCATGATGTCGTCTGTGATATTTATTTCTTGGAGGTCCGCCTTAGTTTCTTCTAGCCATTTTATTTTGACCTTCTTTGAGTTGATTACTTTGAATAATCTTTTAGTTAGTCTGTCGCTGTTCATTCTGTAGATATGGCCATAGAAATTAAGGCGCCTTTTCCGTACGGCATCAGTAAACCTGTCGGTGAAGGAGTAGAGGTCCGCTGTTCTCCTCTTAATCCACATACCATTTTCTCTCGTAGGACCATAAATTTTCCTGAGAATTTTCAGCTCCTGCTTTTCAATTTCTGTAATTTTAGAGTGACCACCTAAGCATATGGTTTCTGAGGCATATAAAGCTTGATATCGTAATCATAGTGCGATTTTTTCGTAGAGCCAAAACAAGTGGACATGGCTATTTATTTCAAGTTCCCAACAAGTGTTGGACAGAATTCGAACGTGGTCACCTTGGAGAGAAACTACCTAGTGTCCATGTTACTCGGCTATCATAGCCATGATATTGTTTAGCAGGGATGATTATATCTTTGTTTTTTCTTAAGAAAATAAACACCACCACTATCTAACATATATGTTCGGGAATATATTCCTAATTCTAATACTCAGTCGACTTTCATGATTCATCGTCCTCCTTCCTGCGATTAAAAATAATGTGTGTTTTTTGTTTCAGTTTCTCTGTGTATCGGAGGTCGAGGAAGAAAATGACACTGCCCAGCTCAAACCTGGAGAAGTTTCATCAACGACAGCCGTTCAATGTCAGTACTACTCAGTGGAATGAATCATAGCCGTAATATCCACTATCCCAGTTAAGCCGGTACAACTCAGCCGGCGAGCACGAGGTTCCCTAGAGTGGACCGTTCGTGTTGGCCAACCCTAACTGAAGACATAAGAAAGTGACAGGACAAACAAGACACAAAAGGCACTCACCAGTCAAAAGGGACTTACAAATTTCTTTACAAATGCCTTGTGTGAGAATAAATGATTTTACAAAATAAATCTTCGGTATTAGTGTCTGGTTTGAACGACTGGCAGGTTCCTTCCTTGGATTAACACTCATTCTCATACAATGTACAAATAAGAGAAACCTCAGTTAATTCAAGAAGTAGAAAGTCTAATGTAGACAAAATAAATCAATTCATTCCACATCTGCTGGAAATAACATCCACACATCTGATATTCAAGAGAAATCATCCTGATCATCTCCTAAAGTGAATGAATGAAGAGTGATGCTCATTCCTGCAGTAAATTAAATCTGTCAAAGTTTGAATTGAATTTAATCTTTCTCAGTAACTTATTTCCAAATTTAATCCGTCAATTAATTAATAACAAATCAACCAATTCCTTTGGTGTTCACATTGACTGTATAATTTATTTACAGTTTAATCAACTAAGTGTAATTCCTCACTGAGCCAATGTCTTTTCTGCGCAAATTCAAGCTGTAAATGTAGTGTATAATATGTTGTATCTCAACTAATAGAGTCTGGAACTTAATTGTAGCACTTGGCAAGTAGTCAGCCTCAATACATTAATTTACAGTTATTCAGACCATCTGATTTACAATACACGTTGTAATTTAGTTCATATCCTCGCAATGAATCGTAATGAGTACGTTAAATCGTATCGTGTTTTATATAACCCCATGAAATCTTATCGAATCTTGTTGAACCTTATTTAAACGTACTGAGTTGCCTTCCCAATTAGATTGTTGAATGACCCTGTTAACTAAATAATTTCTAACTTGTAAGAAACTGTATAAGTTGGAATTTATGGCTTATTATTCACAATAACTGCAACACTCTTTCAATTACACAAAACCTAACCAATGCCGAAATGTTCATCACTGTTGCAGAACACAAAAATAATTAAATTCTAAAATATCACAAGATAAATCAAATGAACACTGTATCAATCAGCACAAAATATAACACATAACACCAACAGTCACACGCTTTAGCATTCAACATTACGCGACCGCGTATTTATCTAATTGTAGGTCGTAATTTTTTATTAATACTGCGTAATGTAGGCTATTAGGGAAGATCGTTGACTTATGTCATGAATCTACAGTTTTCCTTGGAGTCATGACCTTATTAGATACTATAGAGGTCTATTCTCTCAAAATTTCAATGGTGTTTCGTAAACTTTATTTCGAAGGCCATTATGCTCAACTTCCTATTAAATATGTATTCTCGTCCCGTGAAGAATTACTAGTTGAATGTGATTAATGTCAAATTTAATTTACCAGACAGTGCGACGTGGCAATCATCACCACCAACGGATCACGTAAGTGCTCAAGTGCCTAATACTCAAGTGCTAAATGCTGAAATGCTCCTCCTTTAAATTCTTACGAAGACGTCTGCTTTGACCGTATATTCCACCGGCTAATATAACAATATCTAGAGCATATTTCGAATTTAGAACGCTGCTAAAATGTCAGTTAAACACTCAACTTAATTTAATTAATCACGTTAAATCGGTAGGCTCATTTATTATTAATCACTGATTATTAATCTTACCATACATCTACCGTAGCTGAAATAAATACATAGATGGTTCCTTCACTTCACCTAGAATAAATATTTAGAGAAAAATCTAGCACTATCCCACGAAATAATTATCACCACCATCAACATCGTAGAAATAAATAAATAATTTATTTGAATTTAGTTCACGTACGATACCTGAGTAATATGTTTAAGTCATGACTATTAACACAACGTTGTTCATGAATTCTGATGTTTGAAGATAGCACACACTTACGAATTCCCCCAAATGATGATAATGATGATGCTTGTCTAAAGGTGCCTAACATCTAGGTCATCGACCCCTAATGGTACGACATGAGATGAAATACAATGACAGTTTAAAAGTACAAAATGCATCCACTGACCAGAATTCAAAACGTGATGATGAAGATTGAATGGATGAATATGAATTGAAAACAATCAGTGGATCAGACCCCCAATGCCTCACCTTCCCAGAAAAAACATCACGGACCAAGGGACTGCTTCCAAAGCACAATCCGGAATCGATGATGCTTGTTGTCGAAAGGGGTTTAATATCCAGGTCAACGGCCCCTCATAATGGCACTTATCGCTAGTAAAGTAGAACCATGGTATTTCACAAGTTGCGGTACTAATCAAAGGTAGCGTAAACTTACAGTGTTCCAAACATTATGGCACTACTCACAAGTATTGTACGTCGTACAGGTAACGCAGACCTATGGTGTATCTCACATAATGGCGCCGCTCGAAGGCAACGCAAACCCATGGTGCACCTCACATAGGCGTACTAATCACAGGGAATCGTACTATCCCGTGGTGTTCCTCACATAGTGGGTACAAATCACAGGCAACGCAGACCAACAGTGTCGCTCACATAGTGGTACTAATCACAGGCAACGCCCAGATCCGTGGTGTTTCTCACACAATGGTACAAATCACAGGGAATAGATCAGGCAAGACCAGCATCCAATAATTCTGAAGTGTTTTCTTGAAGACAAACGACGATATTCATGGTTGATTTTTGATTGTATTCCACTAATGAAATGAGCATCACCTAACCGTTGGCTCAGTAAATGCTCCACTGGGATACTCTCTCTCTCTCCTACATTTGGGATATCAGTAAAACCAGGGCAAGCATTATTTTATTAATTTAGAAAAGGACGAAGGATGAAACATGAAGATCTACAGGCGTTTACCCCAGAGCCTGAAGGTTACAATTACAATTTCCTAAGTCATGTCCATAAAAACAAAATCCTACATAACCTTATCGTTACCATACAAAATCCATTATATTTAAAAAATACGTAAGGAGGTTACCTAATATAATCACAAATCACAATTACAATACCTATTCCTTAGCTTACTGATATTAATCTTACACAAGGTCTATATACACTGACTGAGCAAATGTCATGGGATAGCGGAGCATTGATGCGCAGATGTGTTGTCTGCGCATCACAAGCCACCTGTGCCAGCGGCAGTTGTATAGGAGACCTTGTGAGCAGTTGCTGTGCATGTGACAGGTGTAACATGGAACTTCGTCGTGAGCTGACACCGTTCGAACGGGGTATGGTGGTCGGTGCCCGACGGATGGGAAGTGCAATTTCGGAAGTGGTGCGGGAATTCGGCTTCACACGATCAACCGTGTCCAGGATGTATCGTGAATGTTTGAATGCGGATGTCGCCGTCCACAACAGACGAACGAACGGCCGTCCAGCCACCCTTGATGACCGTGACGGGCTACATCTGAGACGGATTGTCAATAGTGACAGACGGGCAACCGTGCAACAAATCACGGCTCAATTCAACACAATCCGTGTTAGACACGTCTCCCAGTGGACAATCCGTAGGAACATGGGTTCTATGGGGTATGGGAGCCGGCGCCGCACACGGATGCCACTGTAAACCCAACGTCATCGGGCACAACGACGCGCATTTGTCCGCCAGTCACCATGAATGGACACTGGAACAATGGCGAAACGTGATATGGTTGGACGAATCACGATTTCAACTGCACCATGCCGATGGGAGGCACCGTGTATGGCGCAGACCACATGAAGCGATGGATCTCGCCTGCCTCGAAGGTGTGGCCAGGGCGCTTGTGTATCTGTTATGGTCTAGGGTGCATTTTCGTGGTATGGAATGGGCCCCCTAGTTGTTCTGGAAGAGACTTTGAATGGTACGCAGTATGTTGAGCTGCTCGGAGACCATCTCCACCCATTTTTGGCCTTCCAGCGCCCAGACGGTTCTGCAATGTTTCACGATGATAACGCGCCGCCACATCGCTTCCACGTCACCCGGGAATGGTTCCAGGAACATGCAGCGGAGGTCCAACGACTGCCATGGCCACCCAGGAGCCCCGATATGAACCCTATCGAGCATATCTGGGATGTCCTGGAACGTAGGCTCCGTGCCATGGATCTTGCACCCACGAACAGACCAGCATTGGCGGCCGCTCTGCAAACGATTTGGTGTCAGCTGCATCCAGAGGACTACCAGGAACTTGTCGACTCACTTCCACGGCGTCTCACTGCAGTTCCCAGGGCCAGAGGAGGCCCCGCGCGCTAATAGGTGACTATCCCATGACATTTGCTAAGTCAGTGTACATAGAGATAACATATGTGAGGGCTGGCCAGCCAAAATTTAATATAGACATTTCTTACAACTAAGACATAAATGGCCATAGATAAAGGAATTCACATCACCAATGCCAATAACAAGGGTACCTTTATCTGCCATAAATGCACGCTACTGATACTCCTCCTTTCAGGATCAGTTACCAATAAAGATAACGTGGTACGAAATTGCAAATTCGTGCAAGGACCTCGGAATCTGGGGGCTAAATTACTAATGACATGGTCCGCAGCACTACTGATAGGTGACTTTTAACAAATCCTGGTCACCCACAGACAGAGTGTGCGGTCTTCGCCCGTGAGTGTAGTTACGTTGATCTTCTGTGTAATAAACCTTCAAATTTTCACGCGCACGATGCCATGGGTGGTCAGCAGAGTGATAGGCAATAAGAGCAGATCTAAGATTTCGATTAACTCTTTCGGCGTAATTATGCCTCGGATGATACGAGGTAGTAGTTACGTGAGAAACTGACAAATCTAAACAGAAATTACAGAACTGAAGAGAGGTAAAAGCTTTGGCATTGTCGCTCACGAAAAATAGACAAAATAGCAAAGACCTGTTTCAAACAAGAGATAGTAGTATTAGCATTAGCCATACGTGTTGGGAACACCTTCGTAAAACGCGAGAAAGCGTCAACACACACGAGTATGAAACGTTGGCCAGTTCGTGACTTCAGCAAAGGACCAATGTAGTCTATGTATAATCTCTCCATAGGACGAGAAGCTTGCTCAGATGACAACAGACCTAGGCGGGTATTAGCTGCAGTTTTATTCATGTTACAAGTTTTGCAAGCTTTGACAAGAGTACTGATTTCACCGTCCATACATTTCCAAATAAAATGTTTACGGATTTTCTCTCTAGTTTTGAAAACACCAAGATGACCAACAGCTGAGGATCCATGAAAATACTTGAAAAGAGCAGGAACTAGGTTAGATGGAACAACAATTTTGTGGTCTCTTCTACCGGGAGCAGGACTGCATAGTACATCATTCTTAAGAACGTAAGGTTTAACATGTTCGCCAGATAAAATCCTGTCAATAACAGCCTTTAATTCAGCATCATCTTTCTGATGTTTGGAAATATCTTTGATAAGAAAAGGCGAGTTTGTTAGAACTACATTCACAAAGGCCGAAACTTGATTAGGAGAGGGATCTGAAGGCTCTGACTGAGGATCAGAACTACCTGGATAGAACATACTACTGAGGCTATCAGTCACAACATTTTCAGTGCAACGAATGTGACGAGCTTCGAACCGAAATGCCGAATGCGTATTGTCCAACGTGCAAGACGACCGGTATGTGTTGGTTTGTCCAATCCCCAACTCAATGCCTGATTATCAGTTTCAAGATCGAAAGTCACAAGACACATTCTGAACCGTTGTAAAGGAAAAACAACAGCTAAGGCTTCTAATTCCTAAATAGAAGAGTTTCGCTCAGCAGGATTTAGACTACGTGCAGCATAAGAATTTCCACGACGTCCACCTTCAAAATTCTGAAGAATAACACTAGATATACCTCTCGAAGAGTCATCTGTTTGAAGAATGAAACGTTTAGAAAAGTCTGGCATCGGCAGAACAGGATTGTTACGTAAGGAAGATTTCAAATCATAAAAGGCTTCAATTTGGGCATCACCCCACACGAATTTAGCATCCTTCATTTTCAAGGCGTTCAACGGAGCTGCTCTTTCAGTAAAATTGGGATGAATTTATGAAAGAAATTGACCACACCAATGAATCTGTCTACAGCTTTGACATCCTTAGGGGTAGAAAAATTTTGGATAGCAGGAGTGCGAGATTGATCAATGGAGACACCTTTCACTGACACAATATTCCCCATGTATGACATTTGGGACTGGGCGAAAGTAACCTTGCTAGCCTTAATGGTTAGGCCTTTTTCACGCAATTTTAAAGGACTTCATTGAGATGGATAAGATGATCTTCAAATGTTTTACTGAAATTGACCAAGTCGCCAAGGTAATTGTAAAAAACTGACAAAATATTAGCTAGTAGACGAGTAAGAACAGCTGCTCCAGTACTCAAGACGAACGGGACTTTTCCAAGTTCATAGAGGTTCCAATCAGTAGCAAAAGCAGTGAGGTGCTTGGATTACTCAGCAAGAGGTATCTGATAATATGCCTGATTCAAATCCAAAGTAATAAAAGTTTTGGCGTTAGCAGACCAAGAAAAACGAGAGTGAAGATCGAGAAGGGGAACAGACTGAAGTACAACTTTCTTATTCAACATCCGATAATCAATGACAGAATGAGAACCACCTTACGGTTTAGGGTCAGGAAAAATGGAAGCAGAAAAAGCGGAATTGGAGGGACGTATTACACCGTCATCATGCATTTGTTCATGAATGGCTTTAAGGGCTTTCATTTTAGGTGGAGACAGGTGATACGGAGGAGAAAGAACAGGGACTTCAATTTTGTATTCTAAATCATTAGCTACACCCAACTTGTCGGTAAATACATCTGGATATTTATCGCAGAGGTTCTTAATTTGGTTGACCTGATCATCAGGCAAATGATCAACATCAAAAGCTTTGGCTTCACCAGTATCTTCAGGAATAGCATCGACATGATAAGGAAGAATAAGGGGGCGATTACACAACTTATAGATTCTTATGGAATATTTAAAATGGAATGCATTGAACTGCACATCCGAAATCATACTTGTTTTAGCAATAAAAGTTGCACCTAAAATGAAAGGAAAAGATAAATCTTTAGAAACTAGTACAGACATTTTCCATGTAAAAGCATAGATTCTGATTTTGATATTTAGAGGTCCTGCTGAATTCAAAGTATTACAATTAGCAGTGTGACAAGTTAAAGATACTGATTTCAGTGGGGGTAACTTATGAACAGTTTTCATGGACTTGTACCAAATCTCACTCATCAATGTGATGCTACTTCCTGAATCTACCAATGTACATACAGGTTCATTATTTACCTCTAAGCATATGTAAGCTAAATTACAAGAGTGATTAGCAGAAATGCCACAAGATTGTGGAAAATTTACGTAAGGTTCAGGCTAAGGCATAACATCAGCTTCAGAATTAGGCGAATCATCCTTTTAACATACAATTATTACAACAAACAAAATTTGAAGCAACCACCTGAGATTCATCGCAAGAATTGGCGGTTAGTCATCTAGAATGACTATTACCAGGACACCGAGGTCCAGAAGAATTACGTGGGCACTGCCTGGACAAGTGCCTGTTCGACCCTCAGTATTGACAAGAATTACTGGTAGATGGAGCTCTACCTACAGCAGGTTCTGAATTGCCTAAGAGCCCAATCTTAGGACAATTCCTCTGGAAATGTTCAATAGAACCACAACTAAAACATGCACGAGAATTACGTTGCTTTGAAGAAAGAGAAGAAAAGCCTTTAGTAACCCGAGGAAAAATTATCCTCACAGGAGGGGCAGCTAACGCAACCCGTATTTTGTCGGCATATCTAATACCTTCGGCAGAAATGGTAATATCTTCCAATTAAGCAAAAAGTTGCTGATCGTGGTGAAAGAGCAAGATATGACCGATAGTTAGGAGCAAGACCATCAACAATGCTGGCAACCATTTGAGACACAGAACAGTTAAACATAAACATTCTAACATAGAATTTAGTATCCTTAGTATACTCTGACAGATTCATTCAAATGCTGCACTCCAAAATAGTGTTTCTGCACTAGTAAAGACAAGGCACGAGAAGCAATGAAGAATTCAAGTGCATGCGCATGACCCTGATCAACAGTCCATCTCTCATAAATTGCTCTAATGATATGCACAGAAAGAGTTCCAGATACATGTGGATATAAAACATGAAAAATATGATCATTACCCAAATTATACACAGTAGTCTGATCTTTAAATTATATTAAAGTGCAAAGGAAAGTAATAACCTCATCAATAGGATTGGCAGTAAATGTAAGCTCTCCTTTATATACAGTTGTCAAGAGATGAGGTAAATTGGAGAAAATCTGGGAAAAACAGATGTAGAAGATACCTGGGAAGTACTAAAGTGATCCTGAGAAGGAATTACAGCAGCATAGTAATCGTGATTCAAGAGTACTTGAGGAAAAGATGTAGCAGTGAAAGTGAGGTTAGGACTAGCATTAGACTGTAATATAATAGACGCTGAAACTCTCATCTGTGAAAGAGTTTTCACAAATTTGGGAAACAATCGGAGCGTTGGCTACTTGTTTAGGGGTTATACAACCTAAACGAACATTTAGTACGGATGACACTTGGATAGGAGAATAGTTTTGCACTATCGCATGAGAAACAGGTTGTGCAGCAAAGGTAGGCTGACACTGAGAAACAGTAGAGTTAGTAGGTGCCATTGAAATATTGGCTGGGATGTCAACGTGTTCAGAAGACACATTACATGCATAATTTACAGGCACAGAAGCACTTGAAAAAAGAGCAAAAGAAGAAAACCTGGGAAAAGTTACCCACATTAGATTCCTTGTGACCACGGTACATGCTTGAGAAGCTGTAAGAATAGAAACTGCACTTGTTTGACGAACAACTGGAGATTCAATCAGTAGGTAATTACAATCACTTTAATAAGATCCTGAAGAGGTAGGGACTTGAACATCAGATATTGAATTAGACAATTCATGAACTTCAAGGAAGCTTACGATTTTATCAAACATTTTGGAAAATGATGTCAACAATGATTCACACTCCTGCCACTCATTTTCCGACAAATTAAAAGACAACAATTCCCGGTTACGATCCGTGTAATTGAGCTTTAGCCCGCATTTATTGATTTTCTGAGGGCTTAAAAAATGAAAAAATTATAGCATTAACTCATGTAATTTATCTTTAATCACTGCCGACGACGCACGCAATTCATCTGCGGTTAGCTTAGGAACAGTCACCGGTAAGTTAAGGGAAGAAGGAAATAAACTCATATCGTCCCTAACAGACCTTGCGGGTTTATTTTACGACTCCGGAGCTCATAGCGTAATTCCTCCTTTCTCAAATGAGGAGGAGTAAGAACGGCTCAGGACATCATGAATCGAAGAAACTAAAATACAAGCTAAGAACTTCTAATAGGTGCGTTTACAGTCTTACTCATTTTAAGGTTAGTTCGGATCAATTACCATCTACTAATCATCCGTTCACCACACACGTTCCTGCTATTAGTGTAATCACTTAAATGCTGGTTGATTACACAATTAACATCAAATAATAATTTCATAAACACAATAAACACAAAAGCAATACACTATAAAACGAAAGAACGGGTTGGGAAACATGACAACTACAACATGGATGTGGAAAAGCGGCATGGAACCCTGCGAGGTAAATGGAACGTAGCCTTTGTAAATGAAGAAACGTAGAGGGTAATTATCTGTGAATAATACATTTATTTAAAAGTAAACAAAGCAAAACTCATAATAGAAAGAACAAAACATAACTCAAAGATTTTTATAAAGTAAAAGTAAGTGTTAACCGTATCTGCAGACATGCTCAATGCACCAAAGAAATTTTAATATCAACCTTAATAGGAAGTATCCAACGATACAGGAAAATTTAAATGAGGGCTAATCGCAATCTACACAAGGTAGATAAAAAGGTCCTAACATAGAGGCACAGAAAATTTGCATCATTACCTAAAACGCTTCTAGTAATGAGCATAGATTTTAAGTACATGTGTTAGGTGATACAGAACTACGGAAGGCAAACCCGTGGAATAAGTAAATTACATTCGCTGACAAATATTCGAGGGAGTTTTCTTACGCCGCAGGAAATTCGCCTCTAGAACGGCACGCGTTGGTACACGCTGTTCCACAATTTTAACAAAAAATTTAAAATTCACAGATAAATGATCCAAAACAGAATTCTTCCAAGTTCAAAAACCCAAACCAGATAACATCTTATATAACACCAAAGAAATAATTTTAAAAACAATAAATTAATAAATTTCCATCGATTCCCACTACTGCCTTAATCCTGCCACATCCAGGACCAAATATCCACATAGGAGACATCCGGCTCACACCATGTTTCCACGACTGTTCCAACGATTAAGTGAAACAGGGCAATTGTTACCACAGTATATTGACCGAGGAGGACGAAGAATTACACGGACTCCCGACTTAGAAGATGCTCACGTGGATGAGGCGCCAGTAAACAGCACTCGAGCAGTTGCACGTGAAATGAATGTTTCGCATATGATTGTGTGGCGAGTATTACGTGGAATGCAGCTACACCTCTACCATCCACAGAAAGTGCAGGCTTTGAGTCCAGTTGACTTCGCCCCTCGAGTTGTGTTTAACCAATGGGTCTTGCAGCGCCTTGCAGTTGATCCTCACTTTCCTGCGTAAGTGATTTTCGCAGATGAGACCTGTCTCATCAGAGACGGAATGCTAAATAGCCACAGCAGTCATGTTCGGACCGATGGGAATCCCCACGCTACAGTTGTGCAGTACAAACTTCCAATCAACGTGTGGACAGGCATAATCAATTACTACATAGCAGGCCCGTTTCTTCGCTCTCCCCACCTAAATGGAGCAGTGTACACAGAGGCACTCGGAGAAGTACTACCCACGTTCCTTTAACACATCCCACTTGTTCTTCAACGGACGTGATTCCAACATGATGGAGCCCCACCTCACATGGACCAGACATTCCCTCCGAAGTGGATAGGAAGAGGGGGTCCTATTTCGTAGCCCGCTCGTTCACCTGAACTTATCCCACTTATTTCCTCTTGTGGGGCCATGTGAAAAGCCTTGTAGAGACTGAAGAGGATCTCTTAGAAAGAATTTTCGCTGCCTGCGACACTGTTAAAACGACACGGGGGATATTCGAACGAGTATGACAGAGCTTTGTGTGAAGATGTCATGCCTGCATTTACGCAGGTTATCCGCTGTTTCGAATATTTGTTCTAAATGGAGAAGCTTGTGAAACTTGTGCAGGTAAACGGACTTAAATGTGTATCATTTTGCTTAACTTTTAACTCAGATCCATTTGCTGCCCTTCATCATCCCTGAAAGTTTGTGACATCATCACGGATACACTCTGTATATGCATTGTAACTATTAGTCATTTCACTCAATACGAATGGTAGCGCAGTCTTTTTCACTCCTCTTCTTCTAGGATTATATAATGTACATCAGGACTCTTCCAGCGGTTGTAAATGTTTTGAGTGTGAAAAGTATTTTATGTATTGATGAAGTGTTCATGCACCGATATTTTAAAATCAGAGAAGTTATTGGACAACATAGGTGCAGTTCCGACATGTTTAAAATCATTTTCAGAGGATTAAGTAATGTCTGTACTAGATGTAGTAGTATGCAGATTTATGTACACACCCTGGGAGAGAGAATTATCATTCTCTATAAAAAAAAAAATTGAGGGATGCATTTATATGAACTCTGCCGCACAAATTCCGGACATTGCGGTTACTTTTACTCATTCCATATTTATTTTGGTACGGATTATTCAATCAATGCCAAAACATGAGGCGAGTATTTCATTTATTTATTCATATTACTTTTTTATAGGCCTATTACAAATATCGCCCAGCACCAGGGCATATTCCATATTTTACATTAAATGGTTGCTATTAGTTTCTTATTTGTCAAGAACTGTTACAACGCCTGATTATTCTAATAATTTTACAGGTGATATCTGACTTTCTGGTCATCTGCATGCTGCATCAAAATTCTTTAAATAGGACAAAGCTTTTTAATTTTCCTTCGAAATACTTTTTTCTGCACTGATCCGTGAATTTTTATTTGTTTGCTCATTGTATTCCCGACAGCGTTTCAGACGGAAGGATGCGAATAACAATAAAATGCGTCAGGACCCTTTGTTGTGAAGCCAATCATTTAATTTTGGAAACGCTGCTCACATTGAAGGCGATGACGGGACAGTGTGGTATTGATCATCACCATCAATATAATTTCGTAGCACATAGTTCAAAGGCTGTTTCACTTACGAGACCAAAGGAACATCGACCATATGATGACCCATAAAGGCTTTTCAGTTCCTTCCCAGGTTCAGTGTTTTGGGGGTATTCTCATAGCAGATTACTGAATCTCTGTATGCCTAAGTACCAAGATTGTCCAAGACGAAAATTACACCCCAAAATCTCGAAAGACTGAATGGCCTCAGCACTACTGATATGTCATCGAATCCTATCTACAGCGTAAATCTGAGCCAAAGATAGCGATGTTGTAGTTAAAGACCCCCATTGGCCACGGGAAGGGCATTTGATTTTAAAACTGGGCCAAGATGCCGACTTTATAGTTGGCCCCTTCTAAATGGTGACGGAAAAGTCATCTGACCGTAAAACTGCACCCAAGATGGCGACTGTGTAGTTAGGCCCCTCCAAAATGGTGACGGGAAGGCCATCTGGCCATAAAACTGCGCCCAAGATGGTTACTGTGTAGTTTGGCCCTTCCAAAATGACGACGAGAAGGGCATCTGACCGTAAAACTAGGCTCTGTGAGGTTAGGCCCTCCAAGATGGCGACGGGAAGGACATCTGGCGGTAAAACTAGGCCATGTAAGATTAAGTCCCTCCAAGTTGGCGTCGGGAAGGGTATCTGACCGTAAGAGTATGCCCTGTGATGTTATACCCTCCAAGATGGCGCCGGGAAGGGCATATGACCGTAAAACTAGGCCCTGTGAGTTTGGGCTTGCTGTCGTACGCAACATGCACGAATCCTCATTGCCCTACTACTCAACTAGGGGTCAATGACCTCGGGTGCTGACTCAGCACAATAAATGCTGACACAAGTGATTTAGAATATATATTGCCCTACTACTTTGGAAGATACCGTACATGGCGATAGTCCTATATGCTATTTGGAATTAATCATAGCATCATTTTCTATAAGTAGCACACTAAAAAAAAAATTTCTAGTAGACATAATATTGTGATCAAACATCTTCTTCTTCTTCTTCTTCTTCTTTAACGGTTTACCCTCCAGGGTCAGTTTTTTTATTGGACTAAATGAGGGATCCCACCTCTACCGGCTCAAGGGCAGTGGAGCGTCAGACATTGGGTCGGGGGATACAACTGGGGAGAATGACCAGTACCTCGCCCAGGCGGCCTCACCTGCTATGCTGAACGGGGACCTTGGTGGGGGATGGGAAGATTGGAAAGGAGAGGCAAGGAAGAGGGAAGGAAGCGGCCGTGGCCTTAAGTTAGGTACCATCCTGGCATTTGCCTGGAGGAGAAGTGGGAAACCACGGAAAACCACTTCCAGGATGGCTGAGGTGGGAATCGAACCCACCTCTACTCAGTTGACCTCCCGAGGCTGAGGTGACCCCGTTCCAGCCCTCGTACCACTTTTCAAATTTCGTGACAGAGCCGGGAATCAAACCCGGACCTCCGGGGATGGCAGCTAATCACACTAACCACCACACTACAGAGGCGGACTGATTAAGCATTTCAATGAAATATATTATTAACAAGAGAATGTATGAAAGGAGGCATGCAGAAGAATACAACACTAATAATGAAAATTTAAAAAAAATCGGCATATTGAATACTAGAACCCACTTACCTCATATTACGAAGGAAGCGCGTTAACCATTACACTACGAGAACTATAGGTGCAGTAGATATATATATATATATATGTACTAATTTATACCTAGTGTCTGAAAACTGAAAAATTAAAATTAGAAAATTAAAGCCCATTTGTGATGATTTCCAAATAGGTTTTGATTTTATATCATTAATACTGTAGCCCGACTGTCAAGATTTTTACACCCACGTAACGATTGTCGTTTGTTTACACGCTCGCGGCCTTCTAGGGAAGGATGTTGTCAAACGGTGCTCAGTGCTGACAACCTCTGTACTTAGGAACTAATTGAATGACAAGCAAAGGTGGTCTTGGGGCCTGGCTCCAGGTTAGAAGCCGCGAAGCAGACCTAGGCCTTTAGTTTAGTTTGGAAACACGGTTGGTCTCGACTGGTTCTTGCCGTGCGGACGGTTAGAATAGGATCTGGACAAGACCATTGGTCTGGACGGTTAGAAGCCGCGAAGCGGCCCTAGGCCCCTAGTTTCGTAAGGAAACACGATTGGTCTGGACGGTTAGAGGATAGGATGTGAACAAGACCATTGGTCTGGACAGTTAGAAGCCAGGAAGCGGCCCTAGGACTCTATTTTCGTGTGGAAACACGATTGGTCTTTTATTCAGCCGGGGTTGGTAACGCAATGTATTTATAATAAAAATTAGAGAAATTTATCAGCATTGATGGCAATGACGTCACGACAGCAGCGCATTCTATGACATCTAGTGCTTACTTTTACTCGCTACTCGTTGGCTGAATGGCCAGCGTACTGGCCTTCGTTTCAGAGGGTCCCGGGTTCGAGTCCCGGCCGGGTCGGGGATTTTAACCTTCATTAGTTAATTCCAATGGCCCGGGGGCTGGGTGTTTGTGCTGTCCACAACATCTTTGCAACTCACACACCACACATAACACTATCCTCCACCACAATAACACGCAGTTATCTACACATGGCAGATGCCGTCCACCCTCATCGGAGGGTCTGCCTTACAAGGGCTGCACTCGGCTAGAAACAACCACACGAAATTATTATAACGATTTAGTGGAGTTCTATCAACGTCACGCTTTGCTATCCAATAAAACAGTTTGTGAAAACTGTGGACGTGATGTTCCATTGCGTGTGATTATGTGTGGCAAAAGAGTTGAATAAATCAGCTTTCGATGTCGACGAGTCGAACAGGGTGTGCAATGTACTTGGTTTGCTAGTGCAAGAAAAAATACGTCCTTTGAAGGCTCTAATTTGAGCTTATATGAAATTGAGGTAAGTTTGACATACCTTTATTGCTGTTGTGTATTGTACTTTGTTTCTTTAACATGTTACATTTTCTTGTACTTTTATTGTGCTGGGGTTGGTAACGAATTATGATTAACATTATTGACTGCAACGACATCACGTTGCACTTCACATTGGCCAATAGGGATGCAAGTAGCTACTTCAGAAATGAAAATGGCGTGTAACAGTCTTCATCTATATATATATAAAATAACTTGTCCTGACTGACTGATTCATCATCGCCGAGCCAAAACTACTGGACATAAAGAGATGAAATTTTGGGGATATATTCATATTAAGACGTAGGTGCTCGCTAAGAGAGGATTTTGGGATATTCCTTCGCTAAGGGGGTGAAAACGGGGGTGAAATTTTAAAATGAGTTGCTCTATATCTCAAAACTTTAAAAGTTTACAGATGTAAAAATTGGTATTTAGAATCGTCTTTAAAAATAAGGAAACACGTATTTTTTTGTTTTCAGAAAATCCCAATAGGAGGGGTGAAAAAGGGTGAAAATGGGGAAAATGGGTTGAATGCCTTTAATCAGGATACCGGTACCTATATCTCAGAAACTGAAGATATTACAGACCTGAAAATTGGTACGTTTGATCTCTTTTAAAAATAAAGAAACACGTATTTTTTTGTTTTTGGAAAATCCAATTAATGGGAGGGTGAAAAGGGGGCGAATTTTTAAAATGAGTGAATTTATATCTCCAAACTTTTAAAGTTTGCAGATGTAAAAATTGATATTTAGAATCTTCATTAAGAATAAAGAAACACGTATTTTTTGGTTTTTTGAAAATCGCAATAGGAATCGTAAAAATGGGTGAAAAAGGGGTTGAATGCCTTTAATGAGGCTACTTATATCTCAGAACCTGAAGATATTACAGACCTGAAAATTGATGTTTGGGATCTCTTTAAAAAATAAAGAATCACGTATTTTTTTGTTTTTCGAAAATCCAATTAATGGGGGGGGGGGGTGAAAAGGGGGTGATTTTTTAAAATGAGTGTATCTATATCTCAAAACTTTTAAAGTGTATGGATGTAAAAATTGGTATTTAGAATCTCCTTTAAAAATAAAGAAACGCGTAATCTTTTGTTCTCGGAAAATCCCAATAGGAAGGGTGTAAAAGGGTGAATAATGGGTTGAATGCCTTTAATGAGGCTTCTTATATTTCAGAACCTGAAGATATTACAGACCTGAAAATTGGTATGTGGTATCTACTTTAAAAGTAAAGAAACACGTATTTTTTCGTTTTTTGAAGATATAAATATTGGGGGTTGAAAGTGGGGGGTGAATTTTTAGAAATGAGTGTGTTTACATCTTAAAACTTAAAAATTTACAGATGTAAAAATTGGTAGTTAGAATCTCCTATAAAAATAAAGGAACACGTATTTTTTTGTTTCCTGTAAATCCCAATAGGAGGGGTGTAAAAGGGTGAAAAATGGGTTGAATGCCTTTAATGAGGATACTTATATTTCAGAACCTGAAGATATTACAGAACCGAAAATTTGTATATGGGACCTCCTTTAAAAATAAAGAAACACGTATTTTTTAGTTTTTGGAAATCCAATTAATGGCGGTTAAACAGGAGTGACAAATTGGGTGAATTTTTTGAAAGACTATATCTACAGAATATCTTGGAAACGTAAAATGTTACAGACGTAAAAAGTGGGTGTTTGGAATCTCCTGTAAATGTAAAGAAACATAGGTGATTTGTTTTTGGAAATCCACCTAAGGGGAACTCAAAAGTGGTGAAATTTTAAAATGAGAATTTTTACAGTATATCTAAAAAAACTTAACATGTTACAGAAGTGAAAAATGGTATTTTTTATCTCTATTAAACATAACGAATCGTGTATTTTTATTTTTCGGAAATACCACTTGGGTGGTGGGGGGTGGGTAAGAGTGACTGAAAATGGTGTTGAATTCTTTTAATTAGGCTACTGATATCTCAAAAATGAAGATGTTACAGACGTGAAATTCGATATTTGCAATCTGCTTTAAAAGTAAAGAAACACGTATTCTCGGAAAATCCAATGAGGGGGGGGGGGGTGAAAGTATTGAAAATTTAATTGACTTAATTGTATGAGAATGCAAACATCTAATAAAAACTAAAGTTGTTACAGACGTGAAAATTCGTATTTAGATCTCCTTTAAAAACAAAGAAAAACGCGTTTCGGTGGGGAAACCATCATGGAGGGTGGGAGTGTAAAGGAGTTGAATTCCTTTCATGACGACACATAAATCAAAAGCTGAAGAAGTTAGAGTCGTGATAATTGGTATTTAGAAGATCTTTTACTATTAAAGAAGCAAGTATTTTTTGCGGGAAAATTCACTTACGGGTGGGGGGGAGTAGTGTGAGATGAAGTGAAAAAAATAAATTATTTTTATGGGGATACTTATATCTCAAAACTGACGGCAATAGACGTGAACATTGGTGTTTGGAATCTCCTTTAAACATAAAGAAACAAGCCTTCTTTTAATTTTTTTTTTGGGGGGGGGTTGCCGGTAAATAAACTTAACGGCGGTGGGGTGTAGAAGGAGGTGAACCCATTGATTTTACTGTTCTTAATGTACTTATAAGTATCCTCCTTTGCTAAGGCGGCAGCGCGCGGGCCTCTCTCACAGCTGGGTTCCGTGGTTCAAATCCCGGTCACTCCATGTGACATTCGTACTGGAAAAAACGGAGGTGGGACAGGTTTTTCTCCGGATACTCCGGTTTTCCCTGTCATCAGCCTTTCCAGCAACACATAATAGTAATAATAATAATAATAATAATAATAATAATAATAATAATAATAATAATAATAATAATAATAATAATGTTCCGGACCGTCGTCAAATGTGCGGATCCGCTGGAAACGGCTCCTGGACGGGTAATGACTAAGAATGCAGTCCGGCCGCGGGTTCAGTGCCGCCAAAGCACCCAATATGACACCACGCCGGATCTCCTGAAGGATTTTATACATATTAAAATGATTATAGGAAAAGATGGCAAAGATTTACGGAGCCAACTGACCGGGAGGAATACCTGAGCCTAGCCCGGGAAGTACGAAATCGATTGCTGGAAAGGAAGATTGAAAAATGGGAGGAAACGTGCCGTAATCTAATAGAAAACGAGTCAGATCGGGAATTTTGGTGGATTCTCACAGAAAACGAGTCAGATCGCGAATTTCGGCGGATTATATATCTAAAACAATAAGCATTCAATTATACATTTCAGTACAATACCGTAGCGAAGCACGGGTATCTTGCTAGTTAGGTTATAAAAGTAAATGTACTTCTACGGGCGGATGGTGGGTTCCTGGATTTCGCAATGAACACATCTCTCCTCTGAGATGTTGTCCTAGTAAGATTTCATTATTTACCATTACAAATAACATGACAGCCGGGCTACATTTTTTACTGTGAAGCTTGACATACCTGTATATAAAATGTTACACCAGCGCTCTAAATCATTTACATACCTGCCGATGGTGTGATGTGTACGAATGTACGTAGACGTCCGACCGTTTCTTCCGGGTGCTTCAATCGTTTTGTCAAGCAATGTAGGCCTATATATATAAATGTCGAATGTGTGTGTGTGTGTGTGTGTGTGTGTGTGTGCTTGTATATATTTTGCTTATGATTGCAAAGAGTTTGTAAATAGTATCTGAAAGAGAAGTCCAATGAAGTCGTCGTGTACATTTATTATTTTAGGACTTCCTTATCAAAACTCATTAACATATATAATGGCGTTTATGGCAGCTAAAAGTCTACACATTGTTTACCACTAAACACTCAATAATATACCACTATACGTACTTCACAAATGTCGCTCGTGACACTTATCTCATATAAGGTGGTGGTGATGGTGGTTCGTTCGTTCGTAATCAGTTTACACTCCAGGGTCGGTTTCTCCCTCGGACTCAGCGATTATAAGATAAAGTTACCACCTCTACCGCCTCAAGGGCAGTGTCCTGGAGCTTCAGACTCTGGGTCGGGGATACAACTGGGGAGGATGATCAGTACCTCTCCCAGGCGACCTCACCTGCTATGCTGAACAGGGGCCTTGAGGGGGGATGGGAAGTTAGGAAGGGATAGACAAGGAAGAGGGAAGGAAGCGGCCGTGGCCTTAAGTTAGGTACCATCCCGGCATTTGCCTGGAGGAGAAGTGGGAAACCATGGAAAACCACTTCCAGGATGGCTGAGGAGGGAATCGAACCCTCCTCTACTCAGTGACCTCCCGAGGCTGAGTGGACCCCGTTACAGCCCTCGTACCACTTTTCAAATTTTGTGGCAGAGCCGGGAATCGACCCCGGGCCTCCGGGGGTGGCAGCTAATCACACTAACCACTACAGCACAGAGGTGGGGTGATGGTGGTGATTTTTTTTTGTTTGCAAGTTGCTTTACGTCCCACCGACACAGCCAAGTCTTATGGGGACGATGATTATTGTTGAGGAAATTAACTTGCCAACCATCCTCTACTAACGCTAATCAGAGGGATAAATGGAAGAGCTCCCACGCTCCGAAAAATGAAGGTATCGGCAAAAGAAAAAGAAGGGCCTTGCAAATCTAGGAACGCCCGGATCGGAAGTAAACAAGATTAGACCAAGGAAGGTCGGATAGAAAAGATGGATGTGAGGGCACAAGTAAGTGGAAGTAATAACAGACTCAGCTAGGTAATCCGTGGTCACTCTCCCTTTTAGTCGCCTCTTACGACATGCCCCGTTATACTTCCTCTTAAAACAATTATCTCCACCATCATATTACGACAGGCAGGGGATACCGTGGATATATTATACGGCCCCAACCAATAGGGGCTACATCTTATGCTTCTATGATCCATTCAAAGCCGATTCACACTTATCAAGAAGTACATTCTGCGCTGTAAGAACTTGGCAGAATATTTTGCCCAATTACCTTCTATGCGCCTGTGCATTAGTATGGCCTTCACTGACTGAGCATTTGAACTAAGAACCGGGTCTGCAGTGTTCTTCCTGCTGGCGACACGACAGTCAATGCAGCGTGTCTGGAGAGCTCAGCGGTGCTGATGTAACATTTTAAAAAGTAGCATGTCCAACCCTTGTCCCGTTTCTCTACGGGGTCCGGTATGAAGTGAGATGAATCTTCGTAGCCATGTTTTCCGACTGGACGGCCTTCCTGACGTCAACATAATCAGATGAGTTAATGAAATGAAATTATAGTAAGAAGGGGGAGGGGTGAATGTCGGTGCCAGCACATAGCCTACTCCTGTCGAATAGCACCAAGGGGTAAGGCTCAAGACTTTACGTCACCATCCGATGGACGAATCACCATCAACGACGTCATTATGCCGTCACTCCATACCGCGGAGAGGTTTGGAATTTAATCCACCGGGCGAGTTGGCCTTGCGATTAGGGGCGAGCAGCCATAAGCTCGCATCCGGGATATAGTGGATTCGAAACCCACTGTAGGCATCCCTGAAGGTGATTTTCCGCGGATTCTCATTTTTCACCAGGTAAATGCTGGGGCTGTACCTTAATTAAGGAGGTATATTCTGCGCCGTAAGAACTTGGTAGAATATTTTGCCCAATTACCTTCTGTGCGCCTGTGCATTAGTATGGCCTTCCCTATCCCATCGTTGCCATGAGATCTATCTGTGTCGGTGCGACGTAAAACAAATTGCAATATTATTATTATTATTATTATTATTATTATTATTATTATTATTATTGTACCGGGCGGTACACCTCCACGCCGCTTATTTAAACTTTGCGCCAGTTGAAACTCCCCTACTGGGAGAAGTCTGAACTTTGTCTTATGTATTAATTTTCAAGTTACCCTGAAGATGCCACTACTTGGAAATTTTGAAGTTTCTGAACTGTGTTGTTTTCGATGTATTTTTGTTTTGCTTGTAGTAAGAAGTGTGAACATTCTCTTCTAGAGGACACTACTGAAGAACTACAACGGTGCACCCTAGTGCGAAGTGAAAGAACTGTTTTTGTTGAGAAAATTTAATTTCAAAAGTTTGTTCTTTGCATAATTTCTTTCAGTCATTGTTTAAGTTGGCAATATTAACCCTTTCTTTCCCCTTGTTTTGAATTTAGCCAATCCCGAATTTCTCGAATTAATTTTCAACCAATAATATGTTTCTTCTTCGTATTGTGTAGGGGGTTTCTTGATGAACCAATAAAATCCTTGTGGGAGGGTGTTCTCATTCCAAAAACGCCTCGAACTTTCCGCGAGAGTATATAAACTGCTGATTTTCGGGTCTCGGTGCCACTTCTGTTCCATCTTTTAGTGTGTAAAGTACATAGCAGGGGGCGGGAAGCGCCTCTTTCTTCGGCAGCGGTCAACAACAAGGTAATGGACGATTAATAACTTCTTTCTTTGCTAGCTCAGCAGTTTAACTCTCGGGGCGGGTCCGAAGTTTTTTCATAATGTAACCTTCCTTAAAATGTAAAGACCCTTGGTATCTATTCTATCTTTAAACTGCATATCGGGATAGAGAGTGCTTAACCCTCTCGAGCTCCCACTCATATTGTTTTGAGGTGAACTTATTTTTTCTCAACCTATTCTTCTTTAACGTTATGTAAATTGTTCCTTTCTAAAGTCACCTCTTTAGTATGGGATTAGCCCCTGCATTAATGGCCTAGTGCCAAGTAGGTTTTAAACAACTGTATTAGGAGTGCAGGTCGCCTCCTCTCAAGTGGTTATTTTAGAGGTCATGTAATTAACCTTTTTTTCTTACTTAATAGACCTCAGTAGGTTGGGTATTTTACCCCTGTATCTATGTCCTTAGAGGACAACTTGAAGGTGGAGTTTGGTATGGCCTTTAATAGGCTTAATGTTGAGAGCGAGTGGCTCTTTCTCGAAAATTGAGTGTTGTATGCCTCGAGGAGGCCTTTCTGTGTAATTTAGAGCAAGTGCTCCTGGGCATGAATGGGGTTTTCTGCCCCTCTGTTGAAACTTGTTTCGGGGTAAAGTTGGGCTAATTGCCCAAGAATTGTGAGTTAGGGGCTCGAAGCCCAAATCTTGTGAATACTGTAATCGTAATTTGTTACCTTGCTACTCTGTACCTGCCATTCGTGTTATTTCTGAATTTTGAAAAGAGAATATAACCTTGTTAAATTTTACACCAACTTTAATTTCGTAGTTTGAGACCCGTTCACCCCCGCACCTTCTTTCACGTCTACCTACCGCAAAAACTTGGTAACAAGTGGTAACAGAGCGTGGTTGAATGGGTCTCAATTTAGCCCCTTTTGACGGCTAAATATTGCTTTGATTCAAACTCTAACAATTTTCTCAGTTGCTGGAATTTTTGATCTTTCCTGTTTCAAAATTGTTCTGTCATCATGCCCGGCCCTCGCGATGTTCTCCATCTTAACTATTTGCGCAAGGAGGAGTTGATCTATGAGTTAACTATCAGAAATGTGCAATCTGGAGGCACGGTTGCGATAGACACCAACAAGCTTAGAGAGTCCCTTGATTTGCCCATTTCCATCCCCAATTTGGGAGAGAAAGAAATTGACGACTCTCTTTCCACGATCACCGAGAATACTACTGGGCTAGCATCGGTAGTTAGTTTTTTTGACGAAAATGATCCTTCTCCTAATCAAATTAAGCGTGTGCAAGCCAGGCTATATCATTTTTCAAATAGAGTTAACGATCTGTTGTCTCTGAAGTTGAATGACGTTCAGAGGAAGGAAGCTAGTACGTTGCTTGAAAGTATTTCTGAATTATCTAGCAAGGTCACTCAATTGTTAACTGGGGAAGTTCCTCCCAAAATTGATCAACCCACCACGATGAATGTAGGTAGCGAGGAAGAGCCTCGTAAGGGAGAAGTCAATAGGATAACCGTTGCTGCTCAAACTATCTCTGCCCCATTGGACAACGAGTCTGAACGCCGTGCATCGTTGAATAATATACGTTCTGAATTAACTTCCTTGCCACTGAAACCTTTACCTACTATGTCACCCGGGTTTAGCAGCTTGCCTCATCCATTGGCAATGTTGCTCAGAGGTATCTCTAAGTTTTCCGTTAATACCACCAGTGACGTAATTTCATTTTTAAGATTTTTAGTTGAATTTCAGGATCATGCCCTTGTGTTTTCTCTTTCCCCATGTCAGATTTTGCAAATCATCTACCCCTACGCAATTGGTATTCTCTCAGACAAAATAGTAAGAGCCATTGCCGAGCAATCATCTATTGAGGATTTCCACGCCCACTTGCTAGCTAAATTCATCCCGGCTAGGGCCAGGTCCTCCCTTATTCAGAAGTACTATTATCGTGTACAGCGTTTGGATGAAAACTTAGCAGACTTCATCCAAGATATTAAATTCTATACTAGGGTGTTTGCCCTTCATTTTCCTGAAGATCAGATTGTACAGGCTATTGTAGAAGGAATTTCACCATCCTATAGGTCATATTTGTGTTTCGCGGCGTGTCCGCAAACCTTCTCTGAACTTGAAGCATTGGCCGTCTCAGCGGAAGGAGTTAGATACGCCGATTCTTTGCGTGTCGCGAAAGAACCCCCTCCTTCGTTTAGTAATTCTCGGCCTCTACCTCGCCGACCAGTCACACCCCGTAAATGTTATGCTTGCGGGTCGCCTGACCATCTTCGCAACAAGTGTCCATTGATCAAATCTAGTAGGGCAAATAATGGAGCTGGCCCATCACAAGGCTGTTTTAAATGTGGGGCTTTCTCACATATTGCCAAGAACTGCCCAATTTCAAATAGCACCCCCTCCTGCTCAACTTCTGGTGCAACTTCCACCAATGTCACTAATAATAAGTGACTAGCGGCTTCGGCTGAGTCGACTAATCCATCTTTCCGAGGCTCAGCCCCTGGTAAACAGATCGAAACTTCAGGGAACGTTCCATTTGCAAATCCATCTTTTGAATGCCCCAAAGAGTGTCTTAGGATTGCGGCGGATACCCCCGCACCTGTTCCTTTTCTTAAAATTGAGTTAAATAATGAGCCTATAACAGCCCTATTAGATTCAGGCAGTGTTTGTTCTATTATTTCGGACCAATGGTATTCAAAATTGAAATCTGTTTGTAAACTACCTGACTATGGCTCATCTACTGTTCAATATGTTTCGGCTAATTCATCTCCATTAGAAATTCTAGGTTCTTTACAGGTCAAAATTCGTATTTTTAAATTTACATGGAAAATCAAATTGTTTGTGGCTAAGCACTTGTCTTGTCCCATCATATTGGGAGCGGACTTCATTTCTCACACTGGTCTTGTGCTCGATCTTCAGTGTAAGTCGTGCACGTTCAAATTTGCTTCCAATTGTAAAATCCCCTTATTAAAATGTAATTCTGCGTCATGTTCATCTATTTCGCCTACCCAGGGTGAGATGTTGTCAGACCTTAGACATCTACCTGAGGAGCAGGCTGATAGTATTCGTAAATTATGTCAGTCATTTCCAGAGGTGTTCTCTGATACTCTTGGTGTTACTGACCTTATTGAATACAAAATTGAGGTCACGGATTCAATTCCTGTCCGTTTTCCACCTTATAGGCTATCTCCACCAAAAATGAAGGCTCTGAAAGAAATCATCGACCAGATGTTGAAGGATGGTATTATTAGGCCCTCTAAGTCGGCGTATTCGTCACCTATTTTTCTAGTCCCGAAACCCCAAGGGGGCTTCAGGCCTGTCATTGATTATATGGCTCTCAATCGGAAGGTGGTGTTACAATCTGTGCCCCTTCCCGACCTTCATTCTTGGTTTTCATGGTTCCGTAAGGCCAAGTTCTTCACCATCTTGGATCTGAATCAAGCCTACAAATTCCCCTTGCGGAAGAGTCTAAACATCTTACAGCGTTTGCCACGGACTGGAATTTATACGAATAAAACCGCGTGCCTTTCAGGCTCCCCACGGGAGCAGCTGTACTCACTAGGCTGCTAGATAGGGTCTTCTCCGACATCAAATTTGAGTACTAGTATCACTACTTGGATGATGTCGTCGTATTTCCGGAGACCTTTGAAGAACATTTAGATCATCTTCGAAAAGTTCTCAATCGCCTTCGTAAGGCTGGGTTAACTGTCAAGTTGTCCAAGGTGGCCTTTGCTAAGCCCTCTATGTCATTCCTAGGGCATATTGTGTCACCGATGGTGTTGCAGTCGATCATTCGAGAACACAGGCCATCCGTGATTTTAAACCCCCTAAGGACATCAAAGGTATCGCCAGGTTCATTGGTATGGTGAATTTCTTCAGGAAGTTTATTCCTAACTTCGCTAATAGAGCGGCGCCCTTGAACCTTCTTCGTAGGAAAGGCATCAAATTCGAGTGGGGACCTTCTCAACAAGCCGCTTTTGAAGATCTTAAATTAGCTCTCTGTAATGCCCCTGTCCTTGCTATGCCTGATTTCTCAAAGAAATTTATCGTCCAAACTGACGCGTCGTCGTCAGCAGTAGCGGCAGTCCTTCTTCAAGAAACTGAACTAGGGAGGCGACCCATCGCCTATGCATCTAGGACTCTATCGGCTCAAGAAGCCAAGTATTCCATCTATGAGCTCGAAGGTTTGGCAGTCTTATTTGCCTTAGAAAAGTTCCGTCTCTATCTGGAACATGTCAAATTCGACCTGGAGACAGATAATCAAGCCTTAAGCTGGGTCTTAGGTAGGCCGCGTCGTACTGGTCGTATAGCCCGTTGGGCCATCCGTATTTCTGCCTTCCAATTCGATGTCAGGCATATCCGAGGTACCGAAAATGTTGTCGCTGATGGACTCAGCCGTATGTTTTCCAACGACGTCGAGACCCATGAACGGGTCGACAGTTCATCACCTCCCGAGTCCATACTATCTGATGTTAATGCCATCTTAACAGATGCTCCCATGCTCTTTAGGGATATCGAGAAATACCAACGTGAAGATCCGACGCTGGCTCCGATAATGGAAACCCTTTCTTCTGGGGAACATGTCGTCCCTTACGTTCTGAGGAATGGTGTTTTATGTTGCCCTTCAAGGCATGATAAGATGATGAAAGTTGTCGTTCCAGCTGTTCTTGTACCTATGATCTTCAAGTATTATCATGAGACCCCATTAGGAGGGCATCTAGGCATCTTTAAAACTCGTGAGAAGATTCGTGAAATGTTCATCTGGAAGGGTATGGACGGTGAAATCCGTGAACTAGTAAAGGCTTGTAAATCCTGTTTGCGTAGTAAACCTACCATGTCCACCAAGGTAGGCCTTTTGTCTTCTCATCAAGCGTCGCGCCCCATGGAACGCCTGTATATTGATTATGTAGGACCCTTCCCCCAGTCGAAGGGAAATGCTAACAAGTTCATCTTTGTATGCGTAGATGGTTTTACAAGATTTTCCTGGTTATTTCCGACTAAGCTGGCTACCGCTCAGTCCACCATTACTTGCCTAAATTCTATTTTTGCTTCTTTTGGTCCGTGCCAATATATTGTGTCTGATAATGCTAAGGCGTTCACATCAAATCTTTTTCGTAAATTCTGTTTTGACTTGTCCATCTCTCATGTAACTACTTCTGCTTATTATCCTCAACCATCTCTGGCTGAACGGGTTAACCGTAATCTCAGGTCCGCGCTTATTGCCTATCATCATGAAGATCATTCCAGATGGGATACGTCCCTGCATTGGTTAGCTTTTGCTTTGAATTCGGCGGTTCATGAATCACATAAATTTACTCCAGCCTCTTTGATGTTCAAGTTTGTTCCCAACACGCCGCTCTCTAACCTCTGGTCTCTGAGTGACATTCTACCTGAGACAATAGATCCGGATAATATCAAAGATCTTTGGAAGAAAGCTAAAGCCAATCTTAAGGTGTCTCATGAAAAGGTTAGGGAAAGATATGATCGTGGACGGAGACCCACCAATTTGAAGGTAGGCGACCAAGTGATGGTCAAGAATTTTGTTCCCGCCGGCAAGCTTGCTCCCAGATTTCATGGGCCGTGTGTCATTCTTGATTTCCTTACGCCGGTTACGTTGTTATTAAGCAATCCAGCCACCGAGAGGATATTTAGGGTTCACCTGTCCCTGGTGAAACCGGTGTAATTTCTGTGTTAACTTGCTTCATATTATTTTGAAAGGAATATGAAGGTTATATTTTTTTTTTGAGTTTTCACTTTTAAGGCATTCTGCCCCTTCTATAATATTTTGTTTTATATGTAAGCATTTTTGTAAAACCTGTCCCGAACCGTTAAACTGCCATTCTGTCCTTACCACGGCCATTACCACGCTCCCGTCTCCTGCTCCACACACACTGTGGCTTGCTTATATAAAATGCCATGGATATCTGCACGCCGCTGGCCCCTCAACCTCTCCACAAAGCCTGTGCCCTCAAAAAAGATGATGGTCCAACAAAATTCTGCCGCCTACCTTTAATGTTTCAGTGCCCCCGCAGCCGCGCGGCGCCGTACCGCTGCTGGAATAGAGGAAGGGCCCCCTCTCCTCCAGCGAGGTCGACTAGTGTACGGCGAACCGGAGCCCTCCTCCCGGCCAAGGCTGATGTGCGGCGCACGACCTGCTACTTGCCCGCAGCCTGTATATGTTCACCGCGGGCGCGGCGTGCTTCAACACCACTGCTCCCCTCATAGTGCGGGCGAGCGGTATCTCAGGGTACTTGAGGGGTCCGAGCGGCCGCCTTTGGACGCAAGCCGCAACGGCCGGTCTGGCCATCCAACTTAATCAACATCGAAATATTTAATCAACTACATGGACCTTTACTATCAGCAATTACTACACTTGGGAATTCAACAGCAATATTTGGTGGACTTTGAAAATTTTTCTTCACTTTCAAGTATTAAAAGTTTTTCTTCTGAATTCAACTTCTACAAACATAAAGACATTACTTCAGTAGTTACTACGAGAATTTTTGAAACTGGATCAAATCAAATTTTTACTATTTTGATAAATGCTTCTGCAATTAATCTCCATAGCAACATCATAACTTGGACCTTGTTTTCAAACAAAAGTGTATGTTCTTCCGTGTTACCCCCTTGGAGGAACTTTGGGGGGGGGTAGGTCTGTACCGGGCGGTACACCTCCACGCCGCTTATTTAAACTTTGCGCCAGTTGAAACTCCCCTACTGGGAGAAGTCTGAACTTTGTCTTATGTATTAATTTTCAAGTTACCCTGAAGATGCCACTACTTGGAAATTTTGAAGTTTCTGAACTGTGTTGTTTTCGATGTATTTTTGTTTTGCTTGTAGTAAGAAGTGTGAACATTCTCTTCTAGAGGACACTACTGAAGAACTACAACGGTGCACCCTAGTGCGAAGTGAAAGAACTGTTTTTGTTGAGAAAATTTAATTTCAAAAGTTTGTTCTTTGCATAATTTCTTTCAGTCATTGTTTAAGTTGGCAATATTAACCCTTTCTTTCCCCTTGTTTTGAATTTAGCCAATCCCGAATTTCTCGAATTAATTTTCAACCAATAATATGTTTCTTCTTCGTATTGTGTAGGGGGTTTCTTGATGAACCAATAAAATCCTTGTGGGAGGGTGTTCTCATTCCAAAAACGCCTCGAACTTTCCGCGAGAGTATATAAACTGCTGATTTTCGGGTCTCGGTGCCACTTCTGTTCCATCTTTTAGTGTGTAAAGTACATAGCAGGGGGCGGGAAGCGCCTCTTTCTTCGGCAGCGGTCAACAACAAGGTAATGGACGATTAATAACTTCTTTCTTTGCTAGCTCAGCAGTTTAACTCTCGGGGCGGGTCCGAAGTTTTTTCATAATGTAACCTTCCTTAAAATGTAAAGACCCTTGGTATCTATTCTATCTTTAAACTGCATATCGGGATAGAGAGTGCTTAACCCTCTCGAGCTCCCACTCATATTGTTTTGAGGTGAACTTATTTTTTCTCAACCTATTCTTCTTTAACGTTATGTAAATTGTTCCTTTCTAAAGTCACCTCTTTAGTATGGGATTAGCCCCTGCATTAATGGCCTAGTGTCAAGTAGGTTTTAAACAAATGTATTAGGAGTGCAGGTCGCCTCCTCTCAAGTGGTTATTTTAGAGGTCATGTAATTAACCTTTTTTTCTTACTTAATAGACCTCAGTAGGTTGGGTATTTTACCCCTGTATCTATGTCCTTAGAGGACAACTTGAAGGTGGAGTTTGGCATGGCCTTTAATAGGCTTAATGTTGAGAGCGAGTGGCTCTTTCTCGAAAATTGAGTGTTGTATGCCTCGAGGAGGCCTTTCTGTGTAATTTAGAGCAAGTGCTCCTGGGCATGAATGGGGTTTTCTGCCCCTCTGTTGAAACTTGTTTCGGGGTAAAGTTGGGCTAATTGCCCAAGAATTGTGAGTTAGGGGCTCGAAGCCCAAATCTTGTGAATACTGTAATCGTAATTTGTTACCTTGCTACTCTGTACCTGCCATTCGTGTTATTTCTGAATTTTGAAAAGAGAATATAACCTTGTTAAATTTTACATCAACTTTAATTTCGTAGTTTGAGACCCGTTCACCCCCGCACCTTCTTTCACCTCTACCTACCGCAAAAACTTGGTAACAATTATTATTATTATTATTATTATTATTATTATTATTATTATTATTATTATTATTATTATTATTATTATTATTATTATTGTACCTGAGGTACACCTTCTCCGTGCATTTGAACTGAGCTCCTTTTAGAAGGTCACCTGTGTTATCAATCTGAAACTATGTATTAGAAGAAGTTTGGTCCTTTAATCTTCAGATGTCTCTACTAACGACTTTTGTGTCCCCTCTGGCGGGAGGACGGACAATTAATTTTTTCAGGGAATTTAATATTGTAATAATTTGTGAACCTGAAGTGTTTGTAGATTCTTTTTGTGTGTTAAGGTTGCTAGGACTTGTATCACTTCCTTCTTCCTTAAATTATTATTCAATCAGAATTTTTTATGAATATATTGTAGCCAAATAGAATTGCAGGTGTGTACAGGTATTCTGCCTAGATAGTTCTGGAACTTTCCCCTCTGCTATTAAGCTGGGCGCTTTTGGGGCATTACATCTTCTTCATCGCTCCAGTCTGGAGTGCCCGTCGTCGGTAGGCCCACCAGCTCAAGGTAATGGCAGACATCTTTTAAATATGTGATAGCTCCAGAATATTTAACTTGAGGGGAAAAGGTTTCAAAATTCTTTCTTAATGTAAGTTTCTAAAGTTTAATGCCACCGTTTAAATGTAAATTTTCAGGCAAGTCTAAGGACTCTATTCAAATCCCTGCTGGGAAATATGTAACTTAGGGAATAAGGAGTTTTCACCCCCTATTAATTCCCATTCAACTTGGTATGGGGGTGACTATGATTTTCAAAAACTCTAAATGTCTTCAAAAAAATTTCGGAACTTAATATTTTTCGCCATCTAGTCACCCTCTGTAGCACAGGCTTAGCCTCTGTAACTTAGGGCCATAAGCGCATATAGGATTTTAGGGATTTTTCAAAGTGTATGTTTAAAGGAGTGCAAGTGCTTCGCCTCCTAACATTTGGTCATGGGCGATTTTCTTAAACCTTTTCCTTTCTGTACATGTAGGCCATTTAGTATGGGCACTTATTGCCCCTGTTTAATTTCTAAGTATTTATAGACAATTGTGGATCAGACTGTCAAGCAGAAATGACAGTAGATACCGTTTTTTTTTTTTTTTTTTTGCTAGTTGTTTTACGTCGCACCGACACAGATAGGTCTTACGGCGACGATGGGAGAGGAAAGGGTTAGGAGTGGGAAGTAAGTGGCCGTGGCCTTAATTAAGGTACAGCCCCAGCATTTGCCTGGTGTGAAAATGGGAAACCACGGAAAACCATTTGCAGGGCTGCCAACAGTGGGGTTCGAACTTACTATCTCCCGAATACTGGATACTGGCCGCACTTAAACGACTGCAGCTATCGAGCTCGGTGATACTGTTTTCAAAGTGACCTAATGTAAAATTTGGATAAATAATTTGTGTCTTTGAGAGGCCGGACTGTAGTAGAGTTTGGAACTCAGTCTCCTAAGGTGTAACTGAGCTGAGCAATTATGCTGTTCGAAATAATGTACATAGTGGCCACAAAGTACCGTTACCCCACTCTTATAACCAATAGAAACCCCTAAACCTAGTTAAATAAGTTGTACACCATTTCTAAGGGAGGTTTTCTTGGGAATATGCGGCATCATGATTCTAAAGCATCAGTCTGTGCACCATCATTTTCATGGCAAAGGATAATACGGCGCCAAGTTCTGTGCGACATTCTTCGGAGCATTGCTGGTGTGACTTTAGTGAAAGCTTGTCCTACAGCATCTTTCAGTTCATCCGTGGTATTGTATCGGTTTTGTGAAACGGTACCTTTTATGAACCCCCATGGCACATTTTCACACTTGGTAAGGTCTGGCCAGACAAGAGGAGCCGGCAGCACAGGAGAACCACGACCTGTCCATCGCCCTGGAAGAACTTCATTAAGATATTCGCGCACTGCGATGGCAAAATGGACAGGTGCCCCATCATGCTGGAACTAATATGTCTCTTTAATTCCGTGCTAATCCAAGAGAGGAACAAACCAGTTCTGCGACATGTTCATGTAACTGTGCGGATTCACAGCACCGTCGAAAAAGAACGGCCCAGACAAGCGTCTGCTGTCCATGGCTGCCCATATCATGACATGCGTCGGGTTATTTTCCAAATCTTCATAAAAGTGTGGATTTGTCTTGCTCCAGAAGACCACATTTCGTGCGCGAGAGCTCTTGTAAATCGCACGCTCATCGGAAAAGAGCACTTTGCCTCGTTTTGGTATTGTGTCGAACATCTGAAGAAGTGCCGCACATGCCTCAATTCTCCGGTCCATGTCAGCATCCGATAATTCCTGGACGGGCGTAGGCCGATATGGGCGCAAGCCTAAGTCTTTCTTCATGTGCTACTGCATTGTCGACCGGGGTATTTGCAATTCCGACGATCTTTTAAGCATCGACTTCTTCGGCGATCTCTCCACGGACACCTCGACAAACTGACATGTTTCTCTTCTTGCGGAGGATCTCCCACTTCTGTCCTTATCTTTCACACTTCCTGTGGCGAAGAGTTTCTTTCCCCATCGGAGAAGTGTTTGTTTTGGAGGAGGCTCTCGTTGAAATCGTGCCCGAAAGTCAGTACGAACGTGTGCTATTGTCTTCCCTGTTTGCACTCTTTCATGCAACCAACAACTTCCAATAAGACGTTGTTCAATACTGTAACTGGACGTATCAGCCATCGTTTAGTTCACACAGTCTGTCAACAAAACGAACGTACATTAACATTTATAAGGGGGTAACAGGACTTTGTGGCCACCCTGTACCTTTACAGCTACCATGCTCGTTCCATTGTAAGCTATTGTATCGAAAACCTTCTAAATTGTAACTAAATTTTGACTTTAAGTCAATGTTGTGATCAGAGCTGATGAGCTCATCGTTTTTCCATTTAACTGTTATTTGTTGTTGTTCATTCAGATTATTTATCAAACTTTAAAGTCAGAAAAAAGAAAGGAAACAAAAAAATTTCAAATTTTAGTGTTTTAAATTATGCTCTCAACTTTTCCCTCTCCACCCATTCAAGCCCGCAACTCTTACACCTCTGTAACTCACGATAATTCCCGTAGTAATAATAAATAATAATAATAATAATAATAATAATAATAATAATAATAATAATAATAATAATCCAGTCTTTGGCGCGCAGTGTAGTTCCGACCAACACTCTGATGGTGATTTTTTTTTTCAACAAATGGGACTCGAACCGGCTAGCCACGGTTCGGAACATATAGACATCAAAAACCTTAGCGACTATGGCTACCAAGCGGGCAAAAGTATCACGTATTATTTTAAAATATTTGTTACTTTCCAATGTTGTGGCGTTTCAGCTTTCAGAAACCTAGCAGCCTTCCGCGCAGTCGCAAAACATTCCTACCTGTGAAAAATGCCTAAGGAATTTTTAGAACATTTTCTAAACATTGATCAATGTCATATTTTTTTCAGCGAGAACTCTAGGTTGTTAGTTTGGTTCCTTAGGCTGAACACTTCCCTTTGCCTGAAATTTATTATAAAGAGAATGGATTGGTGTTTGACCTGGAACGTTTTACCCGGAAATCTTTCTTGAAATCCTGTTGATGGGCTGAGTGAGTTAACACATATGAATAATAAACACGCGTTGTGCAGTAGTACGCATATACTGAGCCATAATGCAACACACAAAGCAGAGCAGCACTCAACTTGCCAAGGCCAGGGCAGATACTGACACCTCCCGTAGTTTGAACTCAGCAGACGTTTGTCACATCTTCACAAGTAAAAAACCTTTAGGACAGGGATGGCAAACCTTTGTCGACTAGCGTGTCAATTAAGGTCTTGGCTATTACTTTTTACTGTCCAGGGTGCCACCAGTTATTTTCCTTTAAAATCATCATGAAATCCATCATCTGACTTAATATGGGTATTATATTGCATTACGAACAAAATCCATTCATGATTTTGTGCAAACATCACTTCTTCTTCTTCTTCTTCTTCTTCTTCTTCTTCTTCTTCTTCTTCTTCTTCTTCTTCTTCTTCTTTTGCTACCGCTTTTTCCCACACCTGTGGGGTCGCGGGTGCGAACTGCGTCGCACATGTGGATTTGGTCCTATTTTACGGCCGGATGCCCTTCCTGGCGCCAACTCTATATGGAGGGATGTAATCACCATTGCGTGTTTGGTTGGTAGTGTATTGTGTTGTCTGAATATGATGAGAAGAGTGTTTGGACGGAAACATGCATCCAGTCCCCGAGTCAGAAGAATTAATCAGAAGCGATTAAAACCCCCAATCCGGCCGGGAATCGAACTCGGGACCTTCTGAACCGAAGGCCAGTACGCTGACCATTCAGCCAACGAGTCGAACTTGTGTAAACATCACTGAAAATTACATTTTTTAACCGATAAATTTTAAGAAAAAAGTATATTTTTATTGCTTTAACCTAATAAAATGTGTACAAAGTATGGCCATAAAATTAATTGTGACATACTTCTTTATTAAAGCGTTATGCTCTGTTGGTAGATTTTAGACCTATTTATTGCATGTTAAAAACATTAAAACATGTTAGTATGTTGTCTGACGTGCCACTGAAGTCGTGTTCGCGTGTCATCTAGTGGCACGCGTGTCATAGGTTCGCCATCCCTGCTTTAGGAGGTGGGGAAGAAAATCACATATCTCAGAGATTACTTGAATGTATTAACATTTATTTATACATTGCACGTTCAGTCATGGTCGATGGTCTCTCTCGTTCGCACTCAGGAGTCAACGCCCAGGCAGATCTGCACTGTAAACAAACAAATCAGAGTGAGGAATTAGAAAATGTCCCTATATGTCACTCAACATCGAAATACTATGTAATTTTTAGAAACATTCGGGGAAATAAGATTTTAGTCCATAGTCGTATTATAAGCTTATAATGTTGCTGGAGAGTTTATCAAAATATCCAAGTTTGAACACAAGGAACAGTCCACGTTGAAGTGAACTTGATTTGTTAAATTTCAAATATTTTAAAATACAGGAAAAAGGTGCCAATCAAGACTTTGTAAAAAATATGTTTTTCAGTTTTTTAATGATAGATTAATCATGTGGAATGTTCACAATATATTGAGTTAATCATCAGTGTTAGTTTGATTTATTCGAAAAGAAAAAGTAATACATCAATGCTTTTAATTTTGGGTTGAATAAATGTGAGTTTTCTTTTTTTCTTTGGAGCAGTGAATTGCGTGCTAATTGAACAAATAAATTTACCTGCGTGGAATTATCCTACAGAAAGAAACGCAGTGACTTTAAGATTTACATATTTACTGTGAGGAAGAATGTGATAATTAATAAATGTGTTCCCAAATCATGTTGATAAGTAAATTTGTAAGACGGTTATTATTGTATTCTATACAGTAAAAGAATGTAGGTAATCAATGTCCTATCTCTAATAGTTCATTCATAATATTTTGTAAATAGTTGACTGTCGGAAGAACATTTAATATAAGGTGTATGTCCAAGGACGAAGCCAAGCGGGGTTTACTGGAGGTTAGAATCCACCTTCATGGAATATTTACAAAAAGAAAATAAACATAAACTGGCAATAAACTAAATAAACATTCAGGGATATAATTAAAAACCAACAGATCTGTTGAATCTTAAGATGCGTGGAAAATTGGCTTTTACTCGTAGATTGTAAACTGAAGATACCACTAGCTGCACCTTCATCGTATTGTTCTTGTTCTACTAGAACTACCAAAATTACACGGTGAAGGAAATGCGCCGAGAAGCTGAGGGAGTTGGCGGCCGTGGCCTATACTACGTGCCCCGGCATTCGCCTTAGTGCGAGAGAATGGAAAAGCACGGAAGGAAAACCATTCTCAAGACAGCCAACGGTTGGGGCCACCCGTGAGGTCCAGCCCTATCCCGTCTCCCGAATGCAGAGGCACGGTAGAGTAGTGGCCACCCCGCCTCTGCTCGGTTGGTCGGTCAGAGTGCAGAGCTGTTGGACCATGGACCAGCCGTAACCACTTATGGGCCGAAGCCCACTCTGCCTCTACCGACCTTGTTCTATATCCATACCTGAGAGCCAAATCAACGTAAGTCATATTTTGTGAAACTTGTGAAACTGACATTTTATTTTTATGGCAATAAAATAATAATTAAGAATTGTAAATGTAAATTATATTAGTGAATGTGTTCAGTGATCAAACTGCACAAAATATATCAAGAACAATGTTGAACATTTATTGCATAAGTCGCAATGCAGCAAAAATGCTCTTCAACTGACGTTTTTCCTCTCCTTGTAAAATGACTAAAATGTGACGTTCGTTGGTTTGGCTCTCAGGTACAGATATTTTAATGTATGATTTTGTACTGCAATCCGAATATCGACATAACTCACTTGAGTCGCGCACCACACACGCACACGCACCTTCACTGCGTTCTATCATCATTTTGTAGCCCCCCTCCCACTATTGGCCAATCCTGGCTACGCTACTGAGTATGTCCAGCCCTTACCCCGTTTTCTCCACGCACTCGATATGAAGTAAGGTGAATCTTCATAGTGAGATGTTACGACCGGACGCCCTTCCTGACGTCAACTTCGTCCGAGGAGTTATAAAACGAAATGAATGACCCTGTGTATGATAGTTGGAAGGGAAAGTACGAAACCCGGTGCCGACATATTGACTACTCCTGTTGAATAGCATCAAGGGGTCTGTTCAAGGCTTAACAGCCCCATCCGACGACGGACGGACACCAGGGACGTTGTCTGGCTGTCGTCATTAATTTATATACCGATAAATAGTATAGTGGAGGGGGGAGGGAGGTGACGTGTTTGAGCAAAAATACCTGCAGTACCTTTTTATTTTTAAAGAAACCTGAGGAAACCGGAAATTACCCTTTATGCACAATAAATAATTAGATATTTTGTTTTGTGAACTGAAATAACATCAGTATTGATGTAAATGGCGACCATTTTAAATAAATAAATAAATGAATATGACCACAGTTTTGAAGCAGATAATTGTGTAAATTTTCAAATAGCTGATTTAATTATTATTATTATTTTTGTGAAGAACTATTCTTGCGAGTAATAAACAAGTTAAATAAATATTTAATTGTTATACCAACGGAATTGTCTTATAGTTCTGCGGTTGTAAGTATGAACAATGTGAACTAATCAGAACAAGATACATTCTGTATGTTGAATAGAATGAAATTAGAGAAATGAAAGGGTGAATTTTAATAATATTCAGGTGCACAGTATCCGCTCTGCAGATGACATTGCAATCTTAGCTAATTCGGAAAAGGATAGGAGTGAGATGCTAAGAACATTCAACAAGTCCTTAGAAAAATGTAATATAAAGGAAACAAAATTCCTGATAATAGACGAAAAGAAACCTACAGGTAGAAAACACTTAAAATGAAATAACGCACCGATAGAACAAGTCACAGCATTTATCTATCTGCGTAGTGCAATTACCTCTGATAACAGGTTTCTTTCGCAATACAAGAAAAGACTATTGGTGGCCTAACAAGCCTTCCGAAATAAGAAAACCTTATTACTAGAGAATCACCTTACGAGGGAACGGTACGAAGTCGGACGGCGAATTTCGATTTGATTTTTACATATTCATGAAGTTCTTTTTAAGCTGAAACAGGTAGTGAAAGTCTAATTTTTCGCTGGTCCTTTTTAAGGGGCCATTTGGGAGCTGAAAGTTGGCGGTGCGCGCAATGAATTGTAGAGTACATGCCGGCACACGTCAGCGCTTACAGCCAGCGGCTGTCTTGCCCCGTCTTCCCTCTCCGCTCCTTCGGTTCTCCTCTGTCCCTCACCACACACGGCTGACAACAGTTGTGTACAGGGGATTGTGGGTGAAGACCGACGTTAGTTGGGACATTTTATTTACAAAGATGAATTCATTATGGAATAAATAAACAATAAAAATTGTTTACAAATCACTACTTAACATACAAATAATACGCAATCAAATATCATCTGCATCATCATGACATTCAAAGTGTTCAAGAAATGACTTTATTCTAACACAGTCTGGCATTGGTTCATTGTTCATGGCATGATAGTGAAAATCTAACACAAAATGTGAATAACAAAACACAAGATAGCAATGTGCGCACCTTATAAATGAAAAATTGGTACAATAATTTCCAGCACATCTTTTATGAGTTAAATCATAAAAATTCGTTTGTGAGACAGTATGAAATTGTGGTATATTGTCAGTAATGAAATAACTACCCGCTTTCCAAGCATATTGCAGCATTGGTACAAAACAATAAGCTTGTAATTGGTTATGCGCTAGTATTTGACTAGTTATAATGAAAAGTCTGTTTTAGGGTTTTAATTTTGACCTGCCGTGTAAATTCCTTACTCGGCAAATGTTTTCCATTTGACGGACTAAACATTTTAGTTGTCGGAAGAGTCCAAGATCACACGGCTGGCAAAGATACGTAGTTCCTTTCGGTATGTATTCAATTTGTACATGTTTGTTCGTCAGGGATTCAAGTTGTGCATTTTTGCCCTGGCCACTGAATGAATATATGAGAAGAAGATTTCTTCCATCTTCCTGTAATTGCGGATGGAAAACGTTTTGAAACCAGTCACGTACATGCCCTTTCCCCATTTTACCGGAAGATGAACAATCAATTACGACATATTTAAAGGCATCCATGTAGGTTTTGATACTTTCTTGTACTCTAGGTCCAAACTTTCCATTAATTTCTTGGAAAACGATCAAGAACAAATGTCCCATTTCTCCAGCTTTAGAAATGTGATATTGCACTGTGTGGGAGTGCGTACAACTATTTTGGCAAACAAGCGTATCAAGAACGTCGTTCACACCACGAAGGTCATAACTCCTCTTTGTTGCCATTTCGTACTCAAATCGGGACTGGTCCGAATTCCAGATATTGGCATCCGGGATCTCTTTCTTTTCTTGCAATTCATTAATGAATGTTAGAAACGTTTTAGCCACTTCGTGTCGTACTTCTTCGTCTGTTTTAAATGTTTTACTGACTAGTTTGGTTACTTTTCGGAACCGAATTTTCAAACGCCCTTTAAGGTTTGTCAAGTATGACTCGCTTTGGAGAGAATGTTTGGGGCAATACAACTCTCTACCCTCACCAATCCAACGCTCAATGTCCGATTTTGTGAAATATAAATAACGCATCCTTGTCTTGGTGCACTTTCTTTCACATAAGCTCGAACCATCGCACATTTCCTAATTTCTCCATTGTGTTCAACGTGGTTGACGATTCCATAAATTTGTGTCCGAGTCTTCTTATACATCCGTACAGCGTACATAGGTCCTCCTTCCTTTATTTTTTGATACATGTCCAACAATGTTTCGGAATCATAATCTTCCACTGACTTACAGGGTCTTCCTCGGCCATCACAGGACTTGTTATCTTCATTAAACTCACCTCCGTGTTTGCGTTTTTTCAGTGTTGTTGTCCCCTCCTCAACGCCATCTTCCTCTTCTGAATCAACCTAAACGGCTTCTTCCTCCTGAATAAATTCCCATTTTCCCTCCAAAATTGCATCAAACGTTGTCTTTATTTGTATATACATGATTTGCTCTTCATCACAAAGCTCTGCAGCTTCCTGAATATTAACACCGTAGGCATTAATAAGAGCTGCTATAATGTTGCAAGCGGCCATAACAAAGTAAAGAATCCAATGCGATATCCTGGAGAACTTGAGCGAATAGAATAGGACTCGCCGTCTCATATACGGAACTGTTGTCAGCCGTATGTGGCGGGGGACAGAGGAGAACCGAAGGAGTGGAGAGGGAAGGCGAGGCAGAGCAGCCGCTGGCCGTGAGCGCTGACGTGTGCCAGCATGTACTGTACAATTCACTGCGCGCACCGCCAAATTTGAGCCCCCAAATGGCCCCTTAAAAAAGACCAGCGAAAAATTAGACTTCCACTACCTGTTTCAGCTTAAAAAGACCTTCACGAATATGTAAAAATCAAATCGAAATTCGCCGTCCGACTTCGTACCGTTCCCTCGTTAGTTTGGAGACCAGAAAATCATTTCTCAAGAAATTTGCTGGAGTATGCTACTGCATGGATGCGAAACCTGCAGAGGGAAACAGGGTTAAAATAAACTTGAGGCTACAGAAATGTGATTTTAGATAAGAATTACAAAAGCAAGTTGGATGGATAAAGAAATAAATGACCTTGTTTTAAAGAACGTAAAAGGGGATCGAAGTTCATTCAATACGATAAAGAACAGGAAAACAAAGTTCTTGGACACGTACTGAGACATGACTCTCTTCTGCAAACCATCATTGAAGGCAAAGTACTGGGAAAGAGACCCAGCGGACGACCGAAGATGTCATACATCAAGAACTCCGTCGGTAAACTGGTATGTGGTTCATATAGCAACATAAAGAGGCTAACAGAAGATCGTCAGAGGTGGCTATAAAGACAAAGCCTTGCTTTAGTAGATGATGATGATGATGAATAGTTTGACGATGGTAAGAATGAATTTGATAACTTTATATCAGCAATGGTAATAAAAATGCATCAATGTCACGTAGTATTTTGTAATTGAAGTTACATGCAAAGGGCCTCAAAACTCGCCAACTTTTTCTCGATTATGAGGAGTTTTCCAGGGGAGGAACGAGGACCCTTGGTTTCCTGGCTATTCTGAGGGCTATTACGCAACTCCCGGTGTACACCGTTCACCCACAGCTAGATTGACGACTACACTAGCGGTACCGATACATTTTAATATACATGTTGCTTCTTGTCCCTCCTCCCCTAACTTCCAATCGCCTTCTGTAGGATCACACAGGAAAATGCACCTTTATTTTTCGGAGTTGAAAACGAAGTTTGTAGGAGCAACATTTATTCAGCTACTTACAGTCCGTCCTGGTGATGTTTCCCAGCAGCGTCTCTATTAGCGGAATGCCCAGGATACATTGCAGCAGATGGTCCACCGCTGCTATTGTCTGACTATTGACTGCCACAGCCAGGGCCACCACCAACAAGCAGACGTAGTAGTAGCAGTAGGAGGCCATGGTAGCAGTGAGTGACTCCGAGACGGAAATTGCGCTCTTTTATAGCGACAAGTTATCACCTCTAAGCCATTAGGACTGCACGCGGAGAAGAATAAGCATTGTACTACAGTATCATTTCATTCCGAAAACCCTGGCATGATATCACTGCTGGGAATGTGCTAGGTTGTTCTTGCTCGAGTCAGTAAAACGTACTTGATATTCTGCTTTTCCTGATGATGTCACTCGAACCATTCTCTGGTAAAACACTCGTGGCAAATTGTGAATTCCATCACCTCCCTGCCACGTAATGAACGAAATATATTTACAGTGCAACTAGAGGACCCGTACTTCTCCGCAGCATTCGTTATAAACAGGTCAGATAACTCGTCTATGTCGTAGTCATATTGTTTTACCTGCCCTTTTCAATGGAAAATGGTTTATGAACATTTAATAAGAAGCGCGTTATGGTTTGCCACAAATCGTATTCCTAATTCATCCATTGTGATGTCATCATGCCGCCTGTTTGATAAAAATATATCTATATAATCGCCTTTTCATCCTGTAGTTCTTGATGTAAAGATTGGTATTGTACCGTAGAAGGGAATGGTAGGAGCCTCCGTGGCTCAGACGGCAGCGCGTCGGCCTCTCACCGCTGGATACCGTGGTTCAGATCCCGGTCACTCCATGTGAGATTTGTGCTGGACAAAGCGGAGGCGGGACAGGTTTTTCTCCGGGTACTCCGGTTTTCCCTGTCATCTTTCATTCCAGCAACACTCTCCATTATCATTTCATAGTATTTATCAGTCATTAAAATCACCTTGGGATTGGCGACCCCACTGTAATAACAGCCTACATCCCTGACCCGGTCAAAGACTGGAAAACAGGTTGTAGGTTTTCATTTTCATTTTTCAAGGCAATGGTATTTTTAATCGCAGTTCTTCTACATAGAACGGTTCTCTTGTGAGCTCATAGGAGCTCTCGAAGGAGCGTTTTAGCCAGACAGAGAACATTTTAAAGATAGATGAACTTCACTCTTTCTAGTGTACCTAGCTTATCCTTCGATATGTGTTCCCGATAATATGTAAGGCGTATGACATGATGGGGTCTGTTTGTACGTAGATATTTTTCTCTAAATAGATGGCAAGTTATTAGGAACGCTCTGCCATCTGTTGAATATATTTGGAAGCTGGGAAAGGTTAGAGAATCAAAGAGTATATACCAGGGAATAGTATTCTTCCGTGATCACAGGAAGAGTACACTTTCTGACTTGACAGGTAGTAATCAACCATGCCTGCATGCAATCTATATATACATGAATGTTTGCATGTATGTATGTATGTATGTATGTAAATGACATATCTCCTAAACCACAGGAGCAAAATCTACGAAACTTGGTACACTCATAACTTACTATCTGGAGACGAGCACTGTGGTGGTAAGCCATCCCTAGCACCCTAAGGAGTGGAGGGTCAGGGGGTTATATGTAAAATGAATCAAAAATAGTGTCGAATCCATTGATTTCGGGGTCACTGAGATGAATAGTAACACTGCGGATTTTTTCAACTCCTGCTTCAGCCCCCTTTGGAGTCGGGAAGGCGCGAGTGGGGACTGATATATAAAAAGAATCGAAAATAGTATCGAATCCATATATTTCGGAATCGCTGAGATGAATAGTGACTCTCCGGATATTTTTAAAGTAGAAGTTCGGCCAGCTTTGAGGTGAGAGGCGTACAAATATAAAACCCCTAGGGAAGGGGGTTAAATATGATCCATACTAATAAATGGAACGTATAAACATTAAAATAGAAGTGAATTAATGAGGCACTTACAGGCATCTTATAAACTTAAAACTTGGTACCAGAGAAGGTGGTGACTTAAGGATCCCTAGAAGAATCGAACATTTTCGAAATACCCAGAGGGGGCCTCGCTGGCAGTCTCAAATTTGGGGCTCAGCATAAGAACGCTGTCGGATATATTTATCCAAAACGATAACCTATAGATTTCATGGGCTTAAAAGTTTCCCTAAAGTCCTCATTTTTAACCTCCTCCCCCAAGGTGGCGGCACAATCTGCCAGACGAGCTAGAAAATTGAAATTCGGCAAAATTATAGCTTTTAGCCTGCAGCCGACTGAAACATTACGAGGTGTTTGAATTTATCATTTTTACCCCCGAAAAATATTAAAATATCGAGGCAATCTTAATGACGGTTCAGACCTTCCTTTCGAGGTATTTGGTGGTTAAACGGTAAGTCGTCTCACTGAACGGATGGCACAATCTGCGTTCAATTTGGAGTGATCTACAAATTTAGTCCTATGACATTTTGTCGTACCTCTATCCCTTATACGTTAAAGTTGGCTCTATTTCTGGATTGTACGAAAATGTTGCACTTTTTACACGTGTAATTGGTAGTTTGATTCACTTGTCCGCGAGACAGGATCATAAAATTCCACGCGAACATTTGCCCACTCAGTAGCTATATGTGAGCCAAATTCTATGTTTGTAGCTGTCACATATATATCCGAAAAATAATGCAATGTGAGAAAACCTTACCAAAATTTCACCCTATTCAACGTTTCTAACTCAATCTTACCTATTTTATGGATACGATAACGTATCAGATGAGCAGCCATTTAGACCGTTATATGTGGCGTCTCATCGTACAATCCGTTTGTTGATACAACGCACCGTTTAGAGCAGTTAATCTTTAAATTAAGGTAAAAATGCATATACTTTTATATATGTCGATCTGTATTTATTCACTGAAGTCGATTTGTAGCGATCTAGAAAGGGTGTATGTGCCTTTGTAATTATTACATTACAAATGGATAATGACTCTCAGCAGGAGGGCGTCTGCAATTGTAATCAGTACTCCCCACACCGACTTTAATTGATGGTATGAATGGGGTCCTTCTCCAACTCCTGTGTACCATTGTTATGAATAATTTCCTTCTCGATTTGACTGGCAGAAGGCTAGGGAGCATGCAGCTTTTTTTAAGACTCCTTTACCCGATTGTGCTTGGCAGTAGGCAATGGTGCCCGCCATTATAAACAAATTTATCCATCTAAAAAGTGAATGACGTTAGGCCTGCTATTATAATGGAAACTCACCAACTCTGTGAAACTGGCAGTAAGCTGACTGGCATTAGGAGAAGGGACCTGTCATTATATTGATAACAGCACAACTCAATTTTGATTGGCAGTAAGGAAGGTTCCTGCCATTATTATAAAAATTCTTCAATTGTTATCTCTCTGGAAGAAGGAAATGGGGCCTCCCATTGCAACGAAAACTCCCCCCAAATCGATTGTGACCGCGCATCAGACAATGGGGCCCGCCATTATAATGAAAATTCCCAACTCGATTGCCAATGGCAGTAGGCAAGTGCACCTGCCGTTATTGTCACAACTCCGCAACTCGCACTTTACATTGAAAACAACGTATGTGGACCTCCCTATGTTGTTTCTCGGATAACGCTAAGAGACATGGAATTTTAAACAATCTTATTCACTGCATGTACAGTAATTTACTTCGATATCCGAATACAATGTAGAATACCGCAGCGAAGCACGGGTACATTTGCTAGTGACATTACTAAAGATAATAATAATTTCGTGTGGCTATTTCTAACCGAGTGCAGCCCTTGTAAGGCAGACCCTCCGATAAGGGTGGGCGGCATCTTCCATGTGTTATTGTGGTGGAGGATAGTGTTATGTGTGGTGTGTGAGTTGCAGGGATGTTGGGGACAGCACAAACACCCAGTCCCCGGGCCAATGGAATTAACCATTGAAGGTTAAAATTCCCGACCCGGCCGGCAATCGAACCCGGGACCCTCTGGACAGAAGGCCAGTACGCTGACCATTCAGCCAACGAGTCGGACATTACTAAAGATGAAAATCATGTATCAGAATTTTAATGAAAGTGTTAGTCGCTTAGCAAACTGATAAGTACAGAATGTATTGCGGGTTAGGGTAAGCCTTCGCCTGCAATTATCACACATTTAATGATTTGAATTTAGATATCTATCAATGACTCATGATTCATCGGCAGGTAATTGAATAAAACAAAAATCGATCCAGTAGAACGGAGGGACGGATTTGTCAAATCTGTTTTTTGGCAAACACTTTTAATATATATATTAACACAGCTCAGCATTAGGGTTGCCAGATATCTGACATGCCAATAAGGACAGGTCATGTCGACAAGGCATAACGATATTTGCTCTAGAAAACAGTGAGATATAAATTACTGTACTATAATGACATTGCAGGCCCAAACTTTATTACAGTATTTTGCTGTATCATTTTCTATACACTAAGTGTAAAACCCATATTATTCTTCACTTTTAGCCTTCTTCAATAATGCTGAATCCCCTTTAAACAAGTGATGAAATTTCTGACGACTCTGAACAAAATGAAGTAAGACTTGAATTTCTGACTTTATATTCCTTTCATTATTACATTTTATTTTAAGAATTGAGAAAACTCTTTCAGCATATACAATCGAACCAGGTATACTCTGAACTTTTAGTATATTAATATATGAGTTTGGAGTAGAATCTAAATTAACTTTAGAGAAAAAAATCACCCATTTTGAGTTCATGCTACAACACAGACTGCCAGTTTTAATAATTTCTGTTCAAAACATTTGAAAAGGAAAGAACGCAGGGTTTCGTTAATTGTTTCGTTGACATAAACCAGATGTCTCTGTACCTCGCTCCCGCGAGTCCCAGCCTTGGGTTCGGCGTCAGCGGCTCGCTCGCCGACAACGCGTTTCGATCATGGCGCAGAACCGCTAGATGCAGAATAAAGCACTGAAATACAGGACCGGTAAATGGTACTGTAAAGAGATCATTTTAGCCATAGCACAAGTGAAGTGGTTAAATATGGGGAAAAAGGGCGTCCCGTATGCTGTTAAAACGGAATACTACTTTAGACCTTCAAAAACGGGAAATCCCGTATAACACGGAACCCTTGGCAACCCTACTCAGCATACAAAAATTCGTAACTTTTGGGAGGAATTTTGACACTTATACCAATAATATTATCAATTGCAAAGGCTCGTTTATTTCATTAAATAGAAGCACACATCAATAAAGTCTCAGACTCCAGATTAGTCTTTAATCTTAATCTTAAGGGCGGCTCCCACCTAGTGGAATGGAAGTGAAAGAATTTGCTCTTACCGTGTGTTTAAATGTGAGATAAAGGCAGCAATCGTCACTAGTCGAATCATCTCGAAACGAAACAAACCGAACCGGATTCTCTTCCCAGAACATTTTTTTCGATTAGCAGAGTGGAATCGAACAGAATTATCAACACCCGTGCAACTTTGTTGACCAGCGGTGTCGTTCGTAGTGCCGTCTGGCAAGAAATGTCATTATCAAGTGAAGAAGTCAACTGCTTCTTCCATACAGCCGGGAAGATTTTGTTCCGTGGTAGTTATTCACCTACGGAAAAACGTATTAATTTATTTCAGAAATAGAATTTCTTATATGATAGAACCCGCAGAGCACATCCTCATCCGCACCCTTACATGGTGTATAGACTGACGTGGGAAGGAAGCGGCCGTGGTCTTAATTAAGTTATACTATCAGTAGCCCAGAAGATGGTTTTCTGTGGTTTCCCATTTTCACACCAGGCAAATGCTGGGGTTATACCTTAATTAAGGCAACGGTCACTTCCCTCCTACTCGTAGTCCTCTCTTATCCATCGTCACCATAAGAAGTATCTGTGTTGGTGTGACGTAAAGCAAGCTGTAAAAAAGTCAGAAATACCACTCCACGCAGCCTAGTTTCTGGCAGGTACGTAAATGAGCGAATGATGTGGGTAGATTTAATACTTGTAAGAATAAGGACGATGAGCGAATGATGTGGGTACATTTAATAGTTAGAGGAATAAGGACGAGAATTACCTCAGTCCGTTCACCATGTGAGGATGAAGTTGACAAGTTTTTGAAGCACCGAGTGACTTAAGTTCAACATCAAGGATATAACAGTGCTAACGGGCACTTTCAATGTGAGAGACGGAAATAGAACGGAAGGATATCACAAGGTATGCATAAAGGTGGGGAAGATATGGAAGATAATAGGAATGGAAGGCATTCACTGGACCTTTGTGCTTGTATGGAATTAGCAGCATACGGCTATTCACTGTTACGCATGGGAGGTTAGAGACAACAGATCTATAATAAACTATATCTTGACTGACTTTGAATTCAGGAAATCTGTTAGGAATGTGCTGGTTTTCCGGGGATTGTTCGATGGTACGGACCATTATCTGATCTGCAGTGAACTAAGCATCTCTAGGCCTAGGATAGAGAAAGTGAAATCTGTCTGCAGACGAATAAGGGTAGATAATCTCCAGGACGAAGAAATTAGACAGAAGTACATGGATATAATTAGTGAAAATTTCCAAACAATGGTTCAGGATATAGAAAGAGAATGGGAGGTATAGAGGGATGCTACATTAGATACACAGGGAATGTCTAGGAGCAACTGCGTGTAAAGAAGTGGAAAAGCGAACATCTTGATGGAATGATGAACGTAAAAATATGACGTATCAGAAATAGCTCCAATTTGGACTGACGCAGAGAGATAAATGTACGTACATGAAAGAAACAGAGTGAAACAAATAATTGTTAATTGTAACAAGAAGTCGTGGGAAGAATTTTTTAGAAATTAGAACATCTTTTGTGCAACCGTCACTTCCGACTGGTTGGCGTGCCGTGAGGTGTTATGAGTTACCGGTGCTGTTTGTTTATGTCGAGGATAAAGTCTTCACTGATGAACCGTCTGGCGGTCTGTGAAATGTGCATGTATCGCAAAATGTTGTTTAAGATCGCTTCAACAATAAGGTTTAAACATATCCTTCAGCAGCAACAAGACATTACACGAGCACATTACCGAACGTAAACAATTATAGTAATGTTATTGCTTTTACATTCCATTGACTTCGTTTACCGGTTTTCGGAGACGCCAGGGTGCCGAAATTTGGTACCGCAGACATTTTCTACGAGCCCGTAAATCTACCGACATGAGGGTGACGTATCTGAGCACCTTCAAATACCACCGGACTGAGCCAGGATCGAACCTGCCAAGTTGTGGTCAGAAGGCCAGCGCCTCAACCGTCTAAGCCACTACGTCCAGCAAATAAATAAATAAATAAATAAATAAATAAATAAATAAATAAATAAATAAATAAATAAATAAATAAATAAATAAATAAATAAATGAATAAATCGTTGCTGCGGAAACGTGGGCAGCAGGTGAACAACAATTTTAGTATCATTTGTTTCGTTGTATACTTATTTCAAATTAAATATTTTATTATAAATTATTTTGAATCATCAGCACCCAAATGATGCGTGATCGAGGTGGCCGTGACCTACACAGTCGATGAAGTAATACGTGAACAAATGATAAACATGGAGCGAATTTCAGAAAAATAATACTCGAGGGGAAATTTGAACCAATCAGAGACACTTTTAAAATAAAAGTGTATGCAAACTGGAAAGTGAAGCGTTAAGTTTCATTTTCGTACATTTCCGAGTGTGGAAAGAAGGCATATTCGTCATAGTATGGAAAAAAAGGAAGTCCCTTAGCTTCTTTCTATTTTCCAGAATTTTGTACTAATCCCTAAAACACTATTTTAAAAGAAACAATCCAACCAAAATTGTTCAGGTGGGAAAGGGTTATATATTATTGTATACTTCGCCGCAATTCGAATTCCATTTATTAATAAAGATCAATATTAATTTTTATTGAAGGCTTCAGTGAGTTAGCCGGTCCCGTGGTGTTGGGGTAGCGTGCGTGCCTCTTACCCGGAGGCCCCGGGTTCAATTCCCGACCAGGTCAGGGAATTTTACCTGGACCTGAGGGCTGGTTCGAGGTCGACTCAGCCTACGTGATTAGAATTGAGGAGCTATCTGACGGCGAGATAGCGGCTCCGGTCTAGAAAGCCAAGAATAACGGCCGAGAGGATTCGTCGTGCTGACTACACGACACCTCTTAATCTGCAGGCCTTCGGACTGAACAGCGGTCGCTTGGTAGGCCAAGGCCTTTCACGGGCTGTAGTGCTATGTGGTTTGGGGGTTTTAGTGAGTTAATGTTACTTGAAACATCACTAGTGCATGCGGGACACTTATAAGCACGCCGCTGACGAACCGCCTGAACTAGTGTATTCAATAGGCCGAAAAGCTTTTACATTATATTATTTAAGTCGACACTGGAACATATGGCTTTCTTCTTAGCGAATTCTTTAAAAAGCCATCAATTAAGGCACAACCCAACAGGACACGTAGCCAAGATACCAAGAACTCACCTTGGTTATGAGTAAGCCTCATGTGAGCCACTTCCGCAAGGGACTTTTATCACAACAGCCCCCCGCTGTACAGGTACACTGTATATATTCCACTGTAACACGATCACAGCACATCACACCGCTCACCATGGCCAGTCTAGTAACCATCGTCCTAACACTGCTCGTGCTGCAGGCTGCAGTGGAGGCGCAGATCTTGAGCATCGTACCTTGTATCGTGACGGCCATCCAGGAACTTCTGGTGCTCAATGTGACGGTGGACACTTCACCTCTGGACGGTAAGTTTGGTAGCCTTCTAATGTTGGGGAAGATTCACAGTCAACAGCAGAGATGCGCCGACAGTAAATACGTCCATTATTATGGGTTGTTTCCTTCTGTTCCGTCTATTATAATTTACAATATTCAGATCAGATACTTCCGTCAACAAGAATAAACAAATATAGATATAGGCTATGTCAACTATGGACACTTCTTTCTTATAAGTCTTAGACTTGTTTAGCGGTAGTGATGATTATTGTTTCAACTGGAAGTCGTTCGGCTGTTGATGATAGGATGAGCACGTTAAGCCTCTAGCAGACCCGTTAGTAGGCTACGTGCCGACACCAGTTTTCATCCTCTCTCTGCATCAGCATAATGATCTGGACAGCCAGACGCGCAGGTCGCCCATGGGAGTCGAATAGAAAGACTTGTACCAGGCGAGCGGAACATGTCCTCGAACACTTCCGGTACTAAAAGCCAGACTCTAATTAAATACTGTATTATTATAGGTGGACTCAAACGGGGCAACCATACTCTCTTAATCCTAAGGAATCACGGAAAAAAATAGAAGAAGTCCTTCGGAGAATGAGGGTGTCGGTAAGAGAAAGCGAAGGGCTGCCAAGGACGTGGAAAACGAAAGACTGCGTAAGGCTCGTGAAAATACAGCCGGGATCGGAAGGAAACCACAGTTGCCAAAGACTTCGTAAGGCTCGCGAAGTTAATACAGCCGGGATCGGAAGGGAACCGGAGTTGACAAAGTAAGATTGGATAGGAGGGATGGAAACGAGGAGCCTGGCACAAGGACGTGGTAGAATTGCGAGACTCAGCTACAGACCCAGTGATCCCCACATGAGAGCCCCTGGAGCTTCTTATTCCAATCTTACGACTAGCAGAGGACACCGTGAATATTCTAGCACCCACAACCACAGAGGTATTGGCCTGTTTATCCCAAAGACTTTACACATTGTCCTCGGTCTTCTTCCTCATCGTTCGTCCTGCAGTGTGCGGCTCCATGACTAAATGGTTAGCGTGCTGGCCTTTGGTCACAGGGGTCCCGGGTTCGATTCCCGGCAGGGTCGTGAATTTTAACCATTATTGGTTAATTTCTCTGGCATAGGGGTTGGGTGTATGTGTTGTCTTCATCATCATTTCATCCTCATCGCGACGCGTAAGTAGGCTACGGACGTCAAATCGAAAAACGTGCACCTGGCGAGCCGAAAATGTCCTCGAACACTCCCGGCACTAAAAGCCATACGCCATTTCATTTCATTTCATCATCATCATCATCATATGTTTACTCTCCAGGTTCGGTTTTTCCCTCGGACTTAGCGAGGGATCCCACCTCTACCACCTCAAGGGCAGTGTCCTGGAGCTTCAGACTCTTGGTCGGGGGATACAACTGGGGAGTATGACCAGTACCTCGCCCAGGCGGCCTCACCTGCTATGCTGAACAGGGGCCTTGTGGAGGGATGGGAAGATTGGAAGGGATAGGCAAGGAAGGGGGAAGGAGGCGGCCGTGGCCTTAAGGTCGGTACCATCCCAGCATTCGCCTGGAGGAGAAGTGGGAAACCACGGAAAACCACTTCCAGGATGGCTGAGGTGGGAATCGAACCCACCTCTAATCAGTTGACCTCCCGAGGCTGAGTGGACCCCGTTCCAGCCCTCGTACCACTTTTCAAATTTCGTGGCAGAGCCGGGAATCGAACCCGGGCCTCCGGGGGTGGCAGCTAATCACGCTAACCACTACACCACAGAGGCGGACATTTCATTTCATTTCATGTTTTTTTTTTCCCCCCCGCAGTGTGGCAGGTTCCACTTTCTTGGCACGATCATATGTAGACCTACGATCTTCAGGTGTCGAGCTATCGCTGCTCATCGTTTTCCTGCAACTTCCATCATCAACCCTATTTCTGCGACAGATGTACCATGGTAGCCGACTTTCCCTCATCTTGTCTGTGATCGGTAAAATTCCACATCTACGACGGATGTCAACGTGGAGTGTCAGGCCCGATGTCCAAGCATTCTGGTTTCCATAAGGGCAAGTCCATGTTCTACAACACTCTGCACCATACAGGGCAACTGAACGGATGACAGTCCCATATATATTTAACTTTAACAGCTCAGCAGAGCGCACCAGTTATAGACCACTACTTCAGCCACGCATTACTGACGCGTTTTAGTTTTTCATCTCTTGCTATTCTTCCACTTCCCTCCTTGTTCATTCTCGTAACACTCTCTCTTGACAAGCTTCTATAACGCCGTCATTTCCTTTCTTGTCCAGTATTGTTTGATTTGAGATTCTCCTAAGGACTTTCATAGCCACATCTCCCGGCTGTTATTGGGTGTGTGTTGCTTCACTTCTCAAAGCACTTTCTATTTATTTATTTATGTATTTATTTATTTATTTATTTATTTATTTATTTATCTACTAGCTGATCTACCCGTTTTTCGCTACGGAATTTTACACTGTATACAGAATTCGAGGTTAGGTAGTGTACACGTTGTGAGCAAGATTGTATTAACTTGCATAGCTATTGACGTTACCCTAGAAACGCGACGGGGAAGTCACCAAACGTCTTTTCTCATATGTAATGGTAGACCCGCTTGCCTACCATCAGTCACAATCAGGTTGGGGAGTTTTCATTATAATGCCAGACACTCACTCTCCACCTGCTTTTTCTGTATTCTCAGAAAGACTGTCTTAGTGGTTTTTCCAACTGAAATGAACATAGGTAATTACAATGACGTCAGTAGGAATGGCACGAATGCTTTCATATGAAATATTCGATAAAATGATAAACCACACATTTTCTCACTTTTAACGAACAGCATTACGCTGCCGAACTAACAATCCAAGGTTCCAGAGCTGGAATGACCAAGCCGCAGATAGCCGTGATCCGTGAACACTCTTCGTCTTTTTTCGACGGGGTTCGAATAGTGGAGAGTCCCAGGGCAAGGACTATACCCGTTTACTAATCTGTTTCCTAGAAGTACCCGATGAGTCGGAAAATCTCAATTCATTACACTGGCGGCGGAAAATTCTGCTAATTTGGAATCAAATGAATGTAGATTTTAATAAAAGTGAAGAGGAAGAAGCTTTTCTCAAGAAACGGTTTTTTTTCTGGGTTGAATTTTGGGTTACGGGTATTTAGTGAACTGTGGTGCTATAATTTGGAATAGCCCTAATTGTAATTCTAGACCAGATCATACTACTACTACTACTACTACTACCACTACTATTACTAAGTGAGCTTCTGCCTTAAGTATGCACACTGTTCATTCAAAACAGCGCGTCAGAGTAGGATCGAATAGCTAGAATAATATGAAGAACCAGTGTGTTACGTACCAGCAGTATCAGAAAATGTATGAACCAGAGGAATGGCATGCTAAAGAAGAAAGTTGTCTAACTCCTCAGCTATTTTCCGCCAATATTCAGTCAGACTGTTATACTCGGTACGCAGCAGTAATCCCAACTATCGGAGTTGAGTGGCAGCATAAGAGACAAAGAACAACAAACAATGGTCAATGTAATGTTATTGTTGATCAATGTTAAGCGCTTTCGATATTGTAGACCTTCACATTTAGTTTTCTTCCGATTCTGAAATACCACTCAAATCATAGTCGGTGCGGTAAAACTGAATAAAACATAAATGATCGAAAATTGTATTCTCTATAACTTTCATGTTGCAATTTTCGATAGGACCAATAACATAGGTATTTAAAAATTAAATTTTAGGTGCCTTCCCCTAAACTAAAATTTCATTCAGGGTGAATAAAATTGTTCATAGCTTATACTGTAGTTCCTTATTCCCCGACTTTATACATACTCTATACACCGATTTTCATTAAATTCTATTTACCCACTTTATAGTGGCTCGGCGTTTATATGGACATGGCAACAAAAATACAAACTCATGAATATCTCTCTTATCACAGCTGGTATGGTAAAAATGTATAAGACATAAATGATCGGAAATTTAAAGTATTTATCGATAGGACCACTAATAATATAAATATTTGAGAATCAAATTGTAGGCCTTCCCCTGAACTACCATTTTACTCAATGTGAATAAAATGGTGTATAGCCTAGATTGTAGTGGCTCATTCCCTGACTTTACATAACGATTTTCATTAAATTCTCTTCAGCCGTTTTCTCATGATGCGTGTACACACATACATACATACAGACAGACAGAAATTAAGGAAAAGTAAAAAGTGCATTTCCTGGTTACTGTGGACATGACTGATACAGAAATACCATTATTTTCAAATTCTGAGCAATGTACAGACAAAACTCTTATTTTATATATTTATTTATTTATTTATTTATTTATTTATTTATTTATTTATTTATTTATTTATTTATTTATTTATTTATTTATTTATTTATTTATTTATTTATTTTTGTTTGTAACAGAGCACAGCTCTAATTACAACAGAATTCAAAATTACAATGAATTGTTTACACAAAGGATTTAAGAAGTAAAACATAAAATTAGAAAAAGAAAATAAATACATCGAAATAAACTATAGAATATCTTCTTCTTCTTCTTCTTCTTCTTCTTCTACCGCTTTTTCCACACCTTTGGGGTCGCGAGTGCGAACAGTATCTCATGTATGGATTTGGACCTGTTTTACGACTGGATGCCCTTCCTTATACCAACCCTATGAAGAGGGATGTAATCACTATTGCTTGTGTAAGTCTCATATATTCTGATAAAGGGCGAGTTCTTATGTGCGCGAGTGTGTACAATAAAATGGTTGACGCACACCCACACTGAAGAATTTGACTTTGAAATGCATGCTTCTCAGAAGTTCTGCATTCTCGGCCACACAAAAACCCTCTCCAGCCTAATTATTCGAATTGGAATAACTAAATTTCATGTTTTTGTGAGGTGGTGAGAAAGTATTACTATTTGCTTTACGTAGGTCTTATGGCGACGATGGGAAGGAAGCGGTCGTTGCCTTAATTAACGTACAGCCCCAGCATTTACCTGATGTGAAAATGGTAAACCGCGGACAACCATCATCAGGGATGCCGACAGTGGGGTTCAAACCCACTATCTCGCGAATGCAAGCCCACAGCCGCGCGGCCCTAATCGCACGGCCAACTCGCTCGGTTTCTGTGAGTTTGTTAAGTAACTCTTTAATATTCACCAACGATCCCTTTGGAATCGCTGTTCCATTTTCCTTATTTTTCCCTAAAATTGTAAGGATTTTTGCATAGAAAATTTAATTCATACATATATGAAGGTGATTTTCAAGAATATTGTTTTTCATGTGTCAAATTTTGGATGGAGAGGGTTCGCATTTATGATGTTATTAAACAACTGTATATTTTTTCCGTCTGCGTACATAAGGACTCGCATTTACATTCTTCCAGTAACTACTTATATGAAGAACGCTGGTAGTTTTTAAAACACTAATAACATAGAAAGTCTTTCAAGTTTACTTACATGCGACTGATAATAAGGTGTCCTAATTAAATAGGCACACCCAAGTTTACTTCTAACCAGCGAATTGAACAATGTAATTAATTTATTAGCGTCATTCAATTCTTCGGAATGTATAATATAAATTCTAATGTCCTATACCGAACGAGTTGGCCGTGCGGTTACGTACACGCAGCTGTGAGCTTACATTCGGGAGATAGTGGGCTCGAACTCCACTGTCGGCAGCCCTGAAGATGATATTCCGTCGTTCCCCCTGTTGATACCAGACAAATTCTGGGGCTGTATCTTAATTTAAGGTCGCTTCTTTCCCACTCCTAGCACTTTCCCATCCCATCGTCACCGTAAGACCTATCTGCGACGTGACTAATGTTTAATAGTCTTCGTTCGTCATTTTTCAGTAGGAGTATTAACAGAGGGGCCATCACTGATTAAATTAACCAAATATTATACCCAATGTACTCCCTGAGTTGGCTGTGTATTTATTAAATAATTAAGCAAATAGGGTCCCTTTATCTAGAAAATGTTAAAAGAAAATACTTCTTATAGCTGAAATGCAGGTTGTTTTTAATGTTCCATTGTTAGTAGTTATTTATATTTAGCTGTAATTCAAGTAAATAATTATTTAGTATATCTTCAAACAATTTAATATAATCGGCAATTATAAGACATCAAGAATGATTAACTATGGTTGCAAATCATTAATGAACAATAAAAAACAAAGGGTCCAGACTTGACCCTTGAGAGACGCCTGAACAAATATGGTAGTGGAATGATTTGGTCTGGTTAATGGCTCCATACTGTGTCCATTTTGATAAATAAGAAATCGACTTTAATAACTACGAAGAGAGGCCAAACTTCGGTGATTTCACCAGAAGTTCATTATCAAGCTTATTACATGATTTTGTGAATTCCATTATCACATTACCAGATAAATCATAGAGTCTGAAATGAATTCAACAAAATTAATAAAATTGGTTGAAATATAATTTACATGCATATAGACCTATAGGCTATACATTTTCGTGTGATTAACCATTATAAAAGAAAGTATATGTCTGGTGTGATTGTAGGAAAGCCTTCTGCAGGGCTGCTGACAGTGGGGTTTGAACCCACTATTCCCGAGTGCAAGTTGATTGCTACGTAACCCAAGTTACGCTGTCATCTGCTCAGTAAGGGGCTATTAGAACAGTATCCACGTACGTGTCTGATTCAACTGCGTATCCCAAAACATATAGGTCCTATGATTCGTTCACCGATCATGGCACACAGTACATGTAATGTTCCATCATGGTGGGGCATTTCATGTACGAAATCAGTTTCTCAGTGCTCCAATATTGACTATTTTGAGTGTTCACAAAAAAATTGAACTAAACCAGGCCTCATCCGAGTAAAATATTGGCTCTGGGTGTATTTTAATACTGTATACATTACTGATAAAATGAGTGCCTACGTACAGGATCACCCGATTGAAGAGCATGTGTCACAGTTATTTTGTACAGTTTTAACTCAAGCAATTTAGTAGCCTACCGCGCAGAGCCATAAAAAGTTCCTACTAAGATGCCTAACGGATGCTTTTGGAGAATTTTGTAAACGATGACCAATGTTATCTAATGTTATGTTTCTTCTGGGTTTCTATGACTGAACACTCCTATAGCCTAAAATTTATTATAAACAGTGTGAACTGCGACTTTTACACTGAGGATGTTCAATAAATTTCCAATTTCTTTGCAATCATTTAAGAAAAGGCTAGGAAAACAACAGATAGGGAATCTGGTACCTGGGCGACTGTCCTAAATGCAGATCAGTATTGATTGATTGATTGATTGATTGATTGATTGATTGATTGATTGATTGATTGATTGATTGATTGATTGATTGATTGATTGATTGATTGATTGATTGATTGAAATCAGGTTTGGACTTGACGGACTGACTGGGCAAATGCGGAACCTCACGGTGTGAGGTAATAAACATATACCGTAACATTGTACTTTCCATTGTACTTTTGAGGACGAAAGATGGAAAAGGTTGAAAATGCCAGAAATATGTTTTCGAGTAAACACCAATAACAGAGCTCCCGAGCACAATGGCACTTTCATTCTTCTCTACCAACGGAGACCAGGAATTAATTAATTATTACCTACGGCCTTTGAAGTGCAAGTATACTACATACAATACATTTTGTATAATTACATAACAATATTTAGCTTCTATAAATTTCATTTATTTAATTAATTGGCTCAGAAATTATAAAATACATGAGTGATAGCACTGTGACACAATGGACAGCACAGAAGAATTGCAGCACGAGACGCTGGTTCACTCACCTTTACTCACCAAACTCAGCTGGGCACATTGGACTCTGGCTCTACCTGTCGAACTTCCTACCAACTAAACTAATGACCTCGGGCACATGCACAAGTTACCACCATACGCGGCACGGCTACTACATCCCCTTATTACATAAATAAATAAATAAATAAATAAATAAATAAATAAATAAATAAATAAATAAATAAATAAATAAATAAATAAATAAGGAACAATTTTTCATATTTCGGCACTTTCACCCTTTTCCAACCTTGGTCCTCATTTCGAGATTCAATTACACAAAACAGAACACACACAACTCACAAACGTGTCCATCGATAGCGACTCCCTCATTAACAAGTTTGTCTTTCTTTCAAGAGGGGATGAGACACACCTCTCACGGGAGATCCTCAAGCCCACTGCGGGGGACACACGCACAGGCTTTTCTTCTCCAAATTGGACTATACTTACGTCTACGCATCCCTTCGTCTTTTTTTGCGGCCGGGTGGTCATCATCTATAGTTGCTACCCAGCCGACCCCCAGAAACAAAGGTTGACGCCTCGTTGGCTGTCACCATGTACACCTGCGCCATCCTAGACATTGCTCCAGCCACCTCCGAAGATGATATCTACACCGCCATCCGCTCCGCTGGCTTCCGCATACATGACGCCTACCGGCTATTGGACGGCACCAGCTCATTGCCATCTCCACTGATTCTTCTCTACATATCAACGTTGGACGACCAGCAGCGCCTCATCGACGCCGGCGTATCCGTGCATAACCGCTTCTACCCCGTGGAATCTACTCCGCGATCTATACTTGCCCAACTCTTCGCCGACCCTACCACCCTTCCCGTCGTCCACATGCCGTCAATCTTAACCTTGCAACAACCCACATCGACTTCCTCTTCCCTTTCCCCTACAACAACTATCACCAGCACGACTTCTGCCACGACGCATTTGTCCTCCTCTCACATCCCGCCTACATTTGTCACGACTAGCCACCCATCGCCCATTATGACCTCCTGCCTTCCACTTTCTACATCTTCTACATCGGTAAACCCCCTCCACCTCATAACAACACCGTGGCATCCTCCGACTCAATGCCGCCATCGCCTCAATCATCGCTTCAAGACAACGTCGCCGCAGCACCACCGTCATCAACGCCCACACAGCAATCCACATCTCATCATAGTCTCCCCAGCTGTGTGATCCGTGGACTCGACCCTTCCATCCCCAGCCAGGATATCCTACAAGAACTTCACGCCGCGGAATCCCCGCCTGTCGTGCGTTTCGCATTCAGACCAGTTCAGGACCAACATATATGGTACGTCTCCTCCTCCCGACTATCGTCGACGTCCAGCGCCTCATTGCCTCATTGCCACCGGAGCCCCCATCTATGGTCATCGATAGAGAGTGCAGCCTTCTCGTTCACAACCAGCACGCTCTCAAACCTACACCATCCGTCGTCGACCCCGGCCGACCCCTCCTCCTGTTCCACCTCCTCAACCCGTTAGTCCACCCCCTCCTCCAGGTAATTTCTTCTTTTCGCCACCACCGTCCCCCGCTGACCTTTTCCGACTCTTACGCACTTCTCTTGTAACCTTCTCATCGGTGTTTCATCTCCTTGCTCTTCAACTCCCTCATCACCCCCTTGCTTAAAACTTTTCTTCCTTTAGTTCCGTCATGTCTTTCTTAAGTCATACATTAAAACCGTCCACATGCACCTCCCTATTCCACAATTCTACTTCCCATCAATCTAACTTTTCCTCTTCGAACACATACCCTATGATTTCTCACTTCGTTTACCCACCTTCCCTTTTCCACACATCTCCTTGAACCGCCCGCACCTCTTGGCCAGAGCGAGGGCGTCACCCTCTAGATGGCCCGCCCCACCCCTTCAGTGTGGGAATGAAAACGAGAATAGTAGTAGTAGTAGTCTTTCAAGACGCGCACCTCCTGTGAATTGAACTCGGCAGACGGCTGTCGTGTCGCCGACTGGAGAAACGCTGCACACTTGGTTCTTAGTTCAAATATCCTCACTGTATTATTGAACTTATTTTCAGTTTGTCATGTAATCTGCTGAAGCGGAACGAAATTAATCTTTGCATATTAATGTTTAGCATGTTTACAAAATATCTGTAAACTTCAGTGAATTTTACAATTAAACGAAGTTTGTTTCCTCTTTCTGTTGCAGTTGCTCTCTGTATTGGACGTCGAGGAAGGCACTGATCCTGTACTATTGATTTTATAAATATTATGAAAATATAATAAATAAAAGAATTAAAAATTAGTGCAAGTGTTTGATTTTAAGAAAGGTAAACAGTTTTCTGGGATCTGTATCTGAATGTTTGTCCAACCCTCGTCCCGTTTCCCTACGGGGTCGGGTATGAGGTGAGATGAATCTGTCGTGGCGGGTTTTTATGATCGGATGCCCTTCCTGACGTCATCCTCATCAGAGGAGTTAATGAGATGAAATTAATGACATGATATACGATAGTAGGGAGAGGGTGAAACCCGGTGCCGGCACATAGCCTACTACTGTCGAATAGCACCTAGGGGTCTGCTCAAAGCTTAATGTCCCCATACGACGGACGAATCACCATCAACAGCGTCATATGCCCTCACTCCATACGAGCACTGCAGAGAGGTTTGCAATTTAATCCAGGCTTTTGGCACGCAATCTAGTGATAAGAAATTGTATACCACCGCCTCTCCTACCCTGCCGGCCAACATTCTGATGAAGATTTTTTTGACCAACGGGACTCGAATCGGCTAACCTCGGTGTCAGACCGTTTAGACTTCAGCGCCTTAACGATCATGGCCTCCAGGCGGGCTTCGGGATCTGTATCTGAAGAAGACAAAGAACCCCGTAGAATCCCTGCCGCCAAAATTCTTGAAACTTAAATAAGTGATAGTCCTCAATGTGTAGATCAAAAGTATAATAGGTATAGAATACAACAAAATAGTACAGGTAAACCCCGTTGTACACGGATTCGTTATCCGCGATTTCACATATACGCGATTTTGGTTTTAAGTCTACTGCTGCCATCTGTTAACAGTACGTGCAAGCTGTAATGCCTTAAGCACCGCTGTCTCAATCCTATATACTGCCTGCTCTACGCTATGCGGTTTACATGCTGCTCAGCGTGAGCTCTTAGTGTCACAAACCTACGCTAGGGGCGCCAGCTAACGCACCCAGTTTATCTCCGTACCCAAGTTGTTGTGTTCCTGTGCGTTTATATCGAGTATCTTATGCGTGTGACTCACCGCCGTCTCAATCCTATATAGAGATCGAGACGGCGATGGTCTTAAGGCGGGTACAGACATGCGTGCCGAACTCTGTAACGTACACTACGTCGCGCGCCAAGGTTCGACTGGGCAAGCTCATCTCTACTGTACGCGTATCTTCTGTCGTGTTTGTCGACACGTGAATCGTCAGTTGCGGTCAGTAGAGCTGTAAAGTTGCACTTGACAGGTTTTGTATTTAGAACGTCGGGTAAAAGGAAAGAAAATTGTCTGTCGAAGGAAAGAAGCGTGTACCAAATTCGTATTCGTTAGAAACAAAGTAGAAGTTTTGGATCGCTCTGAGAAAGGTGAGCGTATTATTGACATTCTGCGTGCTTTGGAACTTGGTGAATCCACTGTGAGAAATATTTGTGACTATGCGGAATCAATTCGAAACACTGTTCAAACTTCCAACTTCTACTAACTTAAGTCTGACTAGAGTGAACAAATCTCGCTCGGAAGCGATGGAAAGAATGGATTGGACTGAGCATTACAACCAACAACACATGCTGGAGCTGCTCTTAAAGCTAAAGCCAAGAGCTTGTATGCAGAGTTAATTTATTGTTGTGTGTTTCAGTGTTAAATTTTTATGTCTATACATTTTATATTAAAATGGGTTTCAGAAACATGGTAATGACTTCTTTTTAACAAAAATACTAAGAATCATTGCTATTTTAAACGTAATATGTGAGTAAACGGACATTTAGTACGCCTCTATGGTTTAGTGATAAGCTGCCACCCCCGGAGGTACGGGTTCGATTCCCGGCTCTGCCACGAGATTTGAAAAGTGGTAGGAGGGCTGGAATGGGGTCCACTAAGCCTCGGGAGGTCAACTGAGTAGAGGTGGGCTAGATTCTCACCTCATCCATCCTCGAAATGGCTTTCCGTGGTCTTCCACTTCTCCTCCAGGGAAATGCCGGAATGGTACCTAATTTAAGGCCACGGTCGCTTCCTTCCCTCTTCCTTATCTATCCCTTCCATTCTTCTCATCCCCAACAAGGCCCCTGTTCAACATACCAGGTGAGGCCGTCTGCGCGAGGTACTGGTCCTCCTTCCCGGTTGTATCTCCCGGCCCGAAGTCTCACGTTCCAGCACACTGCCCTTGAGGCGGTAGAGGTGGGATCCCTCACTAAGTCCGAGGAAGAAACCAACCCTGGAGGGTAAACAGAAGCGGAAACTTAACCCTATATTTTACATATTTAATTTTTTAATTTCGTGTGGCTATTTCTAGCCGAGTGCAGCCCTTGTAAGGCAGACCCTCCGATGAGCGTGGGCGGCATCTGCCATTTGTAGGTAACTGCGTGTTAGTGTGGTGGAGGATAGTATGTGTGGTGTGTGAGTTGCAGGGATGTTGGGGACAGCACAAACACCCAGCTCCCGGGCCATTGGAATTAACCAATGAAGGTTAAAATCCCCGACTCGGCCGGGAATCGAACCCGGGACCTTCTGAACCGAAGGCCAGTACGCTGACCATTCAGCCAACGAGTCGGACATTTTACATATAAAATAACTCGATTTACGCGAATTCGGTATGCGGCAATTCCCTTTGAACTTGACAGTTATGTGGTAAGTCTGTATATTAAAAGAGCTTTGCCCGGTCCGTCCAAGCGTTCTTCTGAACCGACTTACTTCATTTTTGTATTTTTCTCTCTCTAAGGTCAGTGAACTTTGAGTATTCCTAAAATCAAGTCATTAAGTGATCACTCCAATAATTTCAGGCGAAGGCTTACCCTAACCCGCAGCACATTCTCTACCTAGCGGGTTGCACTCGGTTGAGAAGATAAGATATCGGCAAAGCTAAACGATTCGAAATGACCTGTTTATAACAAATGCTGCGGAGTAGCGCGGGTCCTCTATAGTTCATTCCAAGTTAAGGAAACACTATTGCACTTATGACAACAGTGTTCCCATATATGAACGGCTCTGTTCAAAACCATCACGAATAAACGGCGACACATACATTTGTGAAATTCAGTATTTAAATTCAAGATAAAAGTGCAAGAAACTAAGCTGCAAATTATTGTTATGAACTGAAGAAGGCGGGGGTTTACAGGGGCTATTTTTGGTTTGTACAGAATCAGAGATAAACTAAGGCACATAAAACCTCAGCATTGAAGTGTAAGGCAAATAGGGGAGAAAATAGAAAAATAATGTTATTTATGGGCTCGAGGGGCGAGAAATGCATTTAATTGCAATTAATTTATTTCCCCAGGCAACGCGGGGTACTACTGTGCTGTCGTATCACTCACAAAAACAATAGCAAAAATTAAATGCGGTCGTGAAAAAGGTAGTAAAATTAAAAGCTAAATAACAAGACCAAACACAAATAAAACACACACCATTTTTTATCAGTACAAGTTATGCCATGACGTATCTCTGCACACCACAACACCAAAATCTTCAGTAACAACTTCTGTACAGTACGAAAATAATAGGACGAACACAAACTCCCACTCAACACAAGATAAGTACGCACTGATTTAAAGCCTAAAAAACACACATGCAACAAATAAACACTGTAAATGACTTCACTACAGAAGTGAGCTGCCGGCGGTTCACAGAGTGAGGGACTACACGATGCTTTTACCAGAGCAACACACAAGAAGGAAAATGAAGGACGGCAACGAAGCGATGGCTGTTCTTGACATTGTGCTTCCTCCCTGCGAATATATTTATGAAAAAGATAATGTTGTGTATTTATTTTAATAACTCAGGGCAAAAATGCCTCATCCTTTTTATCTATCTTTCATAATACATTAGAAAGTACAGTATAATATCCCTCAGTCACGAGAAATTATGGATGTCTTGGAGGGGGTGTGTTCACTCCTTGTAGGTCCATAAGAGCAATAACGTTTTCTTAACGTGGAAAGAACTATATATATTATTACTATTTATATTACCAAAATCAATTGTGCGTAGTTAGTCTCTCAGGATTTCAATCATGTTATTTTAATAACTGGTTATGAGTAATAAAGGGCCCAGAGCCGCCAAACAGATGATATCTAAATCTAAATGGCTCTCAATAAAAATTCTTGAAATTTTAGTAATCAATAATGCTTTAGTGTGTAGATCAAAAGTGCTGATGTGCACTAAATCCAAAATATCATAGTTTTCCAATTAAAGACGTTTGAAGTTTACATATTTTGCATTTGTCAGAAGAATGAGTTTCGAGTGCTTATCGTTTTAACAGAAATTTTATAAACCTACATAATTTAACACTTGAAAGCGCGAGTGTGCGCAGACAACGTGAAGGATGGTCGGACGACGAGACAACTGTCTGCTGTAGAGGGCGGGGTTGCAGTAAACAGCATGTCTTCCACGTTCTGCGGTGCACAAGTTATCCCATAACTAACATGGCAGTTATCTTTACTGTGGCTGAAGTAATATTCTTATTATTTGATTCATATAAAACACATGATTTCCATTTTATGTTTATTTTGACAAGAAGGCCACAAGTAACGTGCTATTGTGTCTTACATGTACATAATACATTATTATTATTATTATTATTATTCCGGGGTTTCCCGTGGACGCAGAGGTGAAAGAAGGTGCTGGGGTGAATGGGTCTAACTACAATGTCAAGAATTGAATTTAAAACTTTAAAAGGTTATATTTCTTTTCCAAAACAAACTTAACAACATATCAGGTACAAAATCAATCTTGAAACAAGAGTAGGAAGGTCCAAGATTAGTGGTTTTTACACATTCTGGGCTTCAAGCCCCTAGTTTTACAATTTTACAAAGGAAGAGGTATTATTTGGTGAGGGGCAGAAATCCCCTAATTCAAAGAGCACTTGCTCCCCAAAGTACAACATCTAGCCTTCAGGAGGCATTCATTAATCTTACAAAAACTTTCAAAAAGAGGAAACAGGCTCTCAGTTTTCCACGCCTACTCAAGGCGACATAGCATGAAACTCAAATACGCTCTGGCCTTACCAGGCACTATTTACACATAGAAATCTAATTACACAGAGGTATCTAGTACCCAACCTACAGGGCCTTAGTGAAAAAGAACAGGTTAAATAAACGGCCCGAGTACAACTTGAATGGAGTCGAAGACTGCGCCCGAAAAGGAAATTTAAAACCTATAGGGCGCTGGGTCGACAAAACAGGGGCTATTCCTAAACTACTGAGGTAGTACGACTGGAAATAACTTTAATACATCGCAGAAACGAAAGGTTACAAAAACGTGGCACCTCAAACCAAGATGAAGGGGAGCTTGAGAGGGCACATCACTCTCTATCTCCGATTTACAGTTAAAGTTTTTAGGACGTTTTTACATTAGCAGAAATAAGATTTACATTTTAGAAAAGTTGATTACATAGTTAACGTTTCGGACCTTTTACTCGGGTTAAACTGCAGAGTTAGCAAGAAAGAAATATGTTATGTGGCCATTACCTTGTTGAAGTACTACTGCATGATGAAAGAGGCCGTCCGTTTCCTGTTTTGACACACACACTAGGTCAGATGACGATCAATTGGCCAAGAGACGTGAAAATCCGCAGTTTATAAACCCTCGGGCAAAGTTCGAGACCTTTCACGAATAAACCAGCCACAGCCTCTCAATTCATTGGTTAATTTAAAAGTTACACTCAAAATCGAAGAAGACTGTAATTCGTAGAAAATTAATTACAGAAATTAGGCATTGGCTGGATTCAAAACTGGCGGAAAATAAAGATAAATATTGCCAACCCAAAAATAAATGAACATCAATTAGTAAAGAAAACTTATGAATACAAAACTTTAAATTAAAAGTTCTTTCACTTCACACCAGGGTGCACGATCATAGTTTTTTGTAGTGACATCTATGGAAGAATATCTAAACTTCTTGATGAATGGAGAACAAAACGAGTAGGAGTACAGTCAGTTCAGAAAACTTCACAATAACAAAATTATATCATATTTTAGTGGTGACATCTTCCGAGTAAAGTTTTAAGTAGGTATGGTTTCAGTTTCACTGTTTCACCAGTAATAAAATGAAATGTCGTATGGCTTTTAGTGCCGGGATATCCCAGAACGGGTTTGGCTCGCCAGATGCAGGTCTTTCTAGTTGACTCCCGTAGGCGACCTGCGCGTCGTGATGAGGATAAAATGATGATGAAGACAACACATACACCCAGCCCCCGTGCCATTGGAATTAACCAATTAAGGTTAAAATCCCCGACCCGGCCGGGAATCGAACCCGGGACCCTCTGAACCGAAGGCCAGTACGCTGACCGTTCAGCCAACGAGTCGGACGTTTCACCAGTAGAGGAGTTCTTTTAGGCGCTAGATTTAAATGCGCGGCGTTGGGGTGTACCTTCCGGTACAATTATTATTATTATTATTATTATTATTATTATTATTATTATTATTATTATTATTATTATTATTATTATTATTATTATTATTGCACCAGAGCAACACACAAGAAGGAAAATGAAGGAAGACAACGAAGCGATGGCTGTTCTTGACATTGTGCTTCCTCCCTACGAATATATTTATGAAAAAGAAAATGTTATGAAGTTATTTTAATAACTCAGGGCAAAAAATGCCTCATCCTTTTTATCTATTATTATTATTATTATTATTATTATTATTATTATTATTATTATTATTATTATTATTATATTTGCGTGCAGATTGGGTCTCGGCCCACAAGTGGCCACGAGCCTACAGAGGCTCTACGTCTCTGCATTCGGGAGACGGATAGCGGCTGGTCCTACCGTCGGCTGTCCTGAGAATGGTTTCCCGCTGTTTTCCATTCTCCTGCACAAAGGCGAATGCCAGAACAGTTCCTAGTATAGTCCACGGTCGCCAACCCTCACACCTTCTCAGATACAAATCTCCTGGTCTGAGAGACGGCGTAACCGTCTAGGAGGCCCCCTCCCGCTTCAGGGGAGGAATTAAAACATTCAGTAGTAGTTATTGTTTCTACGTCACACTAACTACTTTCACGGTTTTTGGAGACACCGAGGTGTCGGGATTTAGTCCCGCAGGAGTTCTTTTACGTGCCAGTAAATCTGCCGACACGGGGCTGACGTATTTGAGCACCTACAAATACCACCGGACTGAGCCAGGAAAGAACCTCCCAAGTTGCGGTCAGGAGGCCAGCGCCACAACCGTCTGAGTCACTCAGCCCGGCCAGAGAATATCTGGTTAAAGGTTAGTCTATAAATGTCCCCGGTCCGCCTATGGGCACAGATAAACACGTCGTTCAAATTTTCTGGCAGTTCGCTGGAGCGTTGCGTTGTCAATCCCGTTGATTTCGATTGTAATATTCTCCTTCACATCGTCCGAAGTCCGAGGGCGCGTAGCGTAGACTCTTCCCTTTAGATAACCCCACAAGAAAAAGTCTGGTGAGGTCAAGTCCGGAGATCCTGGCGACCACAAGTTCCTGGAGGTTATGAGGTCTTTAGAGTAACTTTGGATCAGCGCCATAGACTCACGTGTCATATGACATGTGGCACCGTTCTGTTAAAAGCACCTTTGAGACGCAGCTCAGTATCATCCAAATTCTCAACGAATTCTCTGGAAATACGTCGGTACTCTCGCCTTTGCTGGCTAGACCTAGTGTTGACAGTGCACTATGTATTCTGGTATGGGATAGCGTCAGAGCAATTCATCTGTCACGGCCTTATCCTTGGCTTTGACAATATGAAAGTGACTGAGGTATGAGTGATGCTAGTAATACCATTACATATGCAGCCGGTTCCTGTTATGAACGGTGTGAAAATGTTGCTCCTAGGGTCGGTTGGTGTGTATATTTCAGTGGGCTTGGCAGACTGATATGTAATAGCAACTTATGGCTCAGTGAGGAAAGCAACGGGAAACTACCTCACTGTTCTTTTCCCTAATACGCTTATTCAGTGATGCCTTGGCTGTCTATGACAGCTAAAGGTTGAGCTGTTGAGGATCCAGCCAGCCTTCGGGCTGAGGACTGATCAAACATACATACGTATATGCGGAGGTAAAGTTATAAGTCATGGCAACTACTTTTTTTCTCGCGAATAGGAGACAACACGGAAAATCTAAGATATGCATTTGGAAACGTACGGTACGTACTTGCGTATGATGCCACTACATGGTGTATGTAAACAACAGTGTGGGTCTAAGCATGCCCCCCAAATTCAGTGTGTGAGCGAGAGCGTCACGAAATGGAAGTCAACAAGCAGGAGCAACGATCGTATATTAAAATAGCAGTTCTAAAACCCCCAAAAACCCACGGCACTTAACGCCCTTCAAAGGGCTTTGGCGCTGCTCAGCACGAATGCCTGCAGATTACGAGGGGCCGTGTGGTCAGCACGACGCATCCTGTCGGCCGTTATTCTGGGCTTTCGAGATCAGGGCCGCCATCTCACCGTCAGGTAGCTCCTCAATTCTAATCACGTAGGCTGAGTAGATCTCGAACCAGACCTCAGGTCGAGAGAAAATCCCTGACTTGGTCGGGAATCGAACCCGGGGCCTCCGGGCGAGAGGCAGGCACGTTACCCCTACACTACGGGGCCGGCAAAATAGCAGTTCTCCGGGGCAGAAATGCACGCCACACCTGCCTTATTTGCCTGATCTGAGCCCATGTGACTATGATCTAATCCCCAAAGTCAAGAAGCGATTACGTGGACAACAGTTTTGCTAATAAAGACGACATCGTAACAGCATTGCGGAGAGAGGTGTCACGCGTTAGCGATACACATGCAGCGAATGGTATTCAGCGCCTGCCCCATCGCTGGCAACGCACAATGGAAACCTTGGGTGATTATTTCGAAGGTCTGAAACCAGTGGATACCTGTCCTTTGTACGCAGTCTTGTGTATTTGCTGTCTATATCATAACAAAACAATGTTTACCAATGGCATGGGTTCTGTCACTTTCCTACGAGAATCTCCGAATTCAGAATTTGTCTTCAGGCACTGTGCATAAGTACATGCCCTATATTTCCAAATGCATATCTTAGATTTCCCGTCTTGTCTCCTGTTCGCGAGAGAAAAAATAGTTGCCATGACATGACTCGACCTTCGTACATACACGCTTATACTCTTTGGTGTTCACTGTATCAAGAATAAAAATGGACTCCGGATTCTCTCTGTTGATATTGCGCATCAAACTCCGACATCCAAGGTATGCATAGGCGTTTCTTGAATGCCCTGTGCATTTTGTGCTGACCAAATGCGTGTGTTATATGAGTTTTCGTAACCACTTTGGCGAAACGATGCCTCTTCTGTGAACCGTGTTGTACAATATACCGGGATTTGGAACATTGGTCACCTGGAACCAACAATATTATTCGGCCCTTTTGGACTTATTTGGCTCAAGCAGCTAATGAACAGACATTTAACCTACACGGATTTAAGCCGGTCTTCTTCGCAGCTCTCTGACACATCGCGTATGAGTTCATGGTCTCCTGTGACAGACACCTTAAAGACTTCCCGGCCGACCACTGTAGTCGCTTCTGAACGTCCACAGAAACTGTCGGAAGTCGAAACGAACGATGGTTGCCGGTTTCACTCACAAGATCTCCAGTTGTTTCCAACTTGTGCACCAACGCCATGTGGACCATTGCAAACAATTTCCTCTGGTAATCCCTTTGTGCGGCTATGACCGATTTCGTTACCCACTAGTTTTTAAGAAGAAATACCTGTGGCTGTAACTTGTACTGCATCTTGACTGGCAATGACAAAACAATAATGAGCAATAAACAACTGCAAATTGCAACTCCAACTACGCCATCTGTTGATAGATGCTGAAAGCCCCCGCGTGACATGCAGTCAGAACTCCAAAACCTCCCGCGTCATTTGGTAAGCGAATGAAACATTTCGGCGTATTCCTATTCAAATAATGGACGAAAGATAATCATGAGTTTTATATTAACCACCTTGTATTTGAAAAACTAAGAGCAACAGTTTTCTGGGGCTGCACCTTAATCAACCCCATGGCGTTTCCTTCCCCATCATAGCAATTTCCAACCTATAGTCGCCATAAGACCTATCTGTGTCGGTGTGACGTAAAGCAAATTGTACAATTAAAAAAAACCTCGCGTAATTCTTGGAAGTACTTTTCATTCATTCACCATGTTCCATCTATTCAATGGCTCGGGGTACGAAGCTACTCCACCAATTTTTATCCGTTTGTCTTTCTTCAGTTTCGATAGTGAGCCAGTCTTCGTCTTCTTCTTCTCCTTCTTTATCTGTTTACCCCCCACCAGGGTCGATTTTTCCCTTGAACTCAGCGAGAGATCCCACCTCTACCGCCTCAAGGGCAGTGTCCTGGAGCTTCAGACTCTGGGTCGAGGGATACAAATGGAGAATATGACCAGTACCCCGCCCAGGCGGCCTCAGCTGCTACGCTGAACATGGGCCTTGCGGGGGGGGGGATGAGATTGGAAGGGATAGATAAGGAAGAGGGAAGGAAGCGGCCGCGACCTTACGTTAGGTAGCATCCCGGCATTGCCTGGAAGAGAAGTGGGAAACCATGGAAAACCACTTCCAGGATGGCTGAGGTGGGAATCGAACCCACCTCTACTCAGTTGACCTCCCGAGGCTGAGTCGACCCCGTTCCAGCCCTCATACCACTGTTCAAATTTCGTGGCAGAGTTGGGAATCGAACCCGGGCCTCCGGGGGTGCCAGCTAATCACACTAACCACTACATCACAGAGGCGGGCGCCAGTCTCCGCCTCTTATCTGGAAGTCGAATATTTTCCTTGATAATCTGTTCGCGTGTGTACATAGACAGTACTTGAGCCTGTATTCTACCAACTAGAGCTATGTTTCTAACATCTGTATTTCTTATTCTATCGCGTCTGGTTTTTCTGACGTTACTGCTAACAAATCTCATCTCTTTCGGTGAATCAGCGGTAGTCTGTCCGGCTCCATAGCTAAATTTTAGCTTGTTGGCCTTTGGTCCAGCAGGTCCCGGGTTCGATTCCCCGCCGTGTCGAGTTTTAATCTTCATTGGTTAATTCCAATGGCTCGAGGGCTGGGTGTCTATGTCGTCTTCATCATTGGAATAATCATGGGTAGGGCCCAACCCTCATAGACGCGCAGGTCACCCATACGGCGTCGACTTGAAAGACCTGCGCCAGTCTTGTTCGGAGGTCACACGCCATTTCATTTTTAGTGGTAGAGTGTCCGACTTATGATCTCACGGTTTCGGGTTCGATCCCGGCTGAGGTAGTCTGTATTGAAGGACGGACAAATATCTTGGCACTCCATGTAGTTGGTAAGTAGTGTTCTCGGTGTCACCTGACAAAATTAAATTAACTCAGCCACGGCCGACTTGATGCGTCGCTGTAGCTAGCTCCTTACCGGCCTTGACAATCGAGTCCACTCACTGTAATCACGGTCGACTGGATCCCTCGCTGCACTCTAAGGAGCTAGCTAGAGGGACGCATCAAGTCGGCCAGCTGTAATCGGAGTAGTTTCATAGTTCGCCACGTGGCGCTGGCGTCTACGTTTTTGCGGTAGAAATACATATCCCTTTATGGGGAACAGATATTGACTTTGACTGCCAATTTATCGTAATTTAGAGGTACGGAGAATGTTACATAGATTAATACTGTTAAAATGATTAATTCTAAAGGTTACTTTCGTTGATATTTGCCAAAATAATTTCGTGAAATGACACTGCGGAGAGGTGGTGTAGTCCAGCCGATGTTCTGATACTGACTTTGCCGATTTATTTTAATTTAGGAAAAGAAGGAGTATGTTACGTCGACTAATACTGTAAAAATTATTTATTTTAAAGGCTACTTTCGTTGATATTTGCCAAAATAACGTCGTGAAATGAAACTGCGGAGAGATAGAGTAGTCCAACTGACGTTTTTTAACTGTGAGGAATAAGAGTAATCACTTTTATTATCATAGCATTTAGATACATGATGTTAACCTTGAGATTAGGAGTCGTTGTTCAATTACAGTTTTAATATTTTTCAAGTGCTGCTGTCAGGAAGGGGACTGGACAAAACATAAAAGTCTTACTTTTCTATATTCGGTGTATGGATAACATACATATTTTGACTCAAACATGTTAAATTTTAATTTCAATATATATAGTTTCAGATTATATTTCATTCATACCTTGTACTAGAATTTTAAATACCGGGCGAGTTGGCCGTGCGGTTAGGGGCGCGCAGCTGTGAGCTTGCATCCGGGAGGAAGTGGGTTCGAACCGAACTGCCTATAGCCCTGAAGTTTGCTTTCCGTGGTTTCCCATTTTCACACGAGGCTGTACCTTAATTAAGGCCACGGTCGATCCTTTCCACTCCTAGTCCTTTACTACCCCACCGTCGCCATAAGACCTATCTGTGTACAGCCCTGAAAATGGTTTCCCGTGGTTTCCCATTTTCACACCAGGCAAATGCTGGGGCTGTACCTTAAATACGGCCACGGCCGCTTCCTTCCCACTCCTAGCCCTTTCCTGTCCCATCTGTGTCGGTGCGACGTAAAGCAACTAGCAAAAAAAAAGACTCATCTGTGTCGGTGCGACGTAAAACAAATAGCAAAAAAAAAAAGTAGAATTTTAAATAAAAATTCGGTGAGAGAAAAGTATTTTGAGTAAATACAGTACATTGTAAACTGTTCATTGCACACATAACACTTTATACGTTCGCCTTACCGTCATAACAGTAAGGGCTCCTACTTCTCAGTGTTTAAATGTTAAAGTTCAGATTATGTTGGATAAAAATACTTTGTGTTGCTGTCATGCGGCAAATATGACTCCGCCTAAAGGATTATTCAATGAAGGAAAATTTAGGGAAAAAGTACCCGATTAGTGTGATTAGCTGCCAGCCCCGGAGGCCCGGTGCCAATTCCCGGCCCTGCCACGAAATTTTAAAATTGGTACGAAGGCTGGAACGGGGTCCACTCAGCCTCTGGAGGTCAACTGAATAGAAGGGAGATCAATTCCCACCTCAGCCATCCTCGAAGTGGTTTTCCATAGTTTCCCACTTCTCCTCCAGGCAAATGCGGGAATGGTACCTAACTTAAGACCAAGGCCGCTTCCTTCCCTCTTCCTTGTCTATCCCTTCCAATCCCCAACACAAGACCCCTGTTCAGCATAGCAGTTGCCGCCGCCTGGGCGAGGTACTGGCCATCTTTCCCAGTTATGTCCCCCGACCCGAAGTTTCATACTCCTGGACACTGCCCTTGAGGTGGTCGAGGTGGGATTCCTCGCTGAGTCCGAGGGAAAAACCAACCCTGGAGGGGTAAACAGATTAAGAAAGAGAGAAAAAAAGAAGGTAAATACCTGAAATAGAAACGGAAAACTAAGATGACAGTGCTAACTGCTTTGATCCACTCCGTACTTTTGTCCTGGTCTACAGAGAATTTGTGAAACGAGTGTCCCTTTACTCTTTTTTCCTGTTCGAAGTATAAAAAGGCACGCAGCAATACATATTCGAGTATTTTCAAACAGAGTTAAAGAAAAGCAAATCACTACACAATTTAAAACAACGAATTAGTGCATAAATTAAAGTTCTTGTTCAGGACGAAGTTACGGCGAGAAATGACTTTGAGTCATTCATTACATTTGTTCTTGTTTGAAGAAAATTTCTGTTCGCAGTACAAAGGGCGCACAATAATATCACATATTCCAAGATTTGTAAACACAATTTAAAAAATCAAATCACCGCACTACACAATAAATAAATAAACTGATTAGGGGATGACTATCAACTCTCAATATCAAGCCAACAAACACCTCATTGTGAACACATTTCCAACATTTACGACAGCAAAACAATATAAATAAAACTGGAAATGCGGTTATTTGCGGTATACAGCTTCCTGTCAGTGACTTACGAGGCCAGCGCTCCAGCGACATTATGGTGAAACTTTCCAATTACAGCTTCATTCTGGGTTTCACAAGCGATTGTCAAGGCCCGTATAAGGAGCGCAGCGAGGGATCCAATCGGCCGTGACTCAGCCATAGAAACCATTCAGTAAAATCCCGCTTTCTGGTTAGTAGCACAACCGAAATGTCAAAATCGCCAAGAATATGAGGTTTGCGGTGAAAGTGCAATGACGCACTGAAGTGTGAGGTATCGCCCGACCGTCTGTCGTCATAGATGATTTGGAGTGTGAAGTTCGTGATAACAGACGGTGCACAATTTTGTCAAAGGCGTACAAAAATTGGACACAAGTATCCACGTCACACATCGCACAAGCCGAGATCAACCTCACTGTATTGGACGTCTCCGAACTCCATACTCTCCTCGTATTTTTGATCGGCTGGACGGCACATCAGCTTTACAACCAGCTCCAGCTGATACTAATAAAGCAAGCGGCCGACATTAGCACTTGGAAGTCAGCCTCCCCGATATACCCTCCACTTCCATCATGACCACCTTCACCACCACTACTGCCACCACGACCTCCACCCTCACCCTCCCCTACAATTCTTTCACTACGCTCGTATACTACCATCCTTCACCAGTAATGTCCTCATCCCTCCCTACGCAACCCACCTCTGAACGCCCCAGTCTTCTACATATTCCACCCCGCTACTTCAATCGCCGGCAAATCGACGACGCACCTGCTCCAACTACAGAAGCCGTCGCACCGCCACCATCGTCTCAACCCTCAATGTTTAGTTGCGTCATTCGCGGCATTGCCACCACCATCACTGAACATGAACTTCACTCAGAAAGCGTCCCAGCAGGGCGGACTTTGCGGATTATGAACTCCTCTGGTGCGACCTCATTAGTACGCCTCCATTTACCGATGGAAGACGCAGTACATCGCCTCATCTCCAGTGGAGCGCACATCTACAGACGCCATCACAAAGTGGAACATACTCGCTCCCCTCCTCAACCTTTCCCTAGACATCACCCCGTCGCTACACGTCGTCGCACCCGGCCAACTCAACATCCCTATCAACATCGTTACCACGTTCGTCTACCCCATAACCCAATTCGTTCTTCTTCCACACAGCTCCACATACAGATTTCTACAGACTCCTTACAACTTCACTATGTCATATTGTCGCCGCCCTACAACTCCTCAAGCCTCAGCTTTACCCTGGCACTCTTGTCTAAACTACACACCCTCCCTCACATCTCCCTTAATTTATTTTCTTCGTTTTTCCTATCTTTCTCCTCCATCACACCTCACTCTTTTCTTCACGTCTCCCGGCCCTAGAGAGCGCGTTACGCCCTCCGGGCGGGGAATGAAGACATTTAAAAAAATTGGAGCCAAGTGGTTAATGGTGGGCACTGCATGGAGAAGTAGTTTAAGGTGTGTAGAAAGAAAATGTTTTAAAACTTGTACCAGGAGGTACACCTCAACAAAGCACTTTCAAAATAAGCGCCTTAATGAACTCATCTATCGACCAAAATGTGAAATTGCTACTACATAAAGTTGAGACTTTAATCAGAAGATGTCACTACTGAAACATTAAGTAATTGTGTTATTGTGAAGTTTTCTAAACTGATTGGATTTCTCTTGGTTTTGTTTTTGCTGTACATCGAGAAGTTTGAAGGTTTTTCAACAGATGTCACTAATAAAAAAACTGTAGTCATGCACCCTGGTGCAAGGTAGAGGAAGTTGTTATTGAAAGAAATTTTGTGTTTATAGGTTTTCTCAACTTTCATTCGTTTTTTTTATGTCATTCTAGATTTGCAACACCTCTGTCTCATTCCGCCAGTTTTGAATCTGGCCAATGAACATTTTCTGTAATTAATTTTCAGCCTATCACAGGCTTCTTGTTCGTTTTTGAGTGTAACTTTTGAATTCAGCCAATAAAAGTGAGAGGGTGTGCCCAAATTAGCCCTGAATCCTCTCGAACCTTCTCCGAGGGTATATAAGTTGCAGCTTTTCAAGTTTCCTTGTCTCTTGATTGTCGTCTTTCTGAGTGTGTGTGTGTTAAAGCAGGAGGCGGGACGCCTCATTCTTCGGCAGGCAGTACATCAGCCAGGTAAAGGCCACCTAAATTCTCTTTTCTGTAGCTACCTCCGCAGACTTATCCGAGGGGAAAGTCCGAATTTTTTAACTATGTAACAATGCTAAAATGTAAATTTTCTTTCAGGTAATGTAAAATTTCATAAAGACTTTAACTGTAAATCGGGGATAGAGAGTCAGTTACCCTCTCGAGCTCCCCCTTCATCTTGGTTTGAGGTGACTACGACTTCGTAACTGTTTCCTTGCTGTAATGTATTAAGCCGGGCTGAGTGGCTCAGACGGTTGAGGCGCTGGCCTTCTGACCCCAACGTGGCAGGGTCGATCCTGGCTCAGTACGATGGTATTTGAAGGTGCTCAAATACGTCAGTCTCGTGTCGGTAGATTTACTGGCACGTAAAAGAACTCCCGCGGGACTAAATTCCGGCACTTCGGCGTCTCCGAAAACCGAAAAAGTAGTTAGTGGGACGTAAAGGAAATAACATTATTATTGTAATGTATTAAATTTATTTCCATGCAAGTCGCCTCAGTAGCTTGGGACTAGCCCCTGTTTCATCGGGCCCAGAGCCCTGTTAGGGTTTTAATATTTCATTATCTGGGAGCGCAAGTGTACGCCTCCATTCAGTTTGTATTCGGGCCAGTCATTTAACCTGTTCTTTTTCCGCAAAGGCCCAGTTGGGTACTAGATACCCCTGTGTAAAACTATTTCCATTGGTAATCCGTGCCTAGTGAGGCCATAGAGTGTAAGATTTTGATGTAATGTTGCCTTGAGTGGGCTGTAAGAAACAGTGGCGGCTCGTGGCTGTAAAGTATGGTGAAGAGCTATTACCCGTTCGGTTTCGAGCGACAGATTTAGGAACTTCTTTCTTTCTTTCTTTCTTTCTTTCTTTGTTTCTTTCTTGATCTGCTTACCCTCCAGGGTTGGTTTTTCCCTCGGACTCAGCGAGGGATTCCCCCTCTACCGCCTCAAGGACAGTGTCCTGGAGCTTCAGACTCTGGGTCGGGGGATACAACTGGGGAGGATGACCAGTACCTCACCTAGGCGGCCTCACCTGCTATGCTGAACAGGGGCCTTGGTAGGGGATGGGAAGATTGAAAGGGATAGACAAGGAAGAGGGAAGGAAGCTGCCGTGGCCTTAAGTTACTGTAGGTACCATCCCGGCATTTGCCTGGAGGAGAAGTGGGAAACCACTGTAAACCACTTCCAGGATGGCTGAGGTGGGAATCGAGCCCACCTCTACTCAGTTGATCTCCCGAGGCTGAGTGGACCCCGTTCCAGCCCTCGTACCACTTTTCAAATTTCGTGACAGAGCCGGGAATCGAAACCGGGCCTCCGGGGTGGCAACTAATCACACTAACCACTACATCACAGAGGAAAACAAAATTTAGGAACTACGTGTTGTTTTTGGTTGTTTTGTACTCGTACCTTGTACCTGTGACTGGCGGAGTGTCCAGCTCGTGACCACGATTTCTTGAATTTAATGTTTCGTCATGACCACGAAAAGCTAGTTCTTGCTTACTTAAATAGAGCACTGCATCAATTACCAACTGAAGGAAAAACCTATTTAAATGTGCATTTTCACTGCACTGTAAAATTACAATATACAGTCTGGCATTTTCCCTCAGGACACCAGAGATCGTATTTTGGTTTGTTTCTAATGTCTTGAAATCTAGCTGCCGTATTTTATGTTCTGCAGAGTCTGAGTGCTTATGTAAAGAACGTGTTATGTTCAAAAGGGCTGAAAATCCTTCTTTATTCCAAACGTTATTTTTATTGATAAAAGGCAAGCAGGCCCAACAAAACAACTTCTGTAGAGCTGGAGAGGAGCACAACCATGGAAATTCCTTAAACCACGATCGTTTGAAACTAAGATTGTAAGATTTACTGGAATGTTTCACTTCTTGTGTATCACAAATTTGCAGTGATTCAGTAGGGCGATCAAAACGTAGAACTTCATTCTGATCTTCGTTTCTCCAACGTGAAAATGGTGTTTATAATAAAATGCACACTATGTCATAAATAGGATACATATTTAAATAAAACAGCACAACACTACGAATGAACCACGATGCGTAAGTACTCGTACTTCACAAAGGATGACGCAGGGAAGACGAAACATTCCGCTCTTCCGACAACTTCACTATAACAGTTAAGCTGTGAGCTTGGGAAGCAAACAGTACAGTGCGTGAGCGAGTGAGTGAGTGAGTGAGTGAGACATTACTTGTTCTTGTGCAATGTGGATCACCGAGTTGAGTTCGTTAAGCATCGCAAAGGGAAATCTTTGAAAAGTGGTGAGAAGGCAATTGCATTGAATGTGTTTCATAAATTTTGTAAGAAATACCCGACTTTAAAGGATTTGCGAAACTGACATCCGATTTCACTTGTGCTTCGGAGTGGAGCATTAATACCGCACGCAGCGAACGACTGCACTAAGGATTGGTAAGAACACCTGGGAAATCGAAGAAGCGCTTACTTGGAAGGCGTTCGTCCTTTATCATATTCTGATTAGGTAAAGTACCTGTACTGTACATTTTATTGTTTTAATGTTGCCTCTTCTATGTTCCTCGCTAGAATTTTACTTGATTAGAATATTAAATGTGTGAAGTTTTACTTATATGCGCTGTTATGATTGATTTATTACGTATTTACGTTTCGGCCATAAATTCAAATCTATCTTTCTTTTCTGATATGTTAAATATCGAGATGCCATTTATCATTCATTGTTGTTTATTTTTCGCGGACAGTGAGTATAATTTGTGCCGTAATCCGCAACACAATTGCCTGTCAACTACTGTACATGTTGACGTCAGTGGTATCCGGCAACAGTCAATGTAGAGCTAATCCTGATGTATTAGCCGCAGTCAAGCGAAGTAACGACAGTTTCAAGACTGCCCACGTGGTTCCTGCCATGTGTTCGGAACTAGCCCAGTGATTCTCCAATCAGCGTTTAGACCGCGGATGGATACATACGGATACACATTTTTATTTGTTTACATCAGGTTCGGTTCTCTCGGTGACACATTCCGCTATGTGGAAAGTACGCGGGTGACGTTACGGTTGTCATGGCAACCGCCAAGACCAAGCGCTAGCAGGGAGCACTTGGAAGGTAGAGGGAGCTGCGGAATCTCTCGTCTTCACTCAGTCTCACGCGCCGTACTGTGGCCGACAGCCGGCGCTTTCGTGAGTTCCCCTGGTTCTCATCAGGTGATGAGGTGCTCCAAACGCCGTACAATAAAACATTTTCTTTCCGTAAAACCAACAAATGTCATAAGAAAAATAAATTTAAGTAATTCATTATGGTAAAAATAAGTGGTGAAGTGGTACTTCACCTGAAAAGCCGCCCCTGGTAAGAAATCGAGAGCATGTAAGCTCTTTTCAAAGTTTTGTAATAGGGGTGCCTCTGGAAGGCTAAATATTGCAACTACTGGAGCAAGTGCTCTTAAATCGGGATATTTCCGTCCCTGTCTAAACCTTTGAGATTTCGTAAGTTCTATAAACTGGATCCGGTATCTCAGAATTTGTAAACTAAGGACTTGAAGCCCCAAATCTGTAAAAGTTCACTAATCTGGGATTTTTCAAGTCTTGTTTCAAGGTTGCTAATTGTACCTGTCATGTTGTTATGTTCACTCAGTGAAGAAATTTGTTAAGTTTGATATTATAAAAGAAATATAACCTTTTAAAGTTTTAATTCCAGTTTGATATTGTATTTAGACCCATTCAAGCCCACACCTTTTTTCACCTCTCTGGGTTCCACAGATACCCCAGGACAAAAATAAAGTTGTATTTCTTTGGAAAGATGTCGGTACTTGCTTAGAAGCGCGCCTCATGCTATGTCGCTGAAGTAAATGCTCCTACATATAGCAGCGGTAATCGGTGATTAAAAATGTTACCCAGCCTACAGTCAAATATGTATTATTTCCAATGAAACGACTAATTTTTTGGTGCAACACTTCGAAAAATGAAGGCATCGACCAAAGGAAGGCAAGGGCAACGAAGGGCATGAAAATCCCTAGGATTGGCAAAACTAATACCGCCGGCTTCGGAAAAGAACAAAGGTTGACCAAAGAACGCACGCTAGGATAGAAGAAAGTGAGGAGCCTGGCACAAGTAAATCGAAGCATTGCAGAGACTTGGCTTAGGGTCCTGTGATTGCCAACCCACGCTCCCAATTAAGAGTCCCTAAGGCCCTTTTATTCGCCCCTTAACAGAGGCAGGGGATATTGTGGTTGTATTCCACCGCCCCCATCCACAAGGGGAATGGGTGCAGAAAGATAAGTTTAACGAGAGAAGTCGTGGTGTAGCAGAGAAATAATATTGCGGAGGGAAAGGCAATCCAATGCAGTATATTGATATCACCACTATTTTCTCGAAAAACCATTTTTAAAGAAAAGGGATGTGTATTTTTTAACATATTGTAATATTTATTTCATGTGTTCCGCGAAATATTATCTGAGTGTTAAATGACTAAATTTAACTGTGGAGCTTAGTGACTCCATGACCATATGTTTTCCATTGTCCGGATAGTTCGGGTTTCTGTTACCTAGCGAGTATTACCTGGTTTGCATAGCAAATGGAAGATAAGAAATGACTAGCCTCAGCTGATACCAAGCCAGGCAGTGGTTATGTCACATTGTCGAAACAAAGGCATTCATTGTGAGGGACAAAGTTTCAACCCGTAACCGCTCCTAGACACGTGCCATTGAGTCCAAGTGTTGAATCTCGATTCAATGCCATGCAACTCTCATTGGTCATTCTAAATATTTTTCGTCTCTCGTATCATTTTATAAATAGTATAGCGTATTGTTGTAATATCTCCTGTACTTGTAGGAGCTAATGGGTTTGAACATCAATGCTGGCAGACCAGAGATGGCTTTCCGTGGTTTCCTATTTCCAAACCAGGAGAATGCTGTGACTGTGTCTTAATTATCGCCACAGTAATTTATTTCCTAGACCTAGCTCTGTCCTATCCCATTGTCGCCATAACAACTGTTTGAGTCCGTGCAACGTATAACAAATAGGGCTGTTCTTATGTATTAATAAAATATATTTAAAAGTATGGCTTTATTTAAATAAAATAGTAATGACCGTGTGCCTGCACATTGACTATTTTGGCGAAATTTTCGTAGTTATCCGTTTTAGGTCTAATAATGACCATCTACATAAATTTTAATTTTGGTGACAGTTTGTCGGATGGTCTATTTGTCTGAGTTCTTGTAAGTAGGAAACTACTGGATATATTTCTACCAAACTTCATATCTAGAATCTACATAACCTTGAGAATGGTTTAGGACCAAAATTATTTATAAATCCTTGAATAGATGTGGGGGTTTATAGGAGGATCTAAACAGTGATTTTACACTGCCACAAAATGTACTTGATCAAAATCTACCAGCCTTAATGGAAATCAATTTGTAAAACGTTATCCTCATGTGCACCTTTTCGATAGGAGGATTAATAAGGGGGACATCATACCCGGTTTTGTAGCCTAAGTCCCAGGGGACAGGTGCATTGTTTCCGTGGCTTCCCATTTTCACACCAGGCAAATGCCGGGGCTGTACCTTAATTAAGGCCACGGCCGCTTCCTTCCACTTCCTAGGTCTTTCCTATCCCGTCGTCACCATAAGACATATCTGTGTCGGTGCGACGTAAAGCAAATAGCAAAAAAAAAAAGAAAAAGGAAAAAAACACAGATGCATGGACAGCGTATTTCTTATAACTGGAAAACTACTGGAAATATTTTAAAATTAGGATTTATAGGAAACGGAAACAGTGATTTCACTCTCCCAAAAACTATACAAGACCAACCTGAAAGGACATCTACCAACCTAATAGAAATCTATTTCTAAACCTTTTTTCTCATGCGCACCCTTTTTTGATGGGAAGATTAATAGACTAAGGCTAAGTCCGATGGGACATTGCCCAAAATGTGTTGCACGTGGAGCAGATTTCTTATCTATATAAATAAACTCGTAACGACCGTGTATCTGTACACTGAATATTTTGGCAACAGTTTCGTACAATTATCCGTTTCAGGTTTAATAATGACCATATGCATATGTTTTACCTTTAATGTCTGTTTGTCTGTTTATCTAAGTTCTTATACTTGGAAAACTGCTGGATATATTTCTACCAAACTTCATATTTAGAACTAACTAATGTACCCGTGCTTCCTACGGAGTTCTCAGAAGGACTGTCTTTGGGGTTTTCCGAACTGAAGTCAACATAGGTCATTACAATGACATCAGTAGGAATGTAGCAATTAAAAGCAATGTTATCATACTCGATCAAATGAAAAAACTCACATTTTCTCACTTTTAATGGACATACGCTGCCGATCTAACAGCCCAAAGTTCCAGTGTTGGAATGATCAGGTCATACACAGCTGCGAACACTCCTCTGCCATTATTCTGGTAAATGTGCACAATGATCATTCTAATCAGCGCCTCAGAGTAGGGACTGAATAGCTGAAATGCTATGATGAACCAGTGCGTTACGTACCAGTAGTATTAGAATATTACGTTTATGAAACAGAGGAATGTCATGCTAAAGAAGAGAGAGATCTAACTCCCCAGCTACTTCCCGCCATTATTCAGGCAGGCTGTTGTACTCGGTATGCAGCAGTAATCCCATCTATCGGAGATCAGTGGCAGCAAAAGACACAAAGGACATCACAACAAACAACGGTCAATGTAATGTTATTGTTGATCAATTTTATGAGCTGTCTATATTGTAGGCATTCACATTTAGTTTTCTTCCCACTTTGTGATAATAGGGCATATTATAAAATTATATATAGCGTAGACTGTAGTTTCTTATTCACCGACTTTACATACTGATTTTCACTAAAATATGTTTACCCATTTTATCGTGACTCTGCGCTGATATGGACTTAGCAACAAAAATTTAAATTCATGAATATCTCTGTTATCATAGCCGGCGCAGTAAAAATGTACAAGACATAAATGATCGGAAATTTAATACTATACAACTTTAGTTCTGTAGTATTTATCGTTAGGACCACTAATAACATAAATATTTGAGAATTAAATGTTAGGCCTTCCCCTAAACTACCATTTAATTCAGCGTGAATAAAATTATTTATGGCCTAGATTGTAGCAACTTATTCCTCGACTTTACATGCCGATTTTCATTGAATTCTCTTCAGCCGTTTTCTCGTGATGCGCGTACATACGTACAGACAGACAGAAATTACAGAAAAATTTTAAAAAAAGTGAATTGATTTGTTACTATGGACTCGACCGATACACAAATACAACTTAAATTCTGAGCAATGTAAGACAAAATTCTTATTTATATATATAGATCTACCTGTCCTTGGGTAGGTTTTAGGACCAAGTTCATTTCTAAGTACCTGAATAGAATGTGGGTTTATAGGAGGATCGAAACAGTGATTTTACACTCCCGCAAAACATACATTACCATCCTTAATATGTATTTGTTAAATTAATTCTGTCAGGAGATTGTATGTAACAAAGGTTTAAGTATATGTTATTTCTGTTATTTTATGTCATATATTGAGCCCTTAAACTTACCGTTCCATTGTTGGTCGTCTGTCTCGGCTGCTTCAGTAGAGCAGTATCGTACTATTAGATCTTGAGGTCGTTGCAGTTGTTATTTTTTCTGTCACTTCATCAACCAAACATAGGGTTCAGAGGAGAGTGCAACTACTTTAAATAAGGAGCAAGAAATGTGCTTAATAAAATATTTATTCAAATTAAATCACAATAAAAATATTTATTAAATTAGCCAGAAAAATTACTTAAAATTTTAACAACATGTTTTAACGCAGTCACAATACATAACGTGAGTGACATCTTTTATTATTGCTTAACATTACCGTATATTTCAAAGAATGAAAACGTAGTGTAAAATTCGTGGACAGCAAAAAGACCAGAAATGGAAAACAAAACCTGAAAATCGGGCACAATTGATCCAAACGATAACTGAGAGTTAATCCGCACGATCCGTGGAAAATCTGACCTTAAACAAGTAGAATTCCAGATTTACATTTAATTAAGGTTATCCACCAGTCTTCTATCCTATCGGACATTTTAGCATCTCCCGAATGAACCCTTAATCGAACCAAATCGACTATCAGTTGCTTTGGATAGGTTGCATAATGTTACTAGAAAGTATGGTGTTCATTACAAGTTAACAGCAATTGTCACAATCAAAAATAAAATTCTACCATCTATTGTCATCTCGTGACACACTTATGTTACAGACGAATCCTAATGCTGAAACCTGCATCACCCCAAACGGATGTTCAGAAGGAACCAACAACACTTGATCCGATGGGATCTTATGTTACACAGTCCTGGAGGAACAAAACTGAGAAATGCAGGAAAAGCAATAATTCATTACGCATTTAGAGGAAATGATGACGATGATGATTCTTGTTGTTTAAAGGGGCCTAACATCGAAGGTCATCGGGCCTTTAGAAGAAATGCCAAACACTGAAGTTAAAGAAAAGTGATAAATCACTTGAAAATGTTCTAACTAAACCAGCTTTCAGGTTATAAAACAATTACGTCGTTAGGTTTGTTAAATTACAAGTCCGCAATATAATAAAAATAAAAGGAAATTTTTCCAATATTCTATAACTACGATTACCATTACAAATATGCCTACCTACACTTGTCCCATTAATCTAAACTACAAGTGATGGATAGATCAACGCCTCACATAAAAAGTGAATAACAAAAAATGATAATAAAATATATATTAAAGGCTGACGAATCGAAACCGCATTATTAGTGTAAATCCTACATAAATCAACTAAGTGTCAACACACGCCGCTATCATAATATATCGGACACTCGAACAATAAATCTTAAAGTAAGAAAAAGTAAACAAATATGAATGAAAGTTCATTGAACTTGAACACGCGCAGTCTGCATTAGCTAGGTTTCCACGTGGGACAACCCTTACATTCATGCCACTACTGATGCAACGGTATTATGGAAGCACCTTTTGGCTAGTAAGAATTATGCCGAAACATGGCCTGATAGTACCTGCTACCCACCTTTCACATTCGTATCCATTACTGCAAACACTAACATCTTTCAAGTCGATTCGCAAAACTGACTAACCTATGACTTGACTATGTGCAGACGACGCCCTAATCCTGTCGTTAAGCCAACGTTACAGTGTCTACGCATCCTTAAGATCTATGATACGCGCGGCATCCTAAATCTATTGTTGAGCCAACGTTATGGTATCTACACATCATTTATACTGTCAGGCGAAAATGAAACTTTGAACATAATCCCGGATATTTAAATCTCATCCAAGAAACTTTAACACATGGAGTGAAATTCACTACAAAATGAACTCGAACCTGGAAATATAACTGCGTCCATTTCTTACAAAGCGTGAAATCGAGATTAAACAACATGTCCGAATAGTTTAACCTATTCCCTAATACAATCTCAACACATGCAGTGAAGTTCGCTTAATAAGAACAAACTCAGCTCTCCTTTAATATTACGTAATATCACTGAAAAAAGTAATCAATACCATCACGATATCACGGCATAACCCGAGTGTGAGGCTCCAACTGGCCTTTCATGTTAACATTCCAAACATGCATCACCGTAAACTGTCCAGTGAAGTAACTTTTTGTCAATCTACTCAAGCTAAACTATCATTCTAAAAAAACAATCACTTTTCATACCCGCAATGTTTCTAGTCAGTGATAATTTCGTCTCGTAAAGATACAGAATAGAATTCAGTTTACAATAATCAAGTATCATCTTGTCCGGTACCATGGTTAGCGTGCTGACCTTTGGTCACAGGAGTCCCGGGTTCGATTCCCGGCCGGGTCGGGAATTTTACCCATAATTGGTTAATTTCGCTGACACGGAGGCTGGGTGTATGTGCCGTCTTCATCATCATTTCATTCTCATCACGACGCGCAGGTCGCCTACGGGAGTCAAGTCAAAAGACCTGCATCTGGCGAGCCGAACTTGTCCTCGGACACTCTCGGCACTAAAACCATACACCATTTCATTTCATTTCAAGTATTATCTGGACCGTGTGTTAGAATGTATTTCGTTCGTGAGGTCGGCCATCCCAAAATGCAAGGTGCTGGTATCAAATAGAACTGTCACTTAGACTTAATTGTAGAGACCTAAAGTCTTACATAAAATAGTAATCATGGGGAAACATCACTGATCTCAGTGGGGAACATAAATTGTACTTAAAATAGCCGTTACAACGCACTCACTTGGTTTTGATCACCTTCAAATTCATCAACCGTTCGGAATTGCTGCAGGACATCGTTCATCCCACACAGCCTGCCTCAGAAATATTACATCTCAACCTATACACCATGTCACGAAAAGTCCTCTCCGTCGAAAAACAGGGCCTCTTATTCTCAGCCTCCTGCTCATTATACATCAATCATAAAATACAGGCTTACACCGCCTTTAACATCCTCCTAACTATTCACGTGATATTTCATTTCCATTACAATCCGTTTCTTCTTGTTTGAAACTTTTCCATATACAAGCAATCCCTTGACCAAACAACTTTATAATGATCTCACAATTAACTTCTCTAAATTTTCCTCACCTCAAGAGCAAAATAGCATACCGTGGTTCTCCGTATCACAAATACACCGTGTCACAAAATTGAAGTTTCCAAAAATAAATGCTTACTTTATCAGACGTCACTGTATTTCAATATAAACCGCAGATCTCGCTTGACATTACTACTGAACACATAATTTATCATCTCAAATTTATCAGTCAATCAATCAGTCAAAACTGATCTGTATTTAGGGCAGTCACCCAGGTGGCAGATTCCCTATCTGTTGTTTTCCTAGTTTTTTCTTACGTGATTGCAAAGAAATTGGAAATTTACTGAACATCTCCCTTGGTAAGTTATTCCAATCCCTAACTACCCTTCCTATAAATGAATATTTGACCCAATTTGTCCTCTTGAATTCCAACTTTATCTTCATATTGTGATCTTTTCTACTTTTAAAGACGCTACTCAAACTTATTCGTCTACTAATGTCACCCAAAACAAATCGAGCTGTTTTTCTTGGAATTTTTTCCAGTTCTTGAATCAAGTAATCCTGGTGAGAGCCCCATACACTGGAACCATACTCTAGTTGGGATCTTACCAGAGACTTACATGCCCTCTCCTTTAAATCCTTACTACAACCCTTAAATACCCTCATAACCATGTGCAGAGATCTGTACCCTTTATTTACAATCCCATTTATGTGATTACCCCAATGAAGATCTTTCCTTATATTAACACCTAGATACTTACAATGATCCCCAAAAGGAACTTTCACCCCCATCAACGCAGTAATTAAAACTGAGAGGACTTTTCCTATTTCTGAAACTCACAACTTGACTTTTAACCCCGTTTATCAACATACCATTGCCTGCTGTCCATCTCACAACATTATCGAGGTCACGTTGCAGTTGCTCACAATCTTGTAACTTATTTGTTACTGTACACAGAATAAAATCACCCGCAGAAAGCCTTACTTCTGATTCCACTTGTTTACTCATATCAGTTATATATATAAGAAAATATAAAGGCCCAATAATACTGCCTTGAGGAATTCCCCTCTTAATTATTACAGAGTCAGATAAAGCTTCGCCTACTCTAATTCTCTGAGATCTATTTATCCTCTCGTGAATATTATTATAATCATTATTATCATCATTATTAAATAATTTGATATTCGACTTCATCACACTCCTAACGGTTATTTTATCGTTATCATTACCCATTGTCACTTTTATCGTCCTAGAACATTATTTCACTGATTTTCATTACAATATTTAAAACTTCACCTTTTACATTTTCTAAAGAAATTTAAACACACGTTAAAGTCTCGCGCACTGACATAAATAATAGACAATTCGCCTCAACATTGCAATACACTTAATTTTTACACACGCCACATATTAATTTAACGGGACAGGCATGTAGATTACGAACTACAAAACATGATTTTTAAATTAGACAGACCTGTAACTTCGTCGTGGGCATGGCGTAATCTTGATATCATTTTTACGACAGCTATCTCGTATTTAACACCTCATAAGTGCACAGCACATTCTTCTTTCAAGCATTACGTATACTTACATAGATTCAAAACTTCACTTGATCCAACACACGTAAATAATAAATTATTCTAGACACATATAACATTGACAACCGCTTCGCTTCTTGCCGAGAACTCAACTCTCACAGTTTGTGGAATCTTCAACCCCCCCTCTGCCAGGTGTTTTTAAAGATATGACAGACCGTGAAACCCGAACCTTATCTCTGCCAGCCTACAGTTTCCCTTTACCGATTACAAGAATACACCGTCCGCGGAAAATCACGAAAGCTATCTATGAATTCGCTGTTTCCATTTGAGAAGTTCAGGAACCCTATAATAATTCAACTAATGATTTTCTTTACTGATTATGATAGATGTCGTAACTTCACTGTATCAAGAGCTAATTTAGTCTTCATTCACCACCTGGTAAAAGATATTCTCCCTCGAGCCAACTAACTATAAAAATTTCACAAGTTCATTCTAGCCCGCTTGAAGCCCTCTTCTTGATTATTGCCTAACTTAGGCCCACCCACTCGAAACATGCAATAGTCAGTGAAGCTACTGTATGAGGAGGGGGTATTTAAAGCCTTTCTAGGGACGCTTTGCTTAGAGTGATGTATTGTGGTGTAATCATACTGTTTCAATCAATCAATCAACCAATCAATACCGATCTGCATTTAGGGCAGTCGCCCAGGTGGCAGATTCCCTATCTGTTGCTTTCCTAGCATTTTCCTAAATGATTTCAAAGAAATTGGAAATTTATTGAACATCTCCCTTGGTAAATGATTCCAATCCCTAACTCCCCTTCCTATAAATGAATATTTGCCCCAGTTTGTCCTCTTGAATTCCAACTTTATCTTCATATTGTGATCTTTCCTACTTTTATAAACGCCATTCAAACTTATTCGTCTACTAATGTCATTCCACGCCATCTCTCCGCTGACAGCTCGGAACATACCACTTAGTCGAGCAGCTCTTCTTCTTTCTCTCAATTCTTCCCAACCCAAACATTGCAACATTTTTGTAACGCTACTCTTTTGTCGGAAATCACCCAGAACAAATCGAGCTGCTTTTCTTTGGAATTTTTCCAGTTCTTGAATCAGGTAATCCTGGTGAGGGTCCCATACACTGGAACCATACTCTAGTTGGGGTCTTACCAGAGACTTATATGCACTCTCCTTTACATCCTTACTACAACCCCTAAACACCCTCATAACCATGTGTAGAGATCTGTACCCTTTATTTACAATCCCATTTATGTGATTACCCCAATGAAGATCTTTCCTTATATTAACACCTAGATACTTACAATGATCCCCAAAAGGAACTTTCACCCCCATCAACGCAGTAATTAAAACTGAGAGGACTTTTCCTATTTCTGAAACTCAAAACCTGACTTTTAACCCCGTTTATCAACATACCATTACCTGCTGTCCATCTCACAACATTTTCAAGGTCACGTTGCAGTTGCTCACAATCTTGTAACTTATTTATCACTCTATAGATAATAACATCATCCGCAAAAAGCCTTACCTCCGATTCCACTCCTTTACTCATATCATCTATCTATCTATATATATATAAAATAACTTGTCCTGACTGACTGATTCATCATCGCCGAGCCAAAACTACTGGACATAAAGAGATGAAATTTTGGGGATATATTCATATTAAGACGTAGGTGCTCGCTAAGAGAGGATTTTGGGATATTCCTTCGCTAAGGGGGTGAAAACGGGGGTGAAATTTTAAAATGAGTTGCTCTATATCTCAAAACTTTAAAAGTTTACAGATGTAAAAATTGGTATTTAGAATCGTCTTTAAAAATAAGGAAACACGTATTTTTTTGTTTTCAGAAAATCCCAATAGGAGGGGTGAAAAAGGGTGAAAATGGGGAAAATGGGTTGAATGCCTTTAATCAGGATACCGGTACCTATATCTCAGAAACTGAAGATATTACAGACCTGAAAATTGGTACGTTTGATCTCTTTTAAAAATAAAGAAACACGTATTTTTTTGTTTTTGGAAAATCCAATTAATGGGAGGGTGAAAAGGGGGCGAATTTTTAAAATGAGTGAATTTATATCTCCAAACTTTTAAAGTTTGCAGATGTAAAAATTGATATTTAGAATCTTCATCTATCTATATATATATAAAATAACTTGTCCTGACTGACTGATTCATCATCGCCGAGCCAAAACTACTGGACATAAAGAGATGAAATTTTGGGGATATATTCATATTAAGACGTAGGTGCTCGCTAAGAGAGGATTTTGGGATATTCCTTCGCTAAGGGGGTGAAAACGGGGGTGAAATTTTAAAATGAGTTGCTCTATATCTCAAAACTTTAAAAGTTTACAGATGTAAAAATTGGTATTTAGAATCGTCTTTAAAAATAAGGAAACACGTATTTTTTTGTTTTCAGAAAATCCCAATAGGAGGGGTGAAAAAGGGTGAAAATGGGGAAAATGGGTTGAATGCCTTTAATCAGGATACCGGTACCTATATCTCAGAAACTGAAGATATTACAGACCTGAAAATTGGTACGTTTGATCTCTTTTAAAAATAAAGAAACACGTATTTTTTTGTTTTTGGAAAATCCAATTAATGGGAGGGTGAAAAGGGGGCGAATTTTTAAAATGAGTGAATTTATATCTCCAAACTTTTAAAGTTTGCAGATGTAAAAATTGATATTTAGAATCTTCATTAAGAATAAAGAAACACGTATTTTTTGGTTTTTTGAAAATCGCAATAGGAATCGTAAAAATGGGTGAAAAAGGGGTTGAATGCCTTTAATGAGGCTACTTATATCTCAGAACCTGAAGATATTACAGACCTGAAAATTGATGTTTGGGATCTCTTTAAAAAATAAAGAATCACGTATTTTTTTGTTTTTCGAAAATCCAATTAATGGGGGGGGGGGGTGAAAAGGGGGTGATTTTTTAAAATGAGTGTATCTATATCTCAAAACTTTTAAAGTGTATGGATGTAAAAATTGGTATTTAGAATCTCCTTTAAAAATAAAGAAACGCGTAATCTTTTGTTCTCGGAAAATCCCAATAGGAAGGGTGTAAAAGGGTGAATAATGGGTTGAATGCCTTTAATGAGGCTTCTTATATTTCAGAACCTGAAGATATTACAGACCTGAAAATTGGTATGTGGTATCTACTTTAAAAGTAAAGAAACACGTATTTTTTCGTTTTTTGAAGATATAAATATTGGGGGTTGAAAGTGGGGGGTGAATTTTTAGAAATGAGTGTGTTTACATCTTAAAACTTAAAAATTTACAGATGTAAAAATTGGTAGTTAGAATCTCCTATAAAAATAAAGGAACACGTATTTTTTTGTTTCCTGTAAATCCCAATAGGAGGGGTGTAAAAGGGTGAAAAATGGGTTGAATGCCTTTAATGAGGATACTTATATTTCAGAACCTGAAGATATTACAGAACCGAAAATTTGTATATGGGACCTCCTTTAAAAATAAAGAAACACGTATTTTTTAGTTTTTGGAAATCCAATTAATGGCGGTTAAACAGGAGTGACAAATTGGGTGAATTTTTTGAAAGACTATATCTACAGAATATCTTGGAAACGTAAAATGTTACAGACGTAAAAAGTGGGTGTTTGGAATCTCCTGTAAATGTAAAGAAACATAGGTGATTTGTTTTTGGAAATCCACCTAAGGGGAACTCAAAAGTGGTGAAATTTTAAAATGAGAATTTTTACAGTATATCTAAAAAAACTTAACATGTTACAGAAGTGAAAAATGGTATTTTTTATCTCTATTAAACATAACGAATCGTGTATTTTTATTTTTCGGAAATACCACTTGGGTGGTGGGGGGTGGGTAAGAGTGACTGAAAATGGTGTTGAATTCTTTTAATTAGGCTACTGATATCTCAAAAATGAAGATGTTACAGACGTGAAATTCGATATTTGCAATCTGCTTTAAAAGTAAAGAAACACGTATTCTCGGAAAATCCAATGAGGGGGGGGGGGGTGAAAGTATTGAAAATTTAATTGACTTAATTGTATGAGAATGCAAACATCTAATAAAAACTAAAGTTGTTACAGACGTGAAAATTCGTATTTAGATCTCCTTTAAAAACAAAGAAAAACGCGTTTCGGTGGGGAAACCATCTTGGAGGGTGGGAGTGTAAAGGAGTTGAATTCCTTTCATGACGACACATAAATCAAAAGCTGAAGAAGTTAGAGTCGTGATAATTGGTATTTAGAAGATCTTTTACTATTAAAGAAGCAAGTATTTTTTGCGGGAAAATTCACTTACGGGTGGGGGGGAGTAGTGTGAGATGAAGTGAAAAAAATAAATTATTTTTATGGGGATACTTATATCTCAAAACTGACGGCAATAGACGTGAACATTGGTGTTTGGAATCTCCTTTAAACATAAAGAAACAAGCCTTCTTTTAATTTTTTTTTTGGGGGGGGGTTGCCGGTAAATAAACTTAACGGCGGTGGGGTGTAGAAGGAGGTGAACCCATTGATTTTACTGTTCTTAATGTACTTATAAGTATCCTCCTTTGCTAAGGCGGCAGCGCGCGGGCCTCTCTCACAGCTGGGTTCCGTGGTTCAAATCCCGGTCACTCCATGTGACATTCGTACTGGAAAAAACGGAGGTGGGACAGGTTTTTCTCCGGATACTCCGGTTTTCCCTGTCATCAGCCTTTCCAGCAACACATAATAGTAATAATAATAATAATAATAATAATAATAATAATAATAATAATAATAATAATAATAATAATAATAATAATAATAATAATAATGTTCCGGACCGTCGTCAAATGTGCGGATCCGCTGGAAACGGCTCCTGGACGGGTAATGACTAAGAATGCAGTCCGGCCGCGGGTTCAGTGCCGCCAAAGCACCCAATATGACACCACGCCGGATCTCCTGAAGGATTTTATACATATTAAAATGATTATAGGAAAAGATGGCAAAGATTTACGGAGCCAACTGACCGGGAGGAATACCTGAGCCTAGCCCGGGAAGTACGAAATCGATTGCTGGAAAGGAAGATTGAAAAATGGGAGGAAACGTGCCGTAATCTAATAGAAAACGAGTCAGATCGGGAATTTTGGTGGATTCTCACAGAAAACGAGTCAGATCGCGAATTTCGGCGGATTATATATCTAAAACAATAAGCATTCAATTATACATTTCAGTACAATACCGTAGCGAAGCACGGGTATCTTGCTAGTCTATATATATATAAAATAACTTGTCCTGACTGACTGATTCATCATCGCCGAGCCAAAACTACTGGACATAAAGAGATGAAATTTTGGGGATATATTCATATTAAGACGTAGGTGCTCGCTAAGAGAGGATTTTGGGATATTCCTTCGCTAAGGGGGTGAAAACGGGGGTGAAATTTTAAAATGAGTTGCTCTATATCTCAAAACTTTAAAAGTTTACAGATGTAAAAATTGGTATTTAGAATCGTCTTTAAAAATAAGGAAACACGTATTTTTTTGTTTTCAGAAAATCCCAATAGGAGGGGTGAAAAAGGGTGAAAATGGGGAAAATGGGTTGAATGCCTTTAATCAGGATACCGGTACCTATATCTCAGAAACTGAAGATATTACAGACCTGAAAATTGGTACGTTTGATCTCTTTTAAAAATAAAGAAACACGTATTTTTTTGTTTTTGGAAAATCCAATTAATGGGAGGGTGAAAAGGGGGCGAATTTTTAAAATGAGTGAATTTATATCTCCAAACTTTTAAAGTTTGCAGATGTAAAAATTGATATTTAGAATCTTCATTAAGAATAAAGAAACACGTATTTTTTGGTTTTTTGAAAATCGCAATAGGAATCGTAAAAATGGGTGAAAAAGGGGTTGAATGCCTTTAATGAGGCTACTTATATCTCAGAACCTGAAGATATTACAGACCTGAAAATTGATGTTTGGGATCTCTTTAAAAAATAAAGAATCACGTATTTTTTTGTTTTTCGAAAATCCAATTAATGGGGGGGGGGTGAAAAGGGGGTGATTTTTTAAAATGAGTGTATCTATATCTCAAAACTTTTAAAGTGTATGGATGTAAAAATTGGTATTTAGAATCTCCTTTAAAAATAAAGAAACGCGTAATCTTTTGTTCTCGGAAAATCCCAATAGGAAGGGTGTAAAAGGGTGAATAATGGGTTGAATGCCTTTAATGAGGCTTCTTATATTTCAGAACCTGAAGATATTACAGACCTGAAAATTGGTATGTGGTATCTACTTTAAAAGTAAAGAAACACGTATTTTTTCGTTTTTTGAAGATATAAATATTGGGGGTTGAAAGTGGGGGGTGAATTTTTAGAAATGAGTGTGTTTACATCTTAAAACTTAAAAATTTACAGATGTAAAAATTGGTAGTTAGAATCTCCTATAAAAATAAAGGAACACGTATTTTTTTGTTTCCTGTAAATCCCAATAGGAGGGGTGTAAAAGGGTGAAAAATGGGTTGAATGCCTTTAATGAGGATACTTATATTTCAGAACCTGAAGATATTACAGAACCGAAAATTTGTATATGGGACCTCCTTTAAAAATAAAGAAACACGTATTTTTTAGTTTTTGGAAATCCAATTAATGGCGGTTAAACAGGAGTGACAAATTGGGTGAATTTTTTGAAAGACTATATCTACAGAATATCTTGGAAACGTAAAATGTTACAGACGTAAAAAGTGGGTGTTTGGAATCTCCTGTAAATGTAAAGAAACATAGGTGATTTGTTTTTGGAAATCCACCTAAGGGGAACTCAAAAGTGGTGAAATTTTAAAATGAGAATTTTTACAGTATATCTAAAAAAACTTAACATGTTACAGAAGTGAAAAATGGTATTTTTTATCTCTATTAAACATAACGAATCGTGTATTTTTATTTTTCGGAAATACCACTTGGGTGGTGGGGGGTGGGTAAGAGTGACTGAAAATGGTGTTGAATTCTTTTAATTAGGCTACTGATATCTCAAAAATGAAGATGTTACAGACGTGAAATTCGATATTTGCAATCTGCTTTAAAAGTAAAGAAACACGTATTCTCGGAAAATCCAATGAGGGGGGGGGGGTGAAAGTATTGAAAATTTAATTGACTTAATTGTATGAGAATGCAAACATCTAATAAAAACTAAAGTTGTTACAGACGTGAAAATTCGTATTTAGATCTCCTTTAAAAACAAAGAAAAACGCGTTTCGGTGGGGAAACCATCTTGGAGGGTGGGAGTGTAAAGGAGTTGAATTCCTTTCATGACGACACATAAATCAAAAGCTGAAGAAGTTAGAGTCGTGATAATTGGTATTTAGAAGATCTTTTACTATTAAAGAAGCAAGTATTTTTTGCGGGAAAATTCACTTACGGGTGGGGGGGAGTAGTGTGAGATGAAGTGAAAAAAATAAATTATTTTTATGGGGATACTTATATCTCAAAACTGACGGCAATAGACGTGAACATTGGTGTTTGGAATCTCCTTTAAACATAAAGAAACAAGCCTTCTTTTAATTTTTTTTTTTGGGGGGGGGTTGCCGGTAAATAAACTTAACGGCGGTGGGGTGTAGAAGGAGGTGAACCCATTGATTTTACTGTTCTTAATGTACTTATAAGTATCCTCCTTTGCTAAGGCGGCAGCGCGCGGGCCTCTCTCACAGCTGGGTTCCGTGGTTCAAATCCCGGTCACTCCATGTGACATTCGTACTGGAAAAAACGGAGGTGGGACAGGTTTTTCTCCGGATACTCCGGTTTTCCCTGTCATCAGCCTTTCCAGCAACACATAATAGTAATAATAATAATAATAATAATAATAATAATAATAATAATAATAATAATAATAATAATAATAATAATAATAATAATGTTCCGGACCGTCGTCAAATGTGCGGATCCGCTGGAAACGGCTCCTGGACGGGTAATGACTAAGAATGCAGTCCGGCCGCGGGTTCAGTGCCGCCAAAGCACCCAATATGACACCACGCCGGATCTCCTGAAGGATTTTATACATATTAAAATGATTATAGGAAAAGATGGCAAAGATTTACGGAGCCAACTGACCGGGAGGAATACCTGAGCCTAGCCCGGGAAGTACGAAATCGATTGCTGGAAAGGAAGATTGAAAAATGGGAGGAAACGTGCCGTAATCTAATAGAAAACGAGTCAGATCGGGAATTTTGGTGGATTCTCACAGAAAACGAGTCAGATCGCGAATTTCGGCGGATTATATATCTAAAACAATAAGCATTCAATTATACATTTCAGTACAATACCGTAGCGAAGCACGGGTATCTTGCTAGTTAAGAATAAAGAAACACGTATTTTTTGGTTTTTTGAAAATCGCAATAGGAATCGTAAAAATGGGTGAAAAAGGGGTTGAATGCCTTTAATGAGGCTACTTATATCTCAGAACCTGAAGATATTACAGACCTGAAAATTGATGTTTGGGATCTCTTTAAAAAATAAAGAATCACGTATTTTTTTGTTTTTCGAAAATCCAATTAATGGGGGGGGGGTGAAAAGGGGGTGATTTTTTAAAATGAGTGTATCTATATCTCAAAACTTTTAAAGTGTATGGATGTAAAAATTGGTATTTAGAATCTCCTTTAAAAATAAAGAAACGCGTAATCTTTTGTTCTCGGAAAATCCCAATAGGAAGGGTGTAAAAGGGTGAATAATGGGTTGAATGCCTTTAATGAGGCTTCTTATATTTCAGAACCTGAAGATATTACAGACCTGAAAATTGGTATGTGGTATCTACTTTAAAAGTAAAGAAACACGTATTTTTTCGTTTTTTGAAGATATAAATATTGGGGGTTGAAAGTGGGGGGTGAATTTTTAGAAATGAGTGTGTTTACATCTTAAAACTTAAAAATTTACAGATGTAAAAATTGGTAGTTAGAATCTCCTATAAAAATAAAGGAACACGTATTTTTTTGTTTCCTGTAAATCCCAATAGGAGGGGTGTAAAAGGGTGAAAAATGGGTTGAATGCCTTTAATGAGGATACTTATATTTCAGAACCTGAAGATATTACAGAACCGAAAATTTGTATATGGGACCTCCTTTAAAAATAAAGAAACACGTATTTTTTAGTTTTTGGAAATCCAATTAATGGCGGTTAAACAGGAGTGACAAATTGGGTGAATTTTTTGAAAGACTATATCTACAGAATATCTTGGAAACGTAAAATGTTACAGACGTAAAAAGTGGGTGTTTGGAATCTCCTGTAAATGTAAAGAAACATAGGTGATTTGTTTTTGGAAATCCACCTAAGGGGAACTCAAAAGTGGTGAAATTTTAAAATGAGAATTTTTACAGTATATCTAAAAAAACTTAACATGTTACAGAAGTGAAAAATGGTATTTTTTATCTCTATTAAACATAACGAATCGTGTATTTTTATTTTTCGGAAATACCACTTGGGTGGTGGGGGGTGGGTAAGAGTGACTGAAAATGGTGTTGAATTCTTTTAATTAGGCTACTGATATCTCAAAAATGAAGATGTTACAGACGTGAAATTCGATATTTGCAATCTGCTTTAAAAGTAAAGAAACACGTATTCTCGGAAAATCCAATGAGGGGGGGGGGGGGTGAAAGTATTGAAAATTTAATTGACTTAATTGTATGAGAATGCAAACATCTAATAAAAACTAAAGTTGTTACAGACGTGAAAATTCGTATTTAGATCTCCTTTAAAAACAAAGAAAAACGCGTTTCGGTGGGGAAACCATCTTGGAGGGTGGGAGTGTAAAGGAGTTGAATTCCTTTCATGACGACACATAAATCAAAAGCTGAAGAAGTTAGAGTCGTGATAATTGGTATTTAGAAGATCTTTTACTATTAAAGAAGCAAGTATTTTTTGCGGGAAAATTCACTTACGGGTGGGGGGGAGTAGTGTGAGATGAAGTGAAAAAAATAAATTATTTTTATGGGGATACTTATATCTCAAAACTGACGGCAATAGACGTGAACATTGGTGTTTGGAATCTCCTTTAAACATAAAGAAACAAGCCTTCTTTTAATTTTTTTTTTGGGGGGGGGTTGCCGGTAAATAAACTTAACGGCGGTGGGGTGTAGAAGGAGGTGAACCCATTGATTTTACTGTTCTTAATGTACTTATAAGTATCCTCCTTTGCTAAGGCGGCAGCGCGCGGGCCTCTCTCACAGCTGGGTTCCGTGGTTCAAATCCCGGTCACTCCATGTGACATTCGTACTGGAAAAAACGGAGGTGGGACAGGTTTTTCTCCGGATACTCCGGTTTTCCCTGTCATCAGCCTTTCCAGCAACACATAATAGTAATAATAATAATAATAATAATAATAATAATAATAATAATAATAATAATAATAATAATAATACCACGAACCTGCTACGCAGGCGTAGCAGGGGGAGAGGTGATACTCCCACGTGGCGCGTCCCAGGTGGCGGATAGGGGGGTCCTAACCGGCTTGCCGGCGGACTTGAGGGAAATAAAATACCTCTCGCGGACCAAACACACTACCCCCTGCGGGTGGGGGACGCACATGTAGAATACACCCGCGGTATCCCCTGCCTGTCGTAAGAGGCGACAAAAAGGGGCGACCTTGGCGCGGACATGGATTGTGGTTTGGTATAATGTGTTGGACCTCCTGTGGATGGGAGAGGCTGAATACATCCATAGGTAATCCCTGCCTGTCGTAGAAGGCGACTAAAAGGGTTATGTGGCCGTGGTCCCCTCTTTATTTTTTATTATTTTTCCGAGGGTCAGATGTAGACCACTCAAAATTTTGATGTGCGTGCTGCCCGGCGATGGAGCTCCTATGTGTGCGACTACGCTCAAAAGCCCGTGCCAGCAACCACCCAGGACGCGGCGGGTGGGAGTGTCATGTACCCGGGCAGTGGTATCCGCCTGACAACGCAGGTCCCCGCACAGCCGAATGCCAGAAGGACATATTATTATTAATTATTTTTATTTATTTTTTCTATATTTAGTGCTCTGTATACGCTATGGGGTACATGCTATTGCGGGTGACTGGAGGAAGGGAGTCCTAGTGCTCATTGCCTCAGTCATCACGTATTAGGCATCGTTCACCATCGGACCCCGGGCAATACCTGCTATGACCAGGTGGGTATTGCCTTGGCTGCTTGGTTCGGCTACAGAGACCCCTGATCGGAGTGGGTGGCATTCGGGGAGGATACTTTCGGGATGGCGTCGAAACAACTTCCGCCAGCAACCTCGGGTAGTTCGCTACCCAAGTCTTTAACTTTTGATTCCCTAAGGGGGGCAACCCCTTGGGAACAAGCGCAGCGACTTAGTCTGGGTTCCAGCTTCCCTAGGTTCCTGGTTGCTACCAGGACCGATGGGCAAGACTTCAAGCTGGTGAAATCGATTCTCTTTAGTCGCCACATTGAAGGTGTCTACGGTGAACTGGAGGACCTGAAGAAAATGCGCAATGGTGGTTTGCTTTTAAAGACGAGCACTGCGCTCCAAGCAGATCGGTTGCTTAAGTGCGACCACTTTGGCGACATCCCCGTCAAAGTGGAAGAGCACAAAACCTTGAATCTGGTTCGTGGAGTGATTTTCCACCGCGATCTCGTCCTGAACACTGACGATGAATTGATGGAAGACATGAAGCACCGCGGCGTGACCCACGTCCGGCGTATCACACGCAAAGTCAACGGTGAAGACGTTGCCACGGGTGCGTTTATAGTCTCCTTCAAATTGTCAGTGTTGCCAGAGAAAGTCAAGGTGACAACCTATCGTTGCGATGTGAGGCCGTACATCCCGCCTCCTATGCGGTGCTATCAATGCCAGAGATTCGGACACATGGTATCTCGTTGTTCGAATCCGTCAGTGTGTGGTACATGTGGGAAAATAGCTCACGGCGCGGAGGAATGCACGCCTCCGTACAAGTGCACTAACTGCTCTGGTCTTCATTCTCCTCGGGATCGGAACTGTCCGACCTATCTGAGTGAGAAGAAGATCCAGGAGATCAAGACCCTGGATGGTCTTTCCTACCAGGAAGCGCGCCGTAAGTTTAATTCCCTGAATGCACCGGCCAAGACACTTGACTTCAGCTTGATAGCTCAGTCCCTGCCAGGTTCCTCATTTTCACCTGCAACATCTGTCCAGAAGATCGCTGCGCCCAAGGCGGCGGTTGCTCCTGCCAGCAACGCCGCAAAGAGAACAAGCTCGAAGGCTGGTCCATCCCGGCCTTCGACCACCAATCTGCCTGTGCCGGCTAAGAAACCTACGCCGGCACAGAAGGGGAAGAAGACAACGTCTCCTTCCCCTACACGGTCGGCGAAAGCCGCGCCTAAGCCGGCGGAGGCGGCATCGTCGACCAGGGCTGGGAACTCCCCTCCCAGCCCGTCTAAACAAGAATCGACGGCGGGGAAGAAGAACGCCCTTAATAGGCGCTCTTCCAAATCTCCCACAAATGGGGTGTCACGCCCTCCACCTGGAGGGCCTGATTCTGCGTCAGCAGCTCTTCCTTCGGGGAAACCTGCGCGCTCCCCTCGTGGGCAGAAACCCCGCACCCGGACTACGTCAAAGAAGTTGAAGGCCTGCATCACCTCGTCTGATGACGAGGAGCTGCACATGGAGCACGAATCTCCATCTTCGGATGGGGATGTTAGTGTAGGTTAGGTTAGGTAGCATTCCGTTGCTCCTATCCTAATCCTCAGAAGTCCACACTTACAATATGGCACTGTTACAATGGAATTGTAACGGTTATGATAGGCATCTTGCTGAGTTGCGCCAGCTCATTAGCGAGTATTCGGCGAGTATAGTCTGTATTCAGGAAACAAACTTCCGACCAGATCATCATACGGTATTGCGAAATTTTCGACTATACTCGACAGAACGACATTATGCTCACCGGGCGTCCGGTGGCGTTGGCATTTTTGTCCGTTCTGATACCTACAGCGAGGAGGTTCCACTAAGAACCCCGCTGGAGGCTGTAGCTGTTCGCGTTCCGCTGCCTGTCATAACAACAGTGTGTAATGTCTATTTTCCGCCAGGGCTACCTCTTAACATTAATGATGTCACTGATCTTCTAGATCAGCTTCCACCTCCCTTCCTCTTGTTGGGCGATTTTAACGCCCATCACCCCATATGGGGCTCTGAGACGCCTTGCCCCCGGGGAAGAGAGCTGGAAACATTGGTAACAGACCTGGATTTATGTATTTTGAACACAGGGGAACCAACACACTTCAGTGTACGTTACGGCACATATTCTCGCATAGACGTAAGTCTATGCAGCCGAACGTTGGTTCCGCTGTTTCGGTGGAACACACACGACGATCTTTGTGACAGTGACCATTTTCCCATCATTCTTACTTTGATGAACCAAAAATCCGTCGAGGCTCCCCCTCGATGGATTCTTAAACACGCTGATTGGCCAAAGTACACATCACTAGCTGTCTTTAACGATGATATCAGGCGGACCGTCGGCGAGGAAATAACTTATGTCACCAAAGTTATTCTTGCTGCTGCCGAGGAGTCCATTCCGTTCTTCTCGGGGACTCCTCGCCGAAAACTCGTTCCTTGGTGGAACGAGGAAATAGCAGCAGCTATCAAAGAACGCCGTCGTGCTCATAAACGTTACCGTAGACAGCCTACTGCGGCCAACTTGGTAACATTTAAGAAATTCCGCGCTAAGGCGCGGGTTCTTATTCGCCAAAGTAAGAAGGCTTCATGGGAGAGATATGTGTCGTCTATGACGTCACACACTCCATCATCTCAAGTGTGGACTAAACTTCGGCGTATTTCGGGTATTCATGGATCATCTTCGGTACCGGGAATTTCCATTGCAGGCAATATCGTCACTGAACCACTCTCGATTGCTAACCATCTTGCTCGCCATTTCGCGGACGTGTCTGGCTCCGGGAATTACCATCGTGACTTCCTACCTCTGAAGCGGGAGGCAGAACGTCGTCATCTCAGTTTTGCCACTCAGGCTTCAGAGGACTATAACGTGCCCTTTACGGAGTGGGAACTCCGTAGCGCATTAGCGCTTTGCAAGGACACGTCTCCTGGACCAGACAATATCCATAACCAGATGTTGAAACACCTTAGTGAGGACAGTCTTCTCTATCTCCTTCGTGTGTTCAACCGAATCTGGATGGAGGGTGACTATCCGTCTCAGTGGCGAGAGGGCATCGTCATTCCTGTCCTCAAGCCTGACAAAGATCCTAAATATGCAGGGAGTTATAGACCTATTTGTCTTACCAGCTGCCTGTGTAAGCTGTTTGAGAGGATGGTAAATCGCCGCCTTGTGTGGTGTCTGGAGAAACAAGGACTCTTGTCCGAGTACCAGTGTGGTTTCCGAGCCGCTCGATCCACCACTGACCACTTGGTACGCCTGGAGAGTTCTATCCAGGATGCGTTTCTCCGCAAACAGCATTTGGTAGCTGTTTTCTTTGACTTAGAAAAGGCCTACGACACCACATGGCGATATGATATCCTTTCAGTCCTGCATCAATGGAAATTCCGAGGTAACTTGCCGGTTTTCATTGCGAATTTTTTGTCCCTCCGTCTATTCCGTGTCCGAGTAGGGAGGACATATTCGCAATACCACGTTCAGGAAAATGGAGTCCCACAGGGATCGGTTCTTAGTGTCACTCTGTTCGCGATTGCCATAAACGGTATTGTTGCTGCTGCTGGTCCCGCAGTAATACCGTCGCTATATGTGGACGATTTTGCTCTTCACTATAGCTCGCACAGTATGGCAGTCGCAGAGCGACAATTACAGCAAGCTATCCGGAAGGTGGAGCAGTGGACCTTTGAACATGGTTTTCGGTTTTCTACTGCAAAGACCTCCGTTGTCCACTTTTGCCGTCAACGTACTCTACATCCAGATCCTGAACTTTATCTAGGAAATGTCACTCTTCCCGTGGTTGACACTTACCGATTTCTTGGGCTCCTTTTCGACAGTAAATTATCGTGGGAGCCACACGTGCGGGAGCTAAGAGTGCAATGCACCAAGAAGCTAAATCTCTTGAAATTTCTTAGCAGCACTAATTGGGGAGCTGACCGTGCGGTGCTCCTACGATTCTACAGGGCACACGTTTTATCTAGGTTAGACTACGGCAGTGCAGCATATGGCTCCGCAAGACCAAGCGTTCTTGCGAAGCTGAACAGCATCCACCACGCCGGGGTTAGGTTGGCGACGGGAGCTTTTCGTACAAGCCCCATCGCTAGCCTGCTCGCTGAGTCTGGTGTGCCGCCTTTACACCTGAGGCGCCAGCAAATGCTTCTTTCGTATGCTGCTCATTTGCGACAAATGCCACTTCATCCCAGCTATCCTTGCGTATTCAACAATGGCAACCATTTTCTGTACGCTGCCCGTCCTCGAGCTACGCGGCCGGTTGGAATACGCTTGGAGAGCAGTTACAGGTTGTTTAACGTACCTTCGGTTCCATGCCTTGTCAGACAACCGAGTGGGGCACCTCCGTGGGTAGTTCGACGTCCTGAAATAATCCTGGACCTACACACTGGCCCGAAGGAAAACACGGACCCTTCGATTTATCGGAGGCTCTTCATGTCCGTTGTTGGCCGCTATCCAGGTTCAGTCGTCGTCTACACGGATGGTTCAAGGACAGATACGAAGTTGGGCTGTGCGTTCATTGTCGACAATGATCGGTTTCTTTTTGCTCTCCCGGAAACCTGTAGTGTGTACACGGCAGAGCTCTATGCTATCTGCAGAGCTCTGCGGTACGCACTATACAATGAGCGCCGACGCTTTCTTGTGTGTACTGACTCCTTGAGTTCGCTTCAGTCTATTGATACCTGTTTCCCTCAACACCCTCTGGTGCAGCGGATCCAGGACCTGCTGGTCGGGTGTTGGGATGCCGGCACCAGAATCACGTTTCTGTGGCTCCCAAGCCACATGGGCATAGAGGGAAACGAGTTAGCAGATCAGGCTGCCAAGGAGGCAGTTACACTGCCCCCGTTGCCTTTCAAGGTTCCAGCAAGTGATATTCGCTCCCAGCTGCGACATCATGTTATGTCCCATTGGGAGATGGAGTGGCAGGCCATTCCACCTCCCAATAAGTTGAGAGCGATAAAAGGAACGACGAAGGTATGGAAGACTTCCCTTCGGGCTTCGCGGCGGGAAGCCGTGGTATTATGTCGTCTTCGGGTCGGCCATGGTATCGTGACTCACTCGCATCTTTTGAAAGGAGAACCTCCTCCGGTGTGTACCTGCGGTGACCATCTTACCGTGGTACACATGCTTACGGAGTGTACGGACCTGGTTGATCTTCGCCGTAGTCTTAACCTCCCGGATACCATCTCCCTTATCCTGCGTGATGACGTGCAGTCAGCAGACCTCGTCATCCGCTTTATGAGGGATAGTGGTCTGTTTTATCGTATGTAATGATGTCCTTTGTGCTTGTATCTTTGTGTCAATTACGCTCTCATCCTATTGACTTCATTTTAGTTTGTGTTGCGTATTTTAATGTGTTCTTTTCACGTCTAATGTAAAGTATGTATATATATCTGTACTAGCAGGCAATGCCTTATTCCATTATCTCCTGTAATTTTTCTTATTTTATTCCCAAATAAGGCATTGCGAATTAGATCCACTGATTGTTTTAATTTCATACTCATTTTTCATCGCATTTTTTAAAACTCTAATCAGTGGCTCCGTTTTAAATTTTAACTATCATATGCCATTTCGTCCATCTCGTTCCATTAGGGGCCGATGACCTTCGATGTTAGGCCCCTTTAAACAACAAGCATCATCATCATCAATAATAATAATAATAATAATGTTCCGGACCGTCGTCAAATGTGCGGATCCGCTGGAAACGGCTCCTGGACGGGTAATGACTAAGAATGCAGTCCGGCCGCGGGTTCAGTGCCGCCAAAGCACCCAATATGACACCACGCCGGATCTCCTGAAGGATTTTATTCATATTAAAATGATTATAGGAAAAGATGGCAAAGATTTACGGAGCCAACTGACCGGGAGGAATACCTGAGCCTAGCCCGGGAAGTACGAAATCGATTGCTGGAAAGGAAGATTGAAAAATGGGAGGAAACGTGCCGTAATCTAATAGAAAACGAGTCAGATCGGGAATTTTGGTGGATTCTCACAGAAAACGAGTCAGATCGCGAATTTCGGCGGATTATATATCTAAAACAATAAGCATTCAATTATACATTTCAGTACAATACCGTAGCGAAGCACGGGTATCTTGCTAGTCTATCTATATATATATAAAATAACTTGTCCTGACTGACTGATTCATCATCGCCGAGCCAAAACTACTGGACATAAAGAGATGAAATTTTGGGGATATATTCATATTAAGACGTAGGTGCTCGCTAAGAGAGGATTTTGGGATATTCCTTCGCTAAGGGGGTGAAAACGGGGGTGAAATTTTAAAATGAGTTGCTCTATATCTCAAAACTTTAAAAGTTTACAGATGTAAAAATTGGTATTTAGAATCGTCTTTAAAAATAAGGAAACACGTATTTTTTTGTTTTCAGAAAATCCCAATAGGAGGGGTGAAAAAGGGTGAAAATGGGGAAAATGGGTTGAATGCCCTTAATCAGGATACCGGTACCTATATCTCAGAAACTGAAGATATTACAGACCTGAAAATTGGTACGTTTGATCTCTTTTAAAAATAAAGAAACACGTATTTTTTTGTTTTTGGAAAATCCAATTAATGGGAGGGTGAAAAGGGGGCGAATTTTTAAAATGAGTGAATTTATATCTCCAAACTTTTAAAGTTTGCAGATGTAAAAATTGATATTTAGAATCTTCATTAAGAATAAAGAAACACGTATTTTTTGGTTTTTTGAAAATCGCAATAGGAATCGTAAAAATGGGTGAAAAAGGGGTTGAATGCCTTTAATGAGGCTACTTATATCTCAGAACCTGAAGATATTACAGACCTGAAAATTGATGTTTGGGATCTCTTTAAAAAATAAAGAATCACGTATTTTTTTGTTTTTCGAAAATCCAATTAATGGGGGGGGGGGTGAAAAGGGGGTGATTTTTTAAAATGAGTGTATCTATATCTCAAAACTTTTAAAGTGTATGGATGTAAAAATTGGTATTTAGAATCTCCTTTAAAAATAAAGAAACGCGTAATCTTTTGTTCTCGGAAAATCCCAATAGGAAGGGTGTAAAAGGGTGAATAATGGGTTGAATGCCTTTAATGAGGCTTCTTATATTTCAGAACCTGAAGATATTACAGACCTGAAAATTGGTATGTGGTATCTACTTTAAAAGTAAAGAAACACGTATTTTTTCGTTTTTTGAAGATATAAATATTGGGGGTTGAAAGTGGGGGGTGAATTTTTAGAAATGAGTGTGTTTACATCTTAAAACTTAAAAATTTACAGATGTAAAAATTGGTAGTTAGAATCTCCTATAAAAATAAAGGAACACGTATTTTTTTGTTTCCTGTAAATCCCAATAGGAGGGGTGTAAAAGGGTGAAAAATGGGTTGAATGCCTTTAATGAGGATACTTATATTTCAGAACCTGAAGATATTACAGAACCGAAAATTTGTATATGGGACCTCCTTTAAAAATAAAGAAACACGTATTTTTTAGTTTTTGGAAATCCAATTAATGGCGGTTAAACAGGAGTGACAAATTGGGTGAATTTTTTGAAAGACTATATCTACAGAATATCTTGGAAACGTAAAATGTTACAGACGTAAAAAGTGGGTGTTTGGAATCTCCTGTAAATGTAAAGAAACATAGGTGATTTGTTTTTGGAAATCCACCTAAGGGGAACTCAAAAGTGGTGAAATTTTAAAATGAGAATTTTTACAGTATATCTAAAAAAACTTAACATGTTACAGAAGTGAAAAATGGTATTTTTTATCTCTATTAAACATAACGAATCGTGTATTTTTATTTTTCGGAAATACCACTTGGGTGGTGGGGGGTGGGTAAGAGTGACTGAAAATGGTGTTGAATTCTTTTAATTAGGCTACTGATATCTCAAAAATGAAGATGTTACAGACGTGAAATTCGATATTTGCAATCTGCTTTAAAAGTAAAGAAACACGTATTCTCGGAAAATCCAATGAGGGGGGGGGGGTGAAAGTATTGAAAATTTAATTGACTTAATTGTATGAGAATGCAAACATCTAATAAAAACTAAAGTTGTTACAGACGTGAAAATTCGTATTTAGATCTCCTTTAAAAACAAAGAAAAACGCGTTTCGGTGGGGAAACCATCTTGGAGGGTGGGAGTGTAAAGGAGTTGAATTCCTTTCATGACGACACATAAATCAAAAGCTGAAGAAGTTAGAGTCGTGATAATTGGTATTTAGAAGATCTTTTACTATTAAAGAAGCAAGTATTTTTTGCGGGAAAATTCACTTACGGGTGGGGGGGAGTAGTGTGAGATGAAGTGAAAAAAATAAATTATTTTTATGGGGATACTTATATCTCAAAACTGACGGCAATAGACGTGAACATTGGTGTTTGGAATCTCCTTTAAACATAAAGAAACAAGCCTTCTTTTAATTTTTTTTTTGGGGGGGGGTTGCCGGTAAATAAACTTAACGGCGGTGGGGTGTAGAAGGAGGTGAACCCATTGATTTTACTGTTCTTAATGTACTTATAAGTATCCTCCTTTGCTAAGGCGGCAGCGCGCGGGCCTCTCTCACAGCTGGGTTCCGTGGTTCAAATCCCGGTCACTCCATGTGACATTCGTACTGGAAAAAACGGAGGTGGGACAGGTTTTTCTCCGGATACTCCGGTTTTCCCTGTCATCAGCCTTTCCAGCAACACATAATAGTAATAATAATAATAATAATAATAATAATAATAATAATAATAATAATAATAATAATGTTCCGGACCGTCGTCAAATGTGCGGATCCGCTGGAAACGGCTCCTGGACGGGTAATGACTAAGAATGCAGTCCGGCCGCGGGTTCAGTGCCGCCAAAGCACCCAATATGACACCACGCCGGATCTCCTGAAGGATTTTATACATATTAAAATGATTATAGGAAAAGATGGCAAAGATTTACGGAGCCAACTGACCGGGAGGAATACCTGAGCCTAGCCCGGGAAGTACGAAATCGATTGCTGGAAAGGAAGATTGAAAAATGGGAGGAAACGTGCCGTAATCTAATAGAAAACGAGTCAGATCGGGAATTTTGGTGGATTCTCACAGAAAACGAGTCAGATCGCGAATTTCGGCGGATTATATATCTAAAACAATAAGCATTCAATTATACATTTCAGTACAATACCGTAGCGAAGCACGGGTATCTTGCTAGTCTATATATATATAAAATAACTTGTCCTGACTGACTGATTCATCATCGCCGAGCCAAAACTACTGGACATAAAGAGATGAAATTTTGGGGATATATTCATATTAAGACGTAGGTGCTCGCTAAGAGAGGATTTTGGGATATTCCTTCGCTAAGGGGGTGAAAACGGGGGTGAAATTTTAAAATGAGTTGCTCTATATCTCAAAACTTTAAAAGTTTACAGATGTAAAAATTGGTATTTAGAATCGTCTTTAAAAATAAGGAAACACGTATTTTTTTGTTTTCAGAAAATCCCAATAGGAGGGGTGAAAAAGGGTGAAAATGGGGAAAATGGGTTGAATGCCTTTAATCAGGATACCGGTACCTATATCTCAGAAACTGAAGATATTACAGACCTGAAAATTGGTACGTTTGATCTCTTTTAAAAATAAAGAAACACGTATTTTTTTGTTTTTGGAAAATCCAATTAATGGGAGGGTGAAAAGGGGGCGAATTTTTAAAATGAGTGAATTTATATCTCCAAACTTTTAAAGTTTGCAGATGTAAAAATTGATATTTAGAATCTTCATTAAGAATAAAGAAACACGTATTTTTTGGTTTTTTGAAAATCGCAATAGGAATCGTAAAAATGGGTGAAAAAGGGGTTGAATGCCTTTAATGAGGCTACTTATATCTCAGAACCTGAAGATATTACAGACCTGAAAATTGATGTTTGGGATCTCTTTAAAAAATAAAGAATCACGTATTTTTTTGTTTTTCGAAAATCCAATTAATGGGGGGGGGTGAAAAGGGGGTGATTTTTTAAAATGAGTGTATCTATATCTCAAAACTTTTAAAGTGTATGGATGTAAAAATTGGTATTTAGAATCTCCTTTAAAAATAAAGAAACGCGTAATCTTTTGTTCTCGGAAAATCCCAATAGGAAGGGTGTAAAAGGGTGAATAATGGGTTGAATGCCTTTAATGAGGCTTCTTATATTTCAGAACCTGAAGATATTACAGACCTGAAAATTGGTATGTGGTATCTACTTTAAAAGTAAAGAAACACGTATTTTTTCGTTTTTTGAAGATATAAATATTGGGGGTTGAAAGTGGGGGGTGAATTTTTAGAAATGAGTGTGTTTACATCTTAAAACTTAAAAATTTACAGATGTAAAAATTGGTAGTTAGAATCTCCTATAAAAATAAAGGAACACGTATTTTTTTGTTTCCTGTAAATCCCAATAGGAGGGGTGTAAAAGGGTGAAAAATGGGTTGAATGCCTTTAATGAGGATACTTATATTTCAGAACCTGAAGATATTACAGAACCGAAAATTTGTATATGGGACCTCCTTTAAAAATAAAGAAACACGTATTTTTTAGTTTTTGGAAATCCAATTAATGGCGGTTAAACAGGAGTGACAAATTGGGTGAATTTTTTGAAAGACTATATCTACAGAATATCTTGGAAACGTAAAATGTTACAGACGTAAAAAGTGGGTGTTTGGAATCTCCTGTAAATGTAAAGAAACATAGGTGATTTGTTTTTGGAAATCCACCTAAGGGGAACTCAAAAGTGGTGAAATTTTAAAATGAGAATTTTTACAGTATATCTAAAAAAACTTAACATGTTACAGAAGTGAAAAATGGTATTTTTTATCTCTATTAAACATAACGAATCGTGTATTTTTATTTTTCGGAAATACCACTTGGGTGGTGGGGGGTGGGTAAGAGTGACTGAAAATGGTGTTGAATTCTTTTAATTAGGCTACTGATATCTCAAAAATGAAGATGTTACAGACGTGAAATTCGATATTTGCAATCTGCTTTAAAAGTAAAGAAACACGTATTCTCGGAAAATCCAATGAGGGGGGGGGGTGAAAGTATTGAAAATTTAATTGACTTAATTGTATGAGAATGCAAACATCTAATAAAAACTAAAGTTGTTACAGACGTGAAAATTCGTATTTAGATCTCCTTTAAAAACAAAGAAAAACGCGTTTCGGTGGGGAAACCATCTTGGAGGGTGGGAGTGTAAAGGAGTTGAATTCCTTTCATGACGACACATAAATCAAAAGCTGAAGAAGTTAGAGTCGTGATAATTGGTATTTAGAAGATCTTTTACTATTAAAGAAGCAAGTATTTTTTGCGGGAAAATTCACTTACGGGTGGGGGGGAGTAGTGTGAGATGAAGTGAAAAAAATAAATTATTTTTATGGGGATACTTATATCTCAAAACTGACGGCAATAGACGTGAACATTGGTGTTTGGAATCTCCTTTAAACATAAAGAAACAAGCCTTCTTTTAATTTTTTTTTTGGGGGGGGGGTTGCCGGTAAATAAACTTAACGGCGGTGGGGTGTAGAAGGAGGTGAACCCATTGATTTTACTGTTCTTAATGTACTTATAAGTATCCTCCTTTGCTAAGGCGGCAGCGCGCGGGCCTCTCTCACAGCTGGGTTCCGTGGTTCAAATCCCGGTCACTCCATGTGACATTCGTACTGGAAAAAACGGAGGTGGGACAGGTTTTTCTCCGGATACTCCGGTTTTCCCTGTCATCAGCAACACATAATAGTAATAATAATAATAATAATAATAATAATAATAATAATAATAATAATAATAATAATAATAATAATAATAATAATAATAATGTTCCGGACCGTCGTCAAATGTGCGGATCCGCTGGAAACGGCTCCTGGACGGGTAATGACTAAGAATGCAGTCCGGCCGCGGGTTCAGTGCCGCCAAAGCACCCAATATGACACCACGCCGGATCTCCTGAAGGATTTTATACATATTAAAATGAGTATAGGAAAAGATGGCAAAGATTTACGGAGCCAACTGACCGGGAGGAATACCTGAGCCTAGCCCGGGAAGTACGAAATCGATTGCTGGAAAGGAAGATTGAAAAATGGGAGGAAACGTGCCGTAATCTAATAGAAAACGAGTCAGATCGGGAATTTTGGTGGATTCTCACAGAAAACGAGTCAGATCGCGAATTTCGGCGGATTATATATCTAAAACAATAAGCATTCAATTATACATTTCAGTACAATACCGTAGCGAAGCACGGGTATCTTGCTAGTCTATATATATATAAAATAACTTGTCCTGACTGACTGATTCATCATCGCCGAGCCAAAACTACTGGACATAAAGAGATGAAATTTTGGGGATATATTCATATTAAGACGTAGGTGCTCGCTAAGAGAGGATTTTGGGATATTCCTTCGCTAAGGGGGTGAAAACGGGGGTGAAATTTTAAAATGAGTTGCTCTATATCTCAAAACTTTAAAAGTTTACAGATGTAAAAATTGGTATTTAGAATCGTCTTTAAAAATAAGGAAACACGTATTTTTTTGTTTTCAGAAAATCCCAATAGGAGGGGTGAAAAAGGGTGAAAATGGGGAAAATGGGTTGAATGCCTTTAATCAGGATACCGGTACCTATATCTCAGAAACTGAAGATATTACAGACCTGAAAATTGGTACGTTTGATCTCTTTTAAAAATAAAGAAACACGTATTTTTTTGTTTTTGGAAAATCCAATTAATGGGAGGGTGAAAAGGGGGCGAATTTTTAAAATGAGTGAATTTATATCTCCAAACTTTTAAAGTTTGCAGATGTAAAAATTGATATTTAGAATCTTCATTAAGAATAAAGAAACACGTATTTTTTGGTTTTTTGAAAATCGCAATAGGAATCGTAAAAATGGGTGAAAAAGGGGTTGAATGCCTTTAATGAGGCTACTTATATCTCAGAACCTGAAGATATTACAGACCTGAAAATTGATGTTTGGGATCTCTTTAAAAAATAAAGAATCACGTATTTTTTTGTTTTTCGAAAATCCAATTAATGGGGGGGGGGTGAAAAGGGGGTGATTTTTTAAAATGAGTGTATCTATATCTCAAAACTTTTAAAGTGTATGGATGTAAAAATTGGTATTTAGAATCTCCTTTAAAAATAAAGAAACGCGTAATCTTTTGTTCTCGGAAAATCCCAATAGGAAGGGTGTAAAAGGGTGAATAATGGGTTGAATGCCTTTAATGAGGCTTCTTATATTTCAGAACCTGAAGATATTACAGACCTGAAAATTGGTATGTGGTATCTACTTTAAAAGTAAAGAAACACGTATTTTTTCGTTTTTTGAAGATATAAATATTGGGGGTTGAAAGTGGGGGGTGAATTTTTAGAAATGAGTGTGTTTACATCTTAAAACTTAAAAATTTACAGATGTAAAAATTGGTAGTTAGAATCTCCTATAAAAATAAAGGAACACGTATTTTTTTGTTTCCTGTAAATCCCAATAGGAGGGGTGTAAAAGGGTGAAAAATGGGTTGAATGCCTTTAATGAGGATACTTATATTTCAGAACCTGAAGATATTACAGAACCGAAAATTTGTATATGGGACCTCCTTTAAAAATAAAGAAACACGTATTTTTTAGTTTTTGGAAATCCAATTAATGGCGGTTAAACAGGAGTGACAAATTGGGTGAATTTTTTGAAAGACTATATCTACAGAATATCTTGGAAACGTAAAATGTTACAGACGTAAAAAGTGGGTGTTTGGAATCTCCTGTAAATGTAAAGAAACATAGGTGATTTGTTTTTGGAAATCCACCTAAGGGGAACTCAAAAGTGGTGAAATTTTAAAATGAGAATTTTTACAGTATATCTAAAAAAACTTAACATGTTACAGAAGTGAAAAATGGTATTTTTTATCTCTATTAAACATAACGAATCGTGTATTTTTATTTTTCGGAAATACCACTTGGGTGGTGGGGGGTGGGTAAGAGTGACTGAAAATGGTGTTGAATTCTTTTAATTAGGCTACTGATATCTCAAAAATGAAGATGTTACAGACGTGAAATTCGATATTTGCAATCTGCTTTAAAAGTAAAGAAACACGTATTCTCGGAAAATCCAATGAGGGGGGGGGGGTGAAAGTATTGAAAATTTAATTGACTTAATTGTATGAGAATGCAAACATCTAATAAAAACTAAAGTTGTTACAGACGTGAAAATTCGTATTTAGATCTCCTTTAAAAACAAAGAAAAACGCGTTTCGGTGGGGAAACCATCTTGGAGGGTGGGAGTGTAAAGGAGTTGAATTCCTTTCATGACGACACATAAATCAAAAGCTGAAGAAGTTAGAGTCGTGATAATTGGTATTTAGAAGATCTTTTACTATTAAAGAAGCAAGTATTTTTTGCGGGAAAATTCACTTACGGGTGGGGGGGAGTAGTGTGAGATGAAGTGAAAAAAATAAATTATTTTTATGGGGATACTTATATCTCAAAACTGACGGCAATAGACGTGAACATTGGTGTTTGGAATCTCCTTTAAACATAAAGAAACAAGCCTTCTTTTAATTTTTTTTTTGGGGGGGGGTTGCCGGTAAATAAACTTAACGGCGGTGGGGTGTAGAAGGAGGTGAACCCATTGATTTTACTGTTCTTAATGTACTTATAAGTATCCTCCTTTGCTAAGGCGGCAGCGCGCGGGCCTCTCTCACAGCTGGGTTCCGTGGTTCAAATCCCGGTCACTCCATGTGACATTCGTACTGGAAAAAACGGAGGTGGGACAGGTTTTTCTCCGGATACTCCGGTTTTCCCTGTCATCAGCCTTTCCAGCAACACATAATAGTAATAATAATAATAATAATAATAATAATAATAATAATAATAATAATAATAATAATAATAATAATAATAATAATAATAATGTTCCGGACCGTCGTCAAATGTGCGGATCCGCTGGAAACGGCTCCTGGACGGGTAATGACTAAGAATGCAGTCCGGCCGCGGGTTCAGTGCCGCCAAAGCACCCAATATGACACCACGCCGGATCTCCTGAAGGATTTTATACATATTAAAATGATTATAGGAAAAGATGGCAAAGATTTACGGAGCCAACTGACCGGGAGGAATACCTGAGCCTAGCCCGGGAAGTACGAAATCGATTGCTGGAAAGGAAGATTGAAAAATGGGAGGAAACGTGCCGTAATCTAATAGAAAACGAGTCAGATCGGGAATTTTGGTGGATTCTCACAGAAAACGAGTCAGATCGCGAATTTCGGCGGATTATATATCTAAAACAATAAGCATTCAATTATACATTTCAGTACAATACCGTAGCGAAGCACGGGTATCTTGCTAGTCTATATATATATAAAATAACTTGTCCTGACTGACTGATTCATCATCGCCGAGCCAAAACTACTGGACATAAAGAGATGAAATTTTGGGGATATATTCATATTAAGACGTAGGTGCTCGCTAAGAGAGGATTTTGGGATATTCCTTCGCTAAGGGGGTGAAAACGGGGGTGAAATTTTAAAATGAGTTGCTCTATATCTCAAAACTTTAAAAGTTTACAGATGTAAAAATTGGTATTTAGAATCGTCTTTAAAAATAAGGAAACACGTATTTTTTTGTTTTCAGAAAATCCCAATAGGAGGGGTGAAAAAGGGTGAAAATGGGGAAAATGGGTTGAATGCCTTTAATCAGGATACCGGTACCTATATCTCAGAAACTGAAGATATTACAGACCTGAAAATTGGTACGTTTGATCTCTTTTAAAAATAAAGAAACACGTATTTTTTTGTTTTTGGAAAATCCAATTAATGGGAGGGTGAAAAGGGGGCGAATTTTTAAAATGAGTGAATTTATATCTCCAAACTTTTAAAGTTTGCAGATGTAAAAATTGATATTTAGAATCTTCATTAAGAATAAAGAAACACGTATTTTTTGGTTTTTTGAAAATCGCAATAGGAATCGTAAAAATGGGTGAAAAAGGGGTTGAATGCCTTTAATGAGGCTACTTATATCTCAGAACCTGAAGATATTACAGACCTGAAAATTGATGTTTGGGATCTCTTTAAAAAATAAAGAATCACGTATTTTTTTGTTTTTCGAAAATCCAATTAATGGGGGGGGGTGAAAAGGGGGTGATTTTTTAAAATGAGTGTATCTATATCTCAAAACTTTTAAAGTGTATGGATGTAAAAATTGGTATTTAGAATCTCCTTTAAAAATAAAGAAACGCGTAATCTTTTGTTCTCGGAAAATCCCAATAGGAAGGGTGTAAAAGGGTGAATAATGGGTTGAATGCCTTTAATGAGGCTTCTTATATTTCAGAACCTGAAGATATTACAGACCTGAAAATTGGTATGTGGTATCTACTTTAAAAGTAAAGAAACACGTATTTTTTCGTTTTTTGAAGATATAAATATTGGGGGTTGAAAGTGGGGGGTGAATTTTTAGAAATGAGTGTGTTTACATCTTAAAACTTAAAAATTTACAGATGTAAAAATTGGTAGTTAGAATCTCCTATAAAAATAAAGGAACACGTATTTTTTTGTTTCCTGTAAATCCCAATAGGAGGGGTGTAAAAGGGTGAAAAATGGGTTGAATGCCTTTAATGAGGATACTTATATTTCAGAACCTGAAGATATTACAGAACCGAAAATTTGTATATGGGACCTCCTTTAAAAATAAAGAAACACGTATTTTTTAGTTTTTGGAAATCCAATTAATGGCGGTTAAACAGGAGTGACAAATTGGGTGAATTTTTTGAAAGACTATATCTACAGAATATCTTGGAAACGTAAAATGTTACAGACGTAAAAAGTGGGTGTTTGGAATCTCCTGTAAATGTAAAGAAACATAGGTGATTTGTTTTTGGAAATCCACCTAAGGGGAACTCAAAAGTGGTGAAATTTTAAAATGAGAATTTTTACAGTATATCTAAAAAAACTTAACATGTTACAGAAGTGAAAAATGGTATTTTTTATCTCTATTAAACATAACGAATCGTGTATTTTTATTTTTCGGAAATACCACTTGGGTGGTGGGGGGTGGGTAAGAGTGACTGAAAATGGTGTTGAATTCTTTTAATTAGGCTACTGATATCTCAAAAATGAAGATGTTACAGACGTGAAATTCGATATTTGCAATCTGCTTTAAAAGTAAAGAAACACGTATTCTCGGAAAATCCAATGAGGGGGGGGGGGGGTGAAAGTATTGAAAATTTAATTGACTTAATTGTATGAGAATGCAAACATCTAATAAAAACTAAAGTTGTTACAGACGTGAAAATTCGTATTTAGATCTCCTTTAAAAACAAAGAAAAACGCGTTTCGGTGGGGAAACCATCTTGGAGGGTGGGAGTGTAAAGGAGTTGAATTCCTTTCATGACGACACATAAATCAAAAGCTGAAGAAGTTAGAGTCGTGATAATTGGTATTTAGAAGATCTTTTACTATTAAAGAAGCAAGTATTTTTTGCGGGAAAATTCACTTACGGGTGGGGGGGAGTAGTGTGAGATGAAGTGAAAAAAATAAATTATTTTTATGGGGATACTTATATCTCAAAACTGACGGCAATAGACGTGAACATTGGTGTTTGGAATCTCCTTTAAACATAAAGAAACAAGCCTTCTTTTAATTTTTTTTTTGGGGGGGGGTTGCCGGTAAATAAACTTAACGGCGGTGGGGTGTAGAAGGAGGTGAACCCATTGATTTTACTGTTCTTAATGTACTTATAAGTATCCTCCTTTGCTAAGGCGGCAGCGCGCGGGCCTCTCTCACAGCTGGGTTCCGTGGTTCAAATCCCGGTCACTCCATGTGACATTCGTACTGGAAAAAACGGAGGTGGGACAGGTTTTTCTCCGGATACTCCGGTTTTCCCTGTCATCAGCCTTTCCAGCAACACATAATAGTAATAATAATAATAATAATAATAATAATAATAATAATAATAATAATAATAATAATAATAATAATAATAATAATAATAATGTTCCGGACCGTCGTCAAATGTGCGGATCCGCTGGAAACGGCTCCTGGACGGGTAATGACTAAGAATGCAGTCCGGCCGCGGGTTCAGTGCCGCCAAAGCACCCAATATGACACCACGCCGGATCTCCTGAAGGATTTTATACATATTAAAATGATTATAGGAAAAGATGGCAAAGATTTACGGAGCCAACTGACCGGGAGGAATACCTGAGCCTAGCCCGGGAAGTACGAAATCGATTGCTGGAAAGGAAGATTGAAAAATGGGAGGAAACGTGCCGTAATCTAATAGAAAACGAGTCAGATCGGGAATTTTGGTGGATTCTCACAGAAAACGAGTCAGATCGCGAATTTCGGCGGATTATATATCTAAAACAATAAGCATTCAATTATACATTTCAGTACAATACCGTAGCGAAGCACGGGTATCTTGCTAGTATATATATAAAATAACTTGTCCTGACTGACTGATTCATCATCGCCGAGCCAAAACTACTGGACATAAAGAGATGAAATTTTGGGGATATATTCATATTAAGACGTAGGTGCTCGCTAAGAGAGGATTTTGGGATCTTCCTTCGCTAAGGGGGTGAAAACGGGGGTGAAATTTTAAAATGAGTTGCTCTATATCTCAAAACTTTAAAAGTTTACAGATGTAAAAATTGGTATTTAGAATCGTCTTTAAAAATAAGGAAACACGTATTTTTTTGTTTTCAGAAAATCCCAATAAGAGGGGTGAAAAAGGGTGAAAATGGGGAAAATGGGTTGAATGCCTTTAATCAGGATACCGGTACCTATATCTCAGAAACTGAAGATATTACAGACCTGAAAATTGGTACGTTTGATCTCTTTTAAAAATAAAGAAATACGTATTTTTTTGTTTTTGGAAAATCCAATTAATGGGAGGGTGAAAAGGGGGTGAATTTTTAAAATGAGTGAATCTATATCTCCAAACTTTTAAAGTTTGCAGCTGTAAAAATTGGTATTTAGAACCTTCCTTAAAAATAAAGGAACACGTATTTTTTTGTTTTCAGAAAATCGCAATAGGAGGGATGAAAAAGGGTGAAAATGTGGGGAAATGGGTTGAATGCCTTTAATCAGGATACCGGTACTTATATCTCAGAAACTGAAGATGTTACAGACCTGAAACTTGGTACTTTTGATCTCTATTAAAAATAAAGAAACACGTATTTTTTTGTTTTTGGAAAATCCAATTAATGGGAGGGTGAAAAGGGGGTGAATTTTTAAAATGAGTGAATTTATATCTCCAAACTTTTAAAGTTTGCAGATGTAAAAATTGATATTTAGAATCTTCATTAAGAATAAAGAAACACGTATTTTTTGGTTTTTTGAAAATCGCAATAGGAATCGTAAAAATGGGTGAAAAAGGGGTTGAATGCCTTTAATGAGGCTACTTATATCTCAGAACCTGAAGATATTACAGACCTGAAAATTGATGTTTGGGATCTCTTTAAAAAATAAAGAATCACGTATTTTTTTGTTTTTCGAAAATCCAAAAGGGGGGGGGGGGTGAAAAGGGGGTGATTTTTTAAAATGAGTGTATCTATATCTCAAAACTTTTAAAGTGTATGGATGTAAAAATTGGTATTTAGAATCTCCTTTAAAAATAAAGAAACGCGTAATCTTTTGTTCTCGGAAAATCCCAATAGGAAGGGTGTAAAATGGTGAATAATGGGTTGAATGCCTTTAATGAGGCTTCTTATATTTCAGAACCTGAAGATATTACAGACCTGAAAATTGGTATGTGGTATCTACTTTAAAAGTAAAGAAACACGTATTTTTTCGTTTTTTGAAGATATAAATATTGGGGGTTGAAAGTGGGGGGTGAATTTTTAGAAATGAGTGTGTTTACATCTTAAAACTTAAAAATTTACAGATGTAAAAATTGGTAGTTAGAATCTCCTCTAAAAATAAAGGAAAACGTATTTTTGGTTTCCTGTAAATCCCAATAGGAGGGGTGTAAAAGGGTGAAAAATGGGTTGAATGCCTTTAATGAGGATACATATATCTCAGAAACGAAAGATATTACAGAACTGAAAATTTGTATATGGGATCTCCTTTAAAAATAAAGAAACACGTATTTTTTAGTTTTGGAAAATCCAATTAATGGCGGTTAAACAGGAGTGACAAATTGGGTGAATTTTTGAAAGACTATATCTACAGAATATATTGGAAACGTAAAATGTTACAGACGTAAAAGTGGGTGTTTGTAATCTCCTGTAAATCTAAAGAAACATAGGTGATTTGTGTTTGGAAACTCCACTTAAGGGGAACTCAAAAGGGGTGAAATTTTAAAATGAGAATTTTTACAGTTTATCTCAAAAAACTTAACATGTTACAGAAGTGAAAAATGGTGTTTTTTATCTCTATTAAACATAAAGAAACGTGTATTTTTAGCTTTCGGAAATACCACTTGGGTGGGTGTGGGTAAAAGTGACTGAAAATGGTGCTGAATTCTTTTAATTAGGCTACTGATATCTCAAAAATGAAGATGTTACAGACGTGAAATTTGATATTTGCAATCTGCTTTAAAAATAAAGAAACACGTATTCTCGGAAAATCCAATGAAGGGGGGGGGGGTGAAAGAATTGAAAAATTAATTGAATGAGAATACATACATCTAATAAAAACTAAAATTGTTACAGACGTGAAAATTCGTATTTGGATCTCCTTTAAAAACAAAGAAAAACGCGTTTTGGGGGGAAACCATCTTGGAGGGCGGGAGTGTAAAGGAGTTGAATTCCTTTCATGAGGACACATAAATCAAAAACTGAAGAAGTTAGAGTCGTGATAATTGGTATTTAGAAGATCCTTTACTATTAAAGAAACAGGTATTTTTTGCGTGAAAATTTACTTAGGGGGGGGGGGGGAGTAGTGTGAAATGAAGTGAAAAAAGTAAATTTTTTTTATGGGGATACTTATATCTCAAAACTGAAGGTAATAGACGTGAACATTGGTGTTTGAAATCTTCTTTAAACATAAGAAACAAGCCTTCTTTTAATTTCTTTTTGGGGGGGGGGGGTGCCGGTAAATAAACTTAACGGCGGTGGGGTGTAGAAGGAGGTGAGACCAATTGATTTTACTGTTCTTAATGTACTTATAAGGATCCTCGGCAGCGCGCCGGCCTCTCACAGCTGGGTTCCGTGGTTCAAATCCCGTTCACTCCATGTGACATTCGTGCTGGACAAAACGGAGGCGGGACAGATTTTTCTCCGGATACTCCGGTTTTCCTGTCATCATCCATTCCAGCAACACATAATAATAATAATAATAATAATAATAATAATAATAATAATAATAATAATAATAATAATAATAATAATAATAATAATAATAATAATGTTCCGGACCGTCGTCAAATGTGCGGACCGCGCTGGAAACGGCTCCTGGACGGGTTATGACTAAGAATGCAGTCCGACCGCGGGTTCAGTGCCTTCTAGGAACCCAATATGACACCACGCCGGATCTCCTGAAGGATTTTATCCATATTAAAAATGATTATAGGAAAAGATGACAAAGATTTACGGACCCAACTGACCGGGAGGAATACCTGAGCCTAGCCCGGAAAGTACGAAATCGATTGCTGGAAAAGAAGATTGAAAAATGGGAGGAAACATGCCGTAATCTAATAGAAAACGAGTCAGATCGGGAATTTTGGTGGGTTCTCGCAGAAAACGAGTCAGACCGCGAATTTCGGCGGATTATATATCAAAAACAATAAGCATTCAATTATAAATTTCAGTATAATACCGTAGCGAAGCACGGGTATCTTGCTAGTTTATATATATAAGAAAACATAAAGGTCCGATAATACTGCCTTGAGGAATTCCCCTCTTAATTATTACAGGGTCAGATAAAGCTTCACCTACTCTAATTCTCTGAGATCTATTTTCTAGTCCAATTGCACCCATTTTTGCCAGTAGTCTCCCATGATCCACCCTATCAAATGCTTTAGACAGGTCAATCGCGATACAGTCCATTTGGCCTCCAGAATCCAAGATATCTGCTATAACTTGCTAGAATCCTACAAGTTGAGCTTCAGTGGAATAACCTTTCCTAAAACCGAATTGTTTGATGACCACTGGACCGATTTCTTCGAGACTCATCCCCAAAAATTTCACCTAATTTTCCAGTCATAATGACGCTTTTGCTGATTTTTCCCGTTACATTAACGGGCGTAATCAATTAATTTCGTGCATTAGGTTTGCCGCTCATTTTTACTGTATGTCGTTGACACGTGTTTTCCTCACGGCTAACATAGATGCCCATTTCTCTCCAGGCCTAATTAAATACATTTTCCCCCTGTGGACTTTAGCTTCATCAAATATATCCTAAAATTCTTAGTTAATTATTTCTTTGTTAATGATAGTGCCGAAATCTCTCGCAATGAGGGTTATTATCTAGAATTTCATTATTAATTACCCGAGATCTGCCGAAATGTTCCTACCTCGTTCGAATGTTTGGCGGCTCGCTTCCCACGGTAAGTTGTCATGCCACGGAACGTGAGATGAGCTTGCAATAAAGAACTACGGTTGCACTCGTAGTTGCATCTTGTAGTTGCAATATTTAGCAAGCCAGAATTATGGGTTCAATAAGTATTTATCGCACGACTGTAAATAACGAAGTTGCTTACAAAAAAATCGGATTTATAGTCCAATTCGCATGGAATACTTATTGCATGTCACTTGATGGTGGGTTAACGGGAAGAACTGTAGCGCCATTTTATTACTTTTTTCGATAGAACAGATAATAACGGAGGTTATCCTGAAAGATGGATTTCATGAGTCGTTAGCCACAGCGCCACTGCAGTGGTCGGAAAAACCGCGAATTTCGCACAACTTCCGACCAGGAACTACACAGCACAATAAACTCTCTAATCGTCCTCATTCTGTCTATACTGTGTTCATCTCTATCGCACCTCACGTTACGACCACGTGCTTTCGTAGAAAAATATCGGTTTAACATGCCGTATTAAACGTTTGAATACAGGTACGTAACTTCGCATAAATGCATGAAAGAAACATGTAATCAATTGCAAACTCCCATGCGAAGAACCGGTACAACTGCTAGTTTATGTAATCAATTCATACACTTTTTGTTAACGAGGTGAAATCAATACCTCTAATCTGTACAGTCCTTATTCCGAAGACTGGTTGGATCCTCAAATAGCAGAAGAAAGGTTACTGAGAAACGACAAAAAGCGATGGCGGCGCCAAAATGAGGTGTACTAAGCATGGTGATGAGTGTGGTAGTTTGACATTGCTTTCCTGACGGGGTGGTGTGGTGATGGTGATGGTTATTTTAAAAGAACGTACAACTAGGCACCCATCCTCTATTAACACTAATCAGAGGGAAAAATGGAAGGACCGGGCGAGTTGGCCGTGCGCGTAGAGGCGCGCGGCTGTGAGCTTGCATCCGGGAGATAGTAGGTTCGAATCCCACTATCGGCAGCCCTGAAGATGGTTTTCCGTGGTTTCCCATTTTCACACCAGGCAAATGCTGGGGCTGTACCTTAATTAAGGCCACGGCCGCTTCCTTCCAACTCCTAGGCCTTTCCTATCCCATCGTCGCCATAGGACCTATCTGTGTCGGTGCGACGTAAAGCCCCTAGCAAAAAATAAAATAAAAAAATGGAAGGAGTCCAACACTTCGTAAAATGAAAATATCGGCCAAAGAAAGTCAAGAGCCACGAAGGGCGTGAAAATGAAAGACTCCCTAAGATTCGCAAGCCTAATAGCGTCGGATCAGAATAGAACAAAAGTTGACCAAGGAAGGCCGGATAGGATAGAGGAAAGCGACGAGCCTGGCACAAGTAAGTGGAAACAATGCCAGGTCTCAGATAATGGTCTTGTGGTCGCTACTCACTCCCCCAGTTAAGAGTCCCTGGGGCATTTTTAGTCGCCTCTTACGACAGGCAGGGGATACTGTGGATGTACTCTACCGCCCCATCCACAAAGGAAATGGGTGCAGAAAGCTACATTTAGCGAGGGAAGTGGTGATGTAGCAGAGAAGTTGTTTTGCGGAGGGAAAGGCAATCCAATGTATCGCCAGAAATACACGCAAGGAGGATGGTCCAGTACCTTCCACAGGGAGCACCGTAACAGTTCACGCGTGCTGTTGGGTGCGTGTAGCTTAGCGTTGTCGTGGAGCAACACGACGCCTTTTCAGAGTAGTCCAGGTCGTTTTCTGCTAATTGCTAACCTCAAACTCTCCAGTGTGTCACAATAACAGGCAGCATTCACTGTCCCTCGTCTGGGGAGGAGATCAATCATCTTGACTATCCTCCTTACAGCCCTGACATAGACCCATCGAAGCATGTGAAGAAGCACATCACGCAGGTGGTAAGTGATTTAAAGACGATACGGCCGTTGGGCATTCCGTCATGACGTGGCTTCAGGGACTGGACACAGTAATCGATGCGTTGTACTGTTGGAGCAAGACATGCTTGTATAAGAATGGTGACGATGTTGAATAGTAATGCGTATCAGTGTCCTACTACTGTGCATCCTTATATCTGCTTGAAAAACAAAGATTCGTCGTAC